>NC_081171.1:948894-1263894 GCF_012432095.1 Onychostoma macrolepis | reverse complement strand
TACGTTTAACCAGAAATTACTATTTTAGTTTTTCTAATTCAAAATGTCACGTTTAATTCAGTGTGATACTTGTCATTTCTTTGTAATTGTGAATATTAATAGCCATTTCTGAGTTAAAATTGTTTCTACACCAATACACTTAATTTCATGTCACACCTGGTGTATTTTGAATTTATATATATATATATATATATATATATATATATATATATATATATATATATATATATATATATATATATATATATATATATAATATATTAAAATGCATTTTTATGCACAAAAATACAAATATTTTATTATTAAATAATTATTTTTAAATGTTATTATTTATGTTTATTACTATTATTATTTTTAAATTATAGTTTTTGGACCGATTCTAAATGAACAGCAAAATAAGTAGGTTTTATTGAATAAATGTGTAAAAAAACTAATTAAAAAAGAGAGAAAAGAGAAGGTGAATTAATTGAGAAGAATTAAATTTAGTTATTTGCCTTGGAAGTGCATTTTGCATTATTTATTTATTTTTTTTAGCATTTTTTTGTACATTAAAATGTAATTATTTAGCTGTTTTTTCTTGCATAATAGTGACAATTTGCGATACTCAATCTAAAACCTTTCTCAAAAACAAATATAATAAAGTCAAATTCTGACTGAATTTGTCTCTCGTGATCTAAAAAACCTCGTCATCTAAAAGCTTCTGCTTAAATGCTTCAACATTTGTTTTGTAGACTTATAAATTGTAAACTTCACAAAACTCAAACTAGTTAGTGTGTTTTGGAGAGCTTTTGACTGCAAGTGCAAGTTAAAATGTATTTTACGGCTCTGAAAGTGCATGTTAGTGAAAATGCATGTAAAAAAAATTATATTCTCAATATATGTTGTAAAATAAATACAATGTGCTTTAAGAGACAAAACATGCATTTCAAATCTTAAAATACATTTTGGGTAAATGCAAATGTAATAAATGTAGTTATATTTGATAAATTTCTTCACAAAACTCTAATTAATTAGTGTGTGCTGGAGCAGTTTTGACTGCTAGTGTATGTTAAAGTGTGTTTTACGGCTCTGAAAGTGCATGTACGTGTTGTCGATGGCGTGTTTTTTGTACTGTGTCTGACAGCTTTAGAGGGCTGAGTTACAGCGAAGGCTTTTGCTCGTTCTTTACGGCTCGTCTGTGAGAGTAACAGATGTGTTATCAGGCTTTCGTCTCTAGAGAGCTGAGCCAGCCAAAATACAGCTGTGTGTGTGTGTGTGTGTCTCCGCCCTGCTTCGAGAGCACCGTAATCCTATTTAGTGAAATTATCTTATCTTCCCTCCCTCAATGGCAGCACTAGTATTATCCACTTAATCTTCCCAAATCCAATTCTCCTCAGAGCGACTGGAGAGCGTGAGAGTCGCCCATCCATCATCTCCGATATCACTGATGATCACATGACTCTGATGACATCATGAGGAGAAGTGTGACATCAAACTCAATAACCCAAAATGTGCTTTAATTAACGCCTTAAAACACCAAGATTGGCGAATCTCACGCTCTCGAGTCGTTCCTCTGGCATTGCTATGCAAGTAAAAATAGACAAAAAATAAAAATAAAAATACAAAGATTTTCTAAATAATAAAAATAATGCAAAATGCAGTTCCAAAGCAAAGAAGTAATATTTTTGGATTTTAATTCTTCTCAATTTAGCCGCCATTCAGAGCCACACAGATTACAAATCAATAACAAAATGAGTATTAAAAAATGAGTTTTATTGAGCAAATATATATAAATTACCAGTAACTTCATAAAGAATTGCAACATAATGAGGTTTAAGTTTTGAAAAAGTGAAAATTGCTAGATAATTATATTTTCACTAAATATTACTTACTAGCCTTGTATTTTGCATTATTTTTATTATTAAAAAATGTTGGTGTTTTTGTTGTCCATGAATTTTTTGTAATTTTTTTTTTTTTTTATTATTATAAAGTTTCAGGGCCAATAATTAATGTTTTTGGCGTTTAATTCTTGTCATTTAATTATTTTAATTCTTACCTTCACAGCCACAGATCAGATTTCAAATGAATAACTGAAGAAGTATAAAATGGGCTTTGATGTGTAATATATATATATATATATATATATATATATATATAAATTTTTTTTTTTTTTTGATGTCCATGAAAATATTATATTACTATAAATAATATAATACTTGTATTTTATACATATATATATATATATATATATATATATATTATATTATATTATATTAGCTGCTTTTCTCAAAGACATAGAGAAACATAATAATGACAGGACTACAACTGTTTTAACATATTGTTCATATACGTATTTCCTGACCAAAGCTGATTTGTATTCTGATTGATAGTGTTAATATTGGACTCTTGTAAGTGTTGTATTGGTACAGTGTCTGTTTGTGAAGGTGACTGCTCTGTTTGAGATCGCGTGGCTCCATGCATCAGGAGCAGACAGCGTTTGTTGTGGAAATACTGTCGTGTTGTTCTGTCTGGATTTGACTGTGTTTACCCAGCTATTACATCACTGCATCCTCCCACGCCGCTGCTCGCCGATATTACACCAGTGTCAAAAGATGTGATCTGACTGATGTTATTTCGATGGATTGTCTCATGCAGCAAAATATATACCTGTTTAATAAACCTTCAAATAAAAACACAATTTACATTACTAAATTTACTTCAAGGTGCATGGAAACACATATATATATATATATATATATATGATATAAAATTATTCTGGGTTTGTTATGCTTGTTTTGCATGTGTATTTATCATCTTTGGAGTTTGGATCTATTTGAAGCAAAATTCTGTCACACAATATTTTAAAGACTTGCTGTTAAAGCAGATTTACATTGATCATTATTTTACTGAATAAACATGTAAAAAAAAAAATATATATATATATATATATATATATATATATATATATATATATATATATATATATTATATTTAAAAATATATTTTTGCCATATGATAATATAATACATTTTAAAACTCCTTATTAGCAATACATTTTGGCCTTTTTTTGGCATAATTTGAAATATATTTTAGAATATATCTGTTTTTGCCACATGATAATATATTTTAAAATCCATATTAGCAATATATTTTGGCCATTTTTTTGAATGATTTGAAATCAGTTTTAAAATGTTTGTAGTTTTTTTTTTTTTTTTTTTGCCACATGATAATATAATGTATTTAAATATATATTATATAATTTTTTTTTTTTTTTTTTTTTGTTCCAAAATTTGAAATATATTTTAAATGTTGAATCACCGGCTCATATTTCACCTCAAAAAAAAAAAATTTTTTTTTTTTTTTTTAAGGAACGCTAAGATTATTTTTCATTATGACATTATTTTAATGCCAAATAAATACAGTAGTCAACATCTGAAGTGGATCAAAAAAGTTAATCAAAGTTGTCCTAAGACAAGAACGCTTTTAGGTTTTAGGACAACTCTGATGAAAGGTTTTGATCCACTTCAAATGTTCACTACAATAAATGTCATGTACCCTGTAAGTCTCATTGCTTGTAATGCTGTGATGTGGTTTTATTTTGCAGCAGCACAGAAACCAAAGGAACCGGGAGCCGCTGTGGTGGCGCATGGCGATGGCGTTCTACACGCTTTTATTCGGAAGAGAGGCCAACGCAAGAGCAGATCGCCGGTGAAGCGCCTCTCAAACACTGCCATCCGTGTCCCAGTCCTCATGACGGAGCGGGGCGTTTAACGGCACTGTCTGAAATCTAACACGGGTTTTGAGGGGAAATCAGAGACTGGAATGAAGACGTCTCCGCAGGACGGCGGCAGTTTTTATCATCTTTTTTCCCCATGAAGATGCCATGATGTTCTTGAGATTCTAACAGGAATATTTTCATAAACACGTCGAGGTATTTTGTACAGGATGCTGTTTAATTTTCTTTGCACTTCCATACGTGTGTATCCGGATGACCTCCACGAGTCTTGGGAACGCCTTACTGTCCCAAGCCACCCATAAACGGAGGATTAGGACGGGATTTTCCTTCAGAAATCTCCCAAGACGTCCAGCAAATCTCCAAAGAGGCTGTTCCTCAGAACAAAAGCTTTTTGCACCTCATTTCGTCCAGTTTTCTTGATGTTTTTACTTTTTTTATTACATAATTGTTGGATTTTTTTTATTGTTCTTCCTATTTTTTGGTTTAAATACTTGTCAGAAGGTGAGGATGATCTAGACGTCTTTGAAGAGGGTTTGATGAAGTCAATGATGAGTTGATGTACTGCTGTTATTGAGTTGTCTTTATATTTCATTTGATTTGAGTTTTGACGCAACAGCATGGATTATTACTGGATTGGCTGTTTTGTTTGCTCCAATATCATTTATGTATGATTTCGGGGAAGCAAAGGTAGAGGAAAACTGTTATCGGCTCTTAAAAATTCACCAAATTTTGGAAAACATTAGAATAAAACTTAAGTCTCACTCAGGTACTTAAAGGGACAGTTCACCCAAAAATGAATTTTCTGGCATCATTTACACTGATTTGCCCTAACAAAGTTGTTTCATGATTAACTTCCATAGTATGGAGAGGAAAACAAATATATATATATATATATATATATATAAATATATATGATTGAAGTCAATGGGGACCAGAAACTGTTTGATTTCCAAAATTCTTCAAAATATTTTGTCATCATATTTCTGTCATTATTTATTCACCCTCAATATGTTCCAAAACCTGTATGGGTTTCTGGTCCCCATTGACTTCCATAGTATTTTTTTTCCATACAGTGGAGGTCAATGGGTGCCAATGGTTATGAACATTCTTGAAAATATCTTCTTTTGTGTTTAACAGTAGAAAGAAAAAAGCTTTCATTATTTACTCTCCCTCAAGTTGTTCCATGATGGAACCCATTGACTTCCATTGTATGGATAAAAATACAATGGAAGTCAATGGCTACCGTCAACTGTTTGCTTACCAACATTCTTCAAAGTATCTTCTTTTATGTTTAACAGAAGAAAGAGTCAATTATGACGGAATTTTTCAACTTAACCAAGTTGTTCTGTGATGGAACCCATTGACTTCCACGGTATGGGAAAAAATACAATGGAAGTCAATGGGTACCATCAACTGTTTGATGACTAACATCCTTCAAAATGTCTTCTTTTGTGTCCAACAGAAGAAAGAGATATAAGTTTGGAATGACGTGTGGGTGAGTAAAAGATAGAAATGTTATTTTTGGATAAACTGTCTCTTTAAATCCACTAAACTTAAAATGGCCAATAGATACAAACCAGTTTTGACATATCATAACGTTTCTGTGCCTATAACACGAACAGATCGACCTAGACGTTGTTTACATTGACATACAGCAAACATATCAGCCTCAGCAGCACAAATCTCTTTTCATAAGTCATTTTGTTTTATATATATCATCTGAAACTGTGTTTCTCTTGCCTGTTGAAGATAATCCAAGCAATACTGTGTAAATCTGTGAAGTTTTCTCAGGACTCTTGGCGCTTTTGATTTTCCTGTTTTATTTGTACTTTTATACCTGATCTGTAAAGTTACGGTGGTGTATATTTCTTTCTATTTTTTGCTTTTGTTTTTTTTATATGACCACTACTTTGTACAGGACATAAGGAAGAACTTCTTCTGAAATTTAAGACTAATTATTATATTTGAAGACACTGATGCATTCAATGCTGTTCCTCTGATTTGTCTGTCCTGTATTTAGTTTTTAGTTTTTTTGTTTTTTTGTTCATCTTGAAGGAGTGAAGCATATTTTGTGAGACTTTGGTTCTGATTGATGTTTCTGCCGCCTCTGAAATCATGCAGTTTGTTCATTTCAAATCAGAGATGATTGCAGAACGATCAAATGAAGGAAAACATAGACTTTTTTTAATGAAAGCACATCATTTTACTCTTTGAAGACGATACCGATAAAAGTCCTTATCATTTATTATAACCGTGTCAAATTTTGATTCGAAATCCACTCACATTCAGCTCGTATTTCACCCAAAAATCAAAAGAAAATACTTCTATTTTGCATTTAAACAGATTTTTAGAACCTTTTAGTTTAGTTTTATGCTATATTTGTAAAGTGAAATTAAGTTTTCTACCACGTTTTAATTTACGCTGTTTTAATTTTGTTTTTAATATCTCTTTTCTTTTTTCTATTGTGTGTATTTTTTATCTTTTTTTGCTTTTGTTACTTGCTCCCTATTTTAGATGGGGAGTAACGTAACAATTTAATTTATGATTGAAAATCTACATTTTCATAACTTAAATGCAGTATAAAGTATCAAATTGAATAGAAAAGATGCTTAATTGTCATGAAAATACAATTGTGAGATAAAAAGTTGCAATTACCTTTTTTAATTATTTCATGGTGGAAACCAAAAAAAAAAAAAGACAATAGTAAACTCATAATTATGTAAAGTCATAATTGTGAGTTTATATCTTGCGATTCTGAGTTTTTTTTTTGTTGTTTTTTTCATTTAATTTCTATTTGATTTTTTTATTATTTTCATAACTTAAATTCAGTATAGAGCATCAAATTGAATAGAAAAATGCTTAATTTTTAGGAAAATACAATTGTGAGATAAAAAGTTGCAATTACCTTTTTTAATTATTATTTAATGGAATAAAAAAAGACAGAATAGCAAACTCAGAATTCTGAGATAAAAGTCAGAATTGTGAGTTTATATCTTGCAATTTAGACTTTTTTTTTTTTTTCTTAGAATTGCGAGTTTATATCTGGCAATTCTGATTTTAAATGAAATTTGTATTTGAAAAATCTAGATTTTCATTACTTGCAGTATATAGTATTGAATTGAATAGAAGACATGCTTAATTGTCATGAAAAAATGCCAGTGTCACAATACAAAATAATCGTGACACTCTTAAAAATTGGCTTGAGTTTCTTTATTGAAAACTTGCAAGTTTCTTCTGATTTTGAGGTGAAATGTGACTGAGGTCTGCCGTGTTTCTGTGGGTCTGGTGTTGTAAATGTACTGGTTTTCAGGAATGCATCTGGTGCATCAGTACGGTACAGGTTTAGTCTCGGTAGTTCTCGTTGAGGCGGAGGCCGCGGCTGCATGATGTTGCGCGAGCTGAACGTGTGTTTCCTGCAGATTGTGAACGCTGAGCCAGCGCCGCTAGTTCTCCCGCCGCTCACGTATGTGCACTCCTCCACTTTCCTTCATGACGTTTTAATTTATTTTTCTCTTATTTATTTTGTTTCTCTTTTTTTTTTTTTTGTATATCCGCCCATTGCTACTGTATAAATTTTATTGTGCAATTCTTTTCTTTCTATGCCTCTACTAACGTTTTGTTGTGCATTTCTGGTGTTCGTTGTGTTGCTGAAGGAGGTTTCGGATGCTCAATGATTTTAATCTTTGGTGTCTCTCAAATCAACAAAGTGCCATCAGATGAATTTAGCATGAGGTAAAGTCAGCGGAGAGATTTTATGTAATCAGGTGAATCTCACAAAAACACGTCCAGGTTGTGTTTTACTCCCAAATCCTCTAGAACTAATTTTTGCATTATACATTTGAAGATTTTCATGAGATATAAGCAGCTCCAATATTCTCATTACTATGGTGTCAAACATTTGACTTTTGGGTTTGTATGCAATTGTTTCTCTTCTGATTGTGGGCTTGATTCCACCACAGAACAAAAAAAAAAAAAAAAAAGGAATTGCGAAAAGAAATTAAAAAATAAAATAAAAGTTAAATCTGAATTTTTTTTTTTTTTTTTTTTTTTCACAATTCAGACTTTTTTCATGCAATTTGGAGTTTATAACTCACAATTTGAACTTTTTGGGCATTTCTAAGTTTATATCTCGCAATTCTGACTTTTTACGCAATTCCAAGTTTATCTTGGAATTCTGAGTCTGTATTTCACAATTATGAGTTTTTATCTTGCAATTCTGACATTTTGTGCAATTCTGAGTTTGTCTCACAATTCTGACTTTTTCACACTATTCCGACTTTTTATATCGCAATTCTGACATTTTTGCGCAATTCTGAGTTTATAGAGATATGAAGTCAGAATACAGTGCAAACTAAGAATTCCAAGTAAAAAAAAAGTCTGAATTGTGAGATAAAAAGTCGCAATTACCTTTTGTATTTTTTTTTTTTAATTCTGTGGTGGAAACGAGCTTCCATAGAAATATGACCTGGACGAGAAACTAAATATGAATTCTGGGTTCTGAGGGTCTAAAACCTGGTTTAATCGTTCCAGTATCTCAAAGATCTGACTCAGAATCATTGCATAAAATCTAAATACTGGAGGTTTTGAAGACATATGCAGTAAACGCAGGATGTTGTGAAGCGCTTTATCTCCGGTTCTCTCTTTTTTCATGCACTGGAAAGTACTTTGTGTTTGACTGAATCTCAAGGGTTCTTGTATCCCAGTGTTAACAGTGTCTCTAACAAGTTCTTGAGGAATCAGGAATATGTTTTTGATTCTCTCTTTCGTTTTTTAGGCATCTGACAATGTGTTTTGACTCAAAGGGTAACAAGCACACCGTGCTGCCCAGTATTAACCCATGATGAAACCAATGGTGTCTTTAAATGTACTTCAGTCCTTCATTGTTTTCTTGATATTGACTGTTATTGTTGGGGCTCATTGGTTTGGGTTTCTAAAATGGATTTTCTTACTGAAATTTGTAGCTTTTTGAAGGCAGATGTTTTTAACGTTGTAATTTGATGAAATGTTCTCCACTGAATGATTTCAGACTGTGATCAAGGGCTTTTTTAATCTACAAATGGACTTGAAACATTCCTTGTCAGTCCAAAATGATTTTAATACTTGCATTTAAGACATTTTACCATGTAAGAATCCATTTTGCAGATTTGACCCCTCAATTTTCCATCCAGGCCTTCGTATATATCCAACAATTGACGGTTTCTGTTGAAATGATCCCACTGGGAAACACATTGATTGTTTATCTGAGGTCTCGCTGCCTTTCATCAAGTCTTGAGGTTCACACACACTCACTGTACACCAAGAAATGAGACCCAGCGATGATGTAGCATGTGTGTAAACATTGACTGTGTGTCTTCGGGACTGTATTGTGCACTTCCTCACCTTGGTTTCGTTTCTCTGATGTTTTTAATACAGTATGGAAGTTTTAGTTTTTGTTATATAGTGCAATATGCTGTACATAAGAGCTTTGCTCTACGAAATACTTTTCTGAATTTTTTGGTTGTTTTATTGGTACACTTTTTTTTTTTCAATAAAAACATATTAAAGTCTGAATGTCTTTGAATAATTATTATTTTCAAAATTGTGCTTTTGAAATTTTGTGCTGATCAAGTTTAGGGAGCACAACTAGTACCTTTACTAACATTAATACTTCAGGTTTTCAGGACTCAGCTTTTTTGCTTGTTTTAATAGTGTTTGATGTAAATTTTATTATGTAAAATGTTAATTTGACCCTAATTTCTGAACTATTTCTAATTCTGCACTTTCAGATCAGTTTTATTTTTGTATTTTTATATACTACTATAGTATTTATTAATATTTTGAATTATCTTTTATATTTTCATTTTAGTTTACATTTTAGTAGTTTGTATACACTTTTCAAAATGTATTTCTATATGTGAAGAGTTAATTTGCAAATCATGTTTTTTCATTGTGCATTGCAATTCATCTCAATCAAACCCTTAGTTGGGTTATTTTGATTAGGTTAAAAAAATACAGCTAACCAACACAATAAAAACATAACAATAAAAAACATGATTTCTGTTTTTGCAAATAAACTCTTCATAGAGAGAGAGAGAGATTTATAGAACTTAGGACTTATTTCAGTTCCAAGGCAACATTTTTTTTTTTTTTTCACGTAATATTTATATTTTCTTTTATTTCAACTTTATTTCAATTACTTAAAATTATTTTTAATAGTTCTAGATTTAGTTTTTGGCAACAATATCAACAGTGTTAGGTTCATGAGAAATTTCATGAGAAGGCACACTGTAAAAAAAAAAGAATAATTTTCCAAATATTTCCAAAGCTTATTACAATACATTTCTGAGTGAAAAGGGTTTCTACAGCAGTTTTTCTCAGCGTACTTGTGTCTGTGCTTGACTGCTGTTAAACTAGTGTGAGTGATGAGTATGTAGAGTCCAGCAGCCTGAGGCTGTTTATTGGCGTCATGTCGTGTGGAAGCGTAATGATTGTTCAGTATTCTGGCTGCTGGAGACTGAAACTAGCTGCCCGCTGTTTGCCTCTCCCAGAGCGAGGTCATTAATTCAGCTGCACCGCTGCCCACACTAATGACCGCCTGTCACACGCGTCACGTGACCTGAGCCGCTGGCATATTACAGGCCGTTTGGAGCCTCGTGCCCATTTGTACAGCAAACAGGACGGTTCTTCTGCATTAATGTCGGTGTGCAGAAAGGTCACTTTGCTTTATTTGATGCACAGCTGCGGGAGGGAGATATTTGTAATGTTCCCGTCAGATAAATAGCTGATTAAAACACCAGTGACCTTCTGAAAGTGGCAGAGGGCTTTCACCTTAAAAGTGAAACCTTAATGATGTGATGAAACCTCTGACACCAAGTGCATCATCAAAATGACTAAAACCTTAAAAATGAAAACAGAAAAATTCTAAATAAAAACTATTGTATGATACTAAAATACATTAGTATTTAAAAAATGTATTTTAACCTTAAAACCAACTGTATCATGGCCTCTAAATGATCAGAATCTTGTTGTGTAATAGTGAACTTTATTATATATCATAACTTATTTCTAAAATGTATGATTATGTCATCATTTCGACCTCTTATCTCATAATTATATATTTTTACCTCATAATCATGATGTTTAATGTTATAATTTTGACTTTTTATCTCAACATTATGATTTGTGTCATAATGTTGACTTTCTATCTCATAATTGTTACTTTTTATCTCACGATTGTGATTTAGTGTGTCATAATTTTGACTTTTATCTCAAAATTGTTATTTAATGTCTCATATTTATGATGTTTTTTACTTATAGTTGACTTATGTCATACTTTTGACTGTCGATGTCATAATTTTGACTTTTATAATAATTATTACTTTCTATCTCAAAATTATGACTTAGTATGTCAGAATTTTTACATTTTAACTCATAATTATGACTATATGATCCATAAAAGCCTGTTGTTTATACTCAAAAAACAAATGCAAACTTTAAAACTTTAAACATGCAAACTTTAAAATATTTTGACTTTCTATCTCAAAATTGTTATTTAGTATCATAATTAAGATATCTCAAGATTGACTTGCCATAAATTTGACTTTCTATGTCATAATTTTGACTTATCTCATAATTATGATCTTTTGTCTCACAATTGTGATGTAGTGTCTCATATTTATGATTTTTTTTACTTATAGTTGACTTAAGTCATATTTTTGACTGTCAATGTCATAATTATGACTTTTTATCTCAAAATTGTTATTTAGTATCATAATTATGACTTTTTATCTCATGATTGTGATTTAGTGTGTCATAATTTTGACTTATCTCATAATTATGACCTTTTGTCTCAAAATTGTGATACAGTGTCTCATATTTATGATTGTTTTACTTATAGTTGACTTATGTCATACTTTTGACTGTCGATGTCATAATTTTGACTTTTATCATAATTATTACTTTCTATCTCAAAATTGACTTAGTATGTCATAATTTTGACATTTTAACTCATAAGTATGCCTTTTTGTCAAAATTTTGACCTATCTCATGACTATATGATCCATCAAAGCCTGATGTGTCAAATGTGATCAAAAAAGCACAGGCAAACTTAAAAACTTTAAACATGCAAACTTTAAAATATTTTGACTTTTTATCTCAACATTATGACTTATGTCAAAATTGATATTTAGTATCATAATTATGACTTTTTATCTCATGATTTGACTTTCTGTCATAATTCTGACATCTCATAATTATGACCTTTTGTCTCAAAATTGTGATACAGTGTCTCATATTTATGATTTTTTTTTTTACTTATAGTTGACTTATGTCATACTTTTGACTGTCAATGTCATAATTTTGACTTTTATCAAAATTACTTTCTATCTCAAAATTATGACATTTTAACTCATAATTATGCCTTTTTGACAAACTTTTGACCTATCTCATGACTATATGATCCATCAAATCCTGATGTGTCAAATGTGATAAAAAAACACATGCAAACTTAAAAACTTTAAACATGCAAACTTTAAAATATTTTGTCTAAAGTTTCAATAAACTGTTCCATTTTAGAACATTATATGATTTAACCTGTCATGCTTTCCAGGTTTGAGATTAGACATGCATTTTGTAGCTCTGCAAGCGTCAGGAGCAGCATATGAAGTTTGTTTGAGGAGAGAGGGGGTTGTGGGATTGAACGCCTCCGGCAGCGGCTCTGCTTGGCTCAGCACTTTTCAGTGAGGATGGAGTCTTGGCAGCTCTGCCTCACAAACAATGGCCCCTGTGTTCTCCAGCCGTTCCCTCGCAGAAAGAGACAGCCATTAGCTCCAGAGTCTATCTCTGAGGTCAGGCGCGGGGTCACCGACAAGTGCCGATCTTGTTTACGTTTGAGGAGTCAATCAAAACCTCCACTGTTAACCCTTTACTGTCTCTGTCATAATGTTCTGTTCTATCTACATCCTATTTAAGAGACTGAATGGCTAATGTTTTTATGATGGTATATTTAATAAAACAATCACTGTTTTTACTCACCGATATACTGTAGCTCACGCTCACACAGGCCCCATACTGACAAACCACAGAACACACTCACGGCAGTAACAGCCAACACAATCACGCACACACTGGGAGGCAATTGCTTAATTACTGCCTTTAAAACATGCACTCGCTTAGTCAGAACCTCACACAGTAGACTGTAGCAAATGCTGTTTGATCTCTCTTCATCACATTCTTGAGCTCGTATTGTTGTGTGTGAAATTAAAAGACAGTCCACGTGAATATCTCGTGCGTCTTTGACTGCTAATGTGATTTTACTTGTTTTTGGTGAGGTCCTCGGTTAAATGAATGTTTCAGTCTCAGTACAAGAAAGTTACGGAGTGTCGTGTGGATTTGATTTAAAGTTATGCGAGACCATTTCTGCCACATAAGAAAAAAAATATTATTTAGTAAACCATCATTATTAATTGTTTACTTTTGTCTTAGAATTTTGACATTTTTATGACTTAACGTCATAATTTCAACTTTTATTTCAAAATTATCTCATAATTATAACTTTTATCTCAAAGTCTTTTCTCATGATTATGACTTAGTATGTCCTAATTTTGACTTTTATTTTATATCAAAATTATGACCTGTGTCATCATTTTCTTTTTTATCACATAATTATAACTTGTATCATAATTTTGTCTTTTTATTGAGTTTCTATCTTATAATTATGACTTAATATGTCATAACATTGATTTATGACCTTTTATCTCAAAATTGTGATTTAATGTCTCATATTTATGACTTTTTACTCATAGTTGACTTATGTCATACTTTTCAATTTCAATGTCATAATTGTGACTTTTATCTCATAATTATTACTTTCTATGTTAAAATTATGACTTTCTGTCTCATAGTTTTCTTTTTGTCTCAAAATTGCGACCTTTTATATCATCATGTGTAACTTTTTATCATAAAAACAGTTTCATAGTACATCATAATTATGATTTACCAAAGCATGATTTTTTTTTTTCTTATGTGGTGTAAATAGGCTTCTAAAGAGACTTTAGTTTGCAAAAAGTAAAACAATGTGACGGAAATGCTTTCATAAGAGATGTCTGTTGGGCAAAACACTACATGATAAACATTCAGATACATTGTTTTGAAAGTACAACCACTTTTAAACTAGACAATATATGTGTTAACATGAGAATAATGTGGCAGAATCACTTACTACTTATTACTACGAGTTTATATCGTACCACAACCATATCACACTAATACACATTTGCTAACTTTTACATGTTACACAACAGACACCAGAAACATGACTTTGATTGTAAGAGTCACCGTAAATGCAATGTTTGCTTATTTTTACAAACTGATAACTCTCAAAGTTATTTTCTGTGGGAATTAAGATCATATCACAGATTCTGATGCGGTGCAGAACTGCAGTACTTTAGTTTAGTTTGCATTTGTTTTGCCCTGCGAGACACAAGAGAAAAGCCAAAGCATGGCAGAGGAGTAACAGGAAACCACTTCATTAACTCTGCTGCATGTTTGTGTGTGTGTGTGTGTGTGTGTGTGTGTGTGTGTGTCGTATGGCCCGAAGGCTCCGTGAGAAGATCCTCACGTAAACACAGTCTCTGTTCATGCTATATTAAGGCGGTAGCGAGCGTCTATCTTCTCCATACTGTTGTGGTGCTGTTTGAGGTGTTGTATCCAAAACAGAAATCGTTCAGCACAGATTTGTGACTCACTCTGTTTGTTTGGCTGCTCATTTATTTGAAACGATCTAAAAGTAGCCAAGCGCAGCAGACGTGCTGCCATCAGCCCAAAACCTGCAGATCACAGCGTCTGAATCAGACCAGTTCAACAGGTTCTGCTCACGTCTCTTATCTCACATACACAGCGATCAGTCAAAACACAAGCACTGAATGCAAGTGACACTTACATTCATGCATTTGGCAGATGCTTTTAGACTTGCATTGCATTAAAGATATACATTTGATCAGATCATGCATTACCTGGGAATCGAACCTATGAGCTTAGCGTTGCTATGCTCTACTGTTTGAGCTATAGAAATAGTGTATGACTTTTTATTGATATAATTAAGCTCATCACTTTAGAACTACAAGAAGTTTGTATAAAATAAAAGTGGTGAAAATAATTTGAGGTTCAGGCATTATTATTGAGTTTAATTAGTCCAGGTGTGGTTTGTACACAATTGTTTGCAGGTATAAAGTGTATTACTATCATAATTATAAAAGTATACATCTTATATAATCAAACTACATTTATTTTCATACTAAACTTTGCAACAGACAATTATCACTCAATTTAAGACATTTCATATTAATTAAATTAATAATAAGTGCACAAAACATGACAGTTACAATGCCACTATCGTGTTTCAAACATTATATTGTATAATTTTAGCTCTATTAATATGCAGGGTATTGAAATCGCTTTTGAATGAGCGCTCGCTGTTCACTTGCACTGTCGATTCTACGGAATTGGGCTACTTTTAAACTGTGGGTTGATTTTCCCCGTGGGTTAAAGGTTCGAAATATTTCATAAATTACATTTGACCGAAATGCTTTTTTTTTTTTGCATTCTACCTATGATAAAACTGCGCTTAAAGTTTTGTGAATGAGGGCCACTGGTACGAAGCCTTTGAGCTGCGTTTATGATCAATGTACATAACAGTGACTGTAAAAGGTATGTAAATGACATATTTTGAGTTATGATATTTGGGTCATTGCACTACTTTGGGCTGTTTTTGACTGGCATGGGCTAGTTTTGTCACGAGGACCTGGCAACCCTGGCTGTATTGAGCACCTTTCCCAACTGAACTAAATGATTTTTATTTCTATAAAGAGCAAAACGACAGTGGGGCAGTAGGCAAGTAGCCTTATATAATCGGTATGTGACCAAACAGCACTGGCTACCGCAGCAAGCACTTGCATATCATTGCTCTTTTGTTGTTTTTGATTGCTTCTATTGTCATCATTTGTAAGTCGCTTTGGATAAAAGGGTCTGCAAAATGACTAAATGTAAATGTAAGACTAGTGTGTTTATGCAAATCCATCGTTCTTGTCATGCACCAGATAGCAGGATTTGCATTGGCATCCCAATCCGCTGAAATGCACGACTCACGTTTCTTCTGCATTTATTTTATTTATGCATTTAGCAGACGCTTTTATCCAAAGCGACTTACATTGCATTCTGCGTTTGATGACGTAGCAGTGTTTTGGTTCTGATTTACACATGGTTTGTCAAGTGAAGTTTATTATTTCAATATCTTAGAGAAACTAATTTAAGTGGGAGGATATAAAAGTGTTTTTTTTAAACAATGTATACATATTAGACATTCTGGTCCACACTCCATACCAGATGGTGGCGGTAATGCACCAATAAGTTGTTTGCCAACCACCAGTAAACCCTAGAAAAAGAAGAAGAAGAAGAGATGTGGATTCACTAGAACAGGTAAACATGTCAGATGTGTGAATGCTAAAGCTGGTTTGATGATATCGGTTTCTCATTTTTAATCGATCTTGAATTGAGATCTTTTATTTAAGGTTTCTGCAGTTGATGAGTGAACAAAGACAGTACGCCCGCCCGCCAATAATCACAATGAGCTCTGTATTTTGTACTTTTGATATGAAACAAAGTCTCAGCTTTGTTACAAAATACAAACATTAAATGTGGTTTTGTGGCTCTTTAGTGTGTCCTGACAGTTCGCTGTAGCCTCGCATGAATCGATCATTTGTGACCTGTGCTGGCAAAATGAGTCACAATGAGCAAATTTTCAAAAATGATGTATGATTGTTGGAATCGGACATAAAATGACTGAGCTACACCTGTTTGAAGACGAGAGGGTCAGCAAAGTCAATTCTGAGAAAAGTCGAGTTGAAGTTTTCTGGAGGTTCCAAAGCAAAATCACCAAGTCATGTTGCATCTTTCCCTCCAATTCTTTTCTTAATAATCATTACTATGTTAATAATCACAATGTAGCTATTTTGTATTTTATCTTTGTTGTTATAAATAAGAACCGATGCAAAAAAAAGTTTATAGGGTTTTTTTTTTTTTCATTTTACATCTAACGTTAAACAAAAGCATTTAAGTAAGAAAAACAAATAATCAAATGTAAAAATCATTTTAGTGTGTTCATAACAAATAAATTGATTATTAAAACTAAAAAGCAGTTCAATCAAGAGCAGCGAGTGATTCTCTCTTTTCTTTTATTGTTAGATTAACATTAATGAGACAGATGGCCTGTATATATTAAGACCTACTGTAAGGCACGGATCTAATATAATGTTACACTTCTGATGTTTTTCCCCAAATGTTCACTTAAGACATAACAGATTATGTTTGCGTGAATACTTAAATACTGTAATTCTGTGTATATGAGAATTTTGATAAATGTATGCATTATATTATATATTCATTATATTTTTACTTAACCTGTTCATTATTTAATGCATGTTTGAATAAATCTGTCATGTAAACAAGTTTTTATTACAGCCACTGTTCAAATGTTTATATTTCAACAACGAATTGAAGTAGGAACATAATTATATCACTTAAAAGTTGATATAAAACTGCCTTATGTGCAATTTAAATGTTTATATACAACTACAGTTTTTATTTGAGTTTTATTTTAATTGATGATTAAATAAACTTTTTTCAGTTAAATGTAAACTTTAATTTCAGTGTTTTGGTAAAAAAAAACAGTATGTCAGACTTTATTTGCACATCTGTCTTGTGGTAACACACACACACACACTGAATCACTGCAGCCTGAGTAACACAATAAAACAGACACAGGATTCAGTGAACCATGCTTTATTTTGAATATTTCTTCAGTATGAATCCAAGTGCATGTCTAACATTGATGATTATGGGGTTTCATAACTCAAATAGGCAGCTCTTAACTCATTTCATAACATAACATAGCCGTAGTATGGGGTCAGTCGTGTTGTTTGGGTCACTGGATGCATCACATATGGAGCGCAGGCAGCGGTCAGAGGGAGTCAGTGGGTGTTTGCTAAGTTCTGTGAGTCACTCCCTCTCACAGCTGTGACACACACACACACACACACACACACACACACACACACACACACACACACACACTGAAAACCCTCCACACAGAACCATTATGAACCCACTGACCTCCTCCATGGGACTCTCATGCACTGAAGCCATTAGAAACAGCTGACTTTTATGGAAGCTTATTTCTGCGACAGAATAAAAAAATAAAAAAGGTAATTGCGTTTTTTTACGGAATCGCAAGATATAATCTCAGAAATGTGAGATATAAACTCACAATTGCAAGAAAAAAAAGTGAATTAAGATTAAAAAAAGGGCAATTAAATTTTTTTTTTTTTTTTTTACTTTTTATTCTGTGATGGAAGCAAAAAAAAAGCAAGATGTAAACTCGAGAACTTGAGTATAAAAAAAGATAGAATTGCGAAATATAAACTCAGAATTGTGAGAAAAAAAGTCTACATTTCAAGATGTAAACTCGGAAATGTGATTTTAAAAATTCTGAATTGTATGAAAAAAAAAAGAGTCAGATTTGCAAAATTAAAAAAAAAAAGAAAAGTCAGATAAAATAGCAAATTTGTGAGATAAAAAGTCAAAATTACTTTTTTTTTTTTTTTTATTACATTGTGAGATATAGCTAAACTCAGAATTACGAGATGTAGGCCTAAACTTGGAAAAAAGTCCGATTTGTGAGAATAGAAGTCTTGGTGTGATATATAAACTTGGAATTATGAGAAAAATGTTTATATCTCACAATTCTGACTTTTTTTTTTTCTCAAAATTGCAAGTTTGTATCTTGCAATTCTGAGTTTATGTCTTACAATTATGACTTATTTTCTGAGAACTTGGTGATAAAACCTCAGAACTGTGAGAATAAAAGTCAGAACTGTGAGATAAAAAGTTGCAATTAACTTTTTTTTTAAAAAGTTATCCTGTGGCACAAACAGGCTTCCGTAGATTTCTCCAGATCAGATGCAGTGTTTGTCTGAGCTGCAGAAGCGTGTGTATGGTGGCGTTTCTCGGCGTTGGCAGGAGCTGCAGTCGAACGAATCTCTCCAGCAGTAATTAGAGCGAGTTCTGCTGGCGCGTGTCTCAGGATTGGACAGATGAAGCAGACGTGCCCGCAGGCCAGAGCCGGTTCACCTCATCCAGAGTGTGTGTGTGTGTGTTTAAAAGCCTGTGGAGGGAAAAACAAAATGTGTGTGAGATTCAGTCAGCAGTTCAACACTGATAATACAAAGAGAACAAGGGAAAAACACTGCGCAAGAACTGCGTTACTGTAACATGATCTTTCAAAGTTGTAAAGAAATCATTGGAGATTAGAGTATGTTTTACAAGAAAATACTATTTCAGTTTTTCGTCTTCAAAATTTCACATTAAATTGAATGCATTACTTACAGTTTCTTCATAATTCTTTGCAAAATTTACAACCAATTTCCTATTAAAAAACTATTTCTACACTAATTTTTCAGTGTGCTCATGCATATACAGCAAGGTGTTTTTTGGGTTGTTTTTTTTTTTACTTTTGTACATTTACCTGCTGTATGATAGTCAAAGAACAATGGAAAAAAATTATATTGAAAAGTTGTAAATATGGAGAATTGGAGTTTCAGGTTTTCTATTTTAAAATTTCATTTAATGTGTCCCTTGCAGTTTGTTAACATTAGGTAATGTATCAACTAACATGAACAAACAATGAACAATGCATTTATTACACTATTTATTAATCTTTGTTAATGGTAGTTAATGAAAATACAGTTGTTCATTGTTTATTAATGTTAGTTCACAGTGCATTAACTAATGTTAACAAACAAAACTCGTAATTTTAATAATGCATTAGTAAATGCTAAAAATTAACATTAACTAAGATTAATAAATGCTGTAGAAGTATTGTTCATTCTTAGTTCATGTTAACTAATGTTAACTAATGAACCTTATTGTAAAGTGTTACCAAAATGTTTATACGTAATTTTATTTTTAGTGTACACATATGCATATAAAGTATTTTCAACTTCAAAGTACTTTATTTGTATCTGCTGTATGACAGTCAGACTACAATGGGGAGTTGTAAATAAATAGAATTCAGTCTTTCTATGATCACATTTCATGTTTAATTGCTGTTTCTGTGTAATTATTTGTTAAATCTATCAACTTCTGAGTGAAAATTATTTCTACTCCATTTCTGTGTGTTCTACACTACTTCTACACTAAATAATAGAGCATAACTAAAGGGTGGAGAACAGGAGTGTGTGTGTGTGTGTGTTAAATAACAGCAGCAGAAATGTGTTAAATGCATCAGTAAGTTTCAGGATCAGTCATTTCAAACATTTAATTTAGCAAGTAATCTATTGCTTTAGACAGTCAAGCCTGTTTCCCAGCTAGTTAACAAATGAAAGTTTTTGTTTTCTTTCCTGTCCTCCCCCCGTCTCTCCCTCCTCTCACTTGGCCGTCGTCCAGAGCTCCTCAAACAATCGCCTGAGCGGCTGCAGCCAAGCCCTGATGGCCATAAACAAGATTGTGGAGCCGTTCGTCTCCACCTCCTGCAGATCCTGACAGCTGTGGCGCAACACCTGGACGCCAGTGTGTGTGTGATTACTGCCATACCAGCCACTTCTCATCTACACATCAGGTTTGAGTCGCTCCATGAGAGCGCAAAATAAACTAGAGCTGCTCCATTATGGCAGAAATCATAATCATGGGTATTGTGGTCGATATTGAAATCATGATTATTTCATATTGACTTTGGAAACATCTTGCCTTTGTTGAACTTTTACAAAAACATGCCTTTGCAGCAGTGGATTTCCTTGAACTTTGAATAAAATTCAAAGTAAAAAAGATAAATATTAAATAATAATGATAGTACATACACTTTAGAAGAAAAAAAAAGTTGAGCCAACTTAAAATTTTAAGGCAACCAGCTTCAGAAGATTTTTGAGTTTTCTCAACTTGTCGTTTTAAGTTTATACAACAAAAATTTGAGAATCTCCCACAAAAATAAGTTGAGCAAACTCAAAAACCTGCTTAAGCTGGTTGCCTTAAAATTTTAAGTTGGTTCAACTTTTTTTTTTTTTTTTACAGTGATATGTATACATTAATAAATAATATAAAAATAATAAATTAAATAAATTAGATCAAAATAAATCTATTTATTGTAAATAATATTACAAGAAAATAAAATTTCAGTTTTTCTACTTAAAACAATTTCATGTTTAATGCAATGTGTGACATGCTATATTTGTGAAATATACTAGCAGTTTCTGAGAGAAAATTGTTTCAAACCTGAAAAGGATTAAATATTTATTCAATATATAAATAAGAATAAAAATCAAATATGTTGTAGTGCACTGCCACAACCTGAAAACGACTAAATATTTATTAAAAATAGAAAAATAATTAATAAAAATAATTAATGTCGAATATGTTTTAATGCATTGGCACAACCTGAAAATGACTAAATATTTATTAAAAATAGAAAAATAATAAATATAAATAATTAAGATACAATATGTTGTAGTGCATTGCCACAACATGAAAATGCCTAAATATTTATTACAAATTTAAAAATAAGAAATAAAAACTTACTGAAAACTCCTAAACAAAGTACGTTCAACCTTTGGGTAATCTACATTCATCCAGCATGAGGTTCTTGTTTTAAAACACCTTACAGTTTGCAGAAGATGAAACAATGGTGAAGATGTCAAAAGCTTTCCTGCAAACCTGTGTTTAATGTCAGAAGGTGTGTGCGGTGCAGTGATAACTAACACAACTCACACCACAATGAGATCTTTTATTCCAGTGTAATCGAGCAGGTTTATAATGAATCTGTAACTGGAGCCGATGAGAGTTGAAGAGTTCAGTTTGAGCTCCTCGGGCTCACTTTGACACATTTACACAGCAGGCCTTCTCATTGGCTGTGATAGTTGCCATGGTGATTGTGTGATTGACAGGTTGGTACGGCTCTCGACACGCCATTGGGTGCTTCTCTGGTTTATTTGCTGTTCATACACATGCTTTATTCGTACTCTAATCCAATCAAAATAAAAAGCAAAACATGATTTATATGCAGGATTAAACATCTTTAAAACAATCACCTGTTTGTTTGAGCAACCTGATAAGTCAGTACTGACTGTAGTGAGTTTGGAAACGTGTTTGGAAACAATAGTTTTGCAGATCTGTTTGTTGCATAGAAGTGCTCAGCTCTAAAAGAATATTTGTAGTCATTCTGTGTGCATCACAGCAGCTTCTCTGTGCAATAAAGCTCACAATGTAGGTGTGGAGCTGATATAGCGATCAAGCGGCAGAAGCTCTTTCATGTCAGGCCTTAGAACAGCAGATGTGGTCGTGTTGAACCCGTGGCCTCTCCGCATGCCGCCACTGAGGTCGTCTGCTGCAAACACTGGTGGTTTTCCACCGAACTGCTCATCAGGGTTTAGATCAAGGTCTGAAAGGCTGCGGAGACTTGATTCAGTGAAAAGACTTACTCAGAAACGCTCACGACCTGCAGGGTTCAACAGTACTCCAGATGACCTTTGTTTATTCAGTTAATGGATTTTTATCGAACCCTATAGGGTTTTAATTTGGCATCTGCATTGGTAACAAGGTACACAATAGTCGGGTGGATCGGGTTATAAAAAAATGCGTTCTGATTATTTGCGGGTGGGTCGCGGGTGGATAAGATGAATCATTAATGATGCAAATATTAACTACATTTTCTAAATAGGCTACAGAAATTGAATAAACTGTAAATTAACATACTAAAGTTATTCAACAAAACATTATTTAGTCAAGAGCAGTGAGTGACTTCCTCTGTCTTTTTGTTGTTTGATTAATATTAATGACAGACGGCACAGCTTTATTAGGCTGCTGTCACAAGACCTATTTCACGGATCCAATACTTATACACATGCGTTTTCTTTCGCAACTTACATTGACTTAAGACAAAACCGACAGTGCTTATGAGGGTACTTTCCAGGATGACCATTTTGACATCATTTTGTGTGTATTTGGCCACTTAAGCGCAACAAGATTTGCTTGCAAACTCAATTTGGTATTCGCAGCGTGCGCTTTGGATGTAACTGTGCACGCACAGTAAGCGCCTCTGGAGTACCGAATGGCTTAAAAAGACGTGAAAATAATAAGTTTGTGTGACGAAGCAACAATGACTGATTAGGCAATTGACAATTCTGTCAAATGTCCCGAAACGCGAGCTAAAGTCTTGTATGGCAGCGTGCAGCTCTAGATGCGTTGATGCACCGATATGAAGAGAAGGTCAAAGAGAGAGGACGCGGTAGGCCTACAGCTGTATCACTCGCACTATTTTCAAATGACTGATTTGATCTGATGGTTTGTGTGGATTTATTTACTCATCTAACCTATACGCTATATTGAATAAATGTTTTGCAGTAATTTCCCTCATTTTAAAGTTGAAAGCTGCGGCAATGAGTAATGCGATATATGCAAATCTGAAATTCAGGACCTAATTAAACGTAATTCTGTTATACAGAGGATTGTGAAATAGATTTCTATGACTTTTCCAAAACTTTCTGGGTTTATTTATTTTTCCAAGACTTCCCAGGCCTGGAAATTGCTGTTGGAAAATCCGGGTTTTTCATGGCCATACGAACCCTGAATGTGACGATCGAGTCGGTTATCTAAATCAGACAAAAATATAGGTGTGGGCGGTTGGCGGGTGGATGATTTATTTGAAGCTGCGGATTTGGTGACGTTTTAGCTCATCCGTGCATCACTAGTACACAAGCATTCAAGTTGCCAGATTATTTTAAATCCCCCAATCAGAACTTTTCTCTTAAATTGTTACATTTTTACCCAATGGTTTACTTAATCTGCCCAACCTGGCAACACACACACACACACACACACACACACACACACACACACATGTTCGTTTTTGTGAAAAGTGGGGAATCTCCATAGGCGTGATGGCTAATGACATGCTTTAAATACAATAGTTTGCTTTTTCCAGCATAGTGTAATTGATTATTTATGGCAAAATGGAAATTAAATTGGTAAATTATTAAACAAATGCCTTTTAAATGTTACATGTGAATTCTTTCAGTGTAATACTGATGATATAAAGATAAGAATTAGCTGTATGTTTATTATAATTATCTAATTTGGCCTGATATGTATCTGAGTGTTTGCCGTATTGCCTGTAAGTCATCAGAGATCATGGTTTGAGAGATAAAGTTGCATTTTTGATCAATTAAACTGTGGATTGTTCCTGTGGATAGGAACTATATGAATGATCACTTAATCATTGGCATTCATATAGCAGACATTAATGTAAACCACCTTCGTCTACAGTCAGATTCCTCGTTCAGATCAACTACCGTCAATTGTGTGAAATGGTTTCATAGTTAATTGTAGGTTTATATGTCACTATAATATCTTGTTTTATGTGTTTTTTTAACCGTCGGCACGTCCAAAAGTGCATTTACTTTCATGCATTTGGTTGGTTTGTGCTCTCTGCACATGTTTTGTTACTTTTTAGTATAATCAGTGAAGCTATTCCATCTTGTTAGACATTGCAGGATGTTTCTGGTTTTACAGTGCAAAAGAGACAAATGTTGATTATCGGGGCTGTTATTTTGGCTACAATTACAGTCTGAATAAGTGCCTTCTTCTCATTTGTCTTAATGCACTTTACACATCAAATGAAGCCTTTTGTTTAACACACCAAAGCCAAAGCACACATTTATTCTTAGAATGAGTTGTCATATTTTTCTCTTGAAAACATTAAAGTCTTGTTGTGAGAGGAGAGCTGGAGTAGCAAGCGCTGCAAACGCTTATCCAAAACAAGAGATAAGACTCGCTGTAAATAATCGTAGGAAAGCCAGACGTAAGACTATTGTTTTGGCAACCGCTGACCTGTCATAATTCTCAGGCTTTGACAGGATTAGCAGACCTGCGATAAACTCGACCGTGCCGTCGCTGGTTCAAACAATAACTCATATTATCTGTCCTCCAGAACACTGGCATCTTCCCTCGAGGCCCGAGAGAGTCAGATGGCTGAGATTAGCTCTCGTTGACTTCAATCCATTTAGTGACCTGTGGAACAAAGACTGGGGCTTCAGTTTGTGACTCTGATGGGTTCAGAAGCTTTAAGAGATGACAAACATGAGTATTTCTTTAGACTCTTTTGAGAGGAGTGCGATATTCAAGCGATATTGAAACTCCAACCATTTCACCGTTTGTATCACTCCGCTTGCATTATTTTTCACAGCGAGTGTCATGGTGGACACCCAAATCCACTATAATTTTATAAATAATGCTGTTTTTGAGTCATGGAATATAGTTTTAAGAGTTTTTTCGATAACGTCTATTTGAAAATTTGATTCAAAGTTTTCTCCAGTGCCTCTATAGTGGTTAAACATGGGATATAATTTGTTTTGGGTAAATCTAATAGATAGATAGATAGATAGATAGATAGATAGATAGATAGATAGATAGATAGATAGATAGATAGATAGATAGATAGATAGATAGATAGATAGATAGATAGATGAAAAAAGGTATAAAAGGTATGTTTACACCTTAAAACATTTAAAAAATAAGATTTGCATGTAATCGTTTATCAAAAGCTACGTACAAACACAAAAGGACACAAAGAATTTGTCATTAAAGCAATATTCAACGTGTGATTTTTAGTTACATTGTTCCGCCATTAGATAGCGACAAGAGACTGTTTTATGAGTGAGTCAGCAGTAAAGACTTTTATATTGAAAGAGACTGAAACGCTGTTGTAAATAAGGAAGTTCATTTTAGTTTCAACAACAGCTTGTAAGATGCAGCCAACAAATGCACTTGAGCAGCGCTGTCATCGGAAAACACCATTAACAGATGAAAGGATAGTACAACAAAGATATCGCTTTCCTCAGCGGACATTCAAACTAATGTTTTATTGTGAATATGGTGAAAAGGTATGTACTTGTTACATCGTAAGAAGAATGGCATCTACGCTAATATTAGTCTGTTTCTTTCTTATTCACCGTAGCCACTCAGATCCAGTCCTTATCCAGATCAGATGGTGGATCAGCACCTAGAGATGACCTATATAGCCCTGAACGTCAGCGGAAACCAGGACACCTAGATGATCCCCAAAGACAGATCCCCAGTGAGGACCTAGTCACCTAGACAGCCATCGGGACAAGACCACGGGAACCAGACGAGTCCTCTGCACAATCTGACTTTGCTGCAGTTGGATTTGAACTGCTGGTTTCGTCTGGTCAGAGGAGAACTGGCCCCCCGACTGAGCCTGGTTTCTCCCAAGGTTTTTTTCTCCATTCTGTCACCAATGGAGTTTTGGTTCCTTGCATTGCATTAAATTATTGACACACTATTTTCCTATTTTGATACTGTAAAGTTGCTTTGACACAATTTGTATTGTTAAAAGCGCTATATAAATAAAGGTGACTTGACACCTTAAAACATTTAAAAAATAAGAAAAGCTACTTACAAACAAGAAGAATCACAAGGAATTTGTCATTAAAGCAATGTTCAACATACATTATAGTTTAGACCATCATATTTACACCTAAATTACACAAGTTCCTAATCTAGTTGTCTAATAAACCTGCCATTGTGTATTATGAATATTGTTGGCTCTTTGACGAATTGGTTTTGCTCCTCCTTCATAAGTCATTTTGGATAAATGTATGTGCATTTATATGCACAAATGTAAACAGATCAACAACAAAAAAAGTCCTAAAAAGGTCTGAAAAGCCTAGGTGTTTAAACCACTATAAATGAAATAGGCGAGAAGCTGCAACAACAACAACAATAAAAAAAAAGGCCTGTACACAACGAGGGTGAAAAAAACAACTTTACTGAGAAACAGCAAATGTCTTGGTTGCAGATGTTTCAGACCTTTTCAACTGCCTAACTTTTAACCTAAATGCATAAATGTAAATGCAAAAAAAAAAAAAGAATTCTCATTTTAAACAATAGAGAAAGTGTGTTCTCTCACTTGGATTATGAACTCATCATACTCTATAAATGAATGTTAGAAATGCATTGAAAGTAGTTTGTGTACTGTCAGTGAAACCTGCTAAAAGATTTCATATCTCTCAAACAATCAACTGAACAATTACTATCTGTCAATATCAGTCTTAAAGTGAATAATGTCTCTCGATGAAAGCTAACACTTCAGTCACATCTTGACCTTCTTTTTGCCTAAATGCATAAATGAAAAATGATAAATGAATAAAATAGAGCACGAGAAAGTTATTATCTGTCACACTTCCACAAGCATACTCATAGCAAAACTTCTGCTTTCATGCTGTTTTGGGCTGATCATCACGAACCTGTAGTTTCACTCTGACTGGCTGCTAATGTCCTTTTTTTTTTTTTTGCTAAAAAAGAAAAACCAACAATGTAAAGAAACTCGGTCCCGGTGGAACAGAGCATCAGTGTTCTCTCAGACTCGGGAACAAAGGCGTGTGACGCTGATTTTCCTGACGCCGGGGGGTAAAACCAGCATGAATGCGGTTGGCTTGTGTCCAGAGGTTTGGGTTAATCATTAGTGTCCACCCAACACTAAACGTCTCTCATGTGTGACTGACACAATCCCACAACCTCTGCTGACTTTCTCTTTACGGGACGGCTTTGATTTAGGTTGCTGTTAGGTTGCTTAGACTTATTTTTAACTTTCTTTCAGCTGTTTTTTCTTTGGACGAGGCTAATTACTCCAGTGCGGATCGCAAACAGCAGTGGAGAAACGTGATCTGGTCGAATGCCACATGGGACAAATTTATTT
This sequence comes from Onychostoma macrolepis, assembly GCF_012432095.1. Classification (NCBI taxonomy): domain Eukaryota; kingdom Metazoa; phylum Chordata; class Actinopteri; order Cypriniformes; family Cyprinidae; genus Onychostoma; species Onychostoma macrolepis. Next base: position 1,236,385 of record NC_081171.1, on the reverse strand, counting down.
GTTTGTCCAGCAGGGGTTCACGGTTCTCAGCGATACTCGCCCGAGGGATTGTGTAAACCGAGACGAGGCAGAGATGTTTTGTCAAGCGTGCGGATGTGTATTTGTTAATAATTCCACAAGGATACACCACTTTGCAAAGCGTGATGCCAAAACAATCATTTTAACTGTTACTGAGTAAATATTTTGGGTGTTTGATAAAAACAAGATAAACTAGATGTCGTGAGGAGAAATATAAAGAACACCTATCTAAAATTGATCATTTGATTTCGATTTGATGCAATGTTTCATGAGTTGATTTTGAGATCTGAGTTTTGATTACTGATGAATTTGGCACAGAGTTTGGCACATTGCTGATATCTCTTCTCAAACTCTAGTGGAGACAGATGTCTTCTTTTTTTTTTTTCTCAGAGGAAGCATCTGCATTTGATCTCATTTCATTTACCTGTAGTTATCAACTTTGTCTCAAATGTTTTTTATAAAATTCCTGAGGAGAAATTAAAAAATGAATGTAGAGTATATAAAAATAAAAATAATCATTTCTCAATTTGATGAAAAAAAAAAAAGTTTGGTGAGTTTGTTCTGATACCTCTCAGTTTTGATTGCAGATGAATTTGATCACAGTTTGAGACGTTTTTAAGACTTCTTCTGAAAATCTAGAGGAGACAGATGTGTTATTAACATCTGAGAAGCAGGTCTCCGAGAGTCTCCAACTTTGTCTCAGATGTTTATCCAAAAATGATGAAAACAAACCCAAATGAGTCACATCCAGTAAGAGTATACAGGTGTAAAATGAAAGAGGAGCAGATCATTTGTGACTCTGGACCACAAAACAAAAATAAGGGTCACTTTTTCAAAATTGAGATTTATACATCATCTGAAAGCTGAATAAACAAACTTTCCATTGATGTATGGCAAAAAAAAAAAAAAATTGCCTTTAAAGTTGTCCAAATGAAGTTCTTAGCAATGCAAAAATTAAATTTTGGTATATTTACAGTAGGACATTTACAAAATATCTTCATGGAACATGATTTTTACTTGATGTCCTAATGATTTTTGGCATAAAAGAAAAATCAATAATTTTGACCCATACAGTGTATTTTTGGCTATTGCTACAAATATACCCCAGCGACTTAAGACATGTTTGAGCTCATATTGAGATCTCTCCAAAAGTCTCCATTTGATATCACTTTATTTACCTGTGTGTATCAACTTTGTCTCAAATGTTTCTCATAAAATTCCAGAGGAGAAAGAGTAAATGAAGAGTATATAAAATTGATCTCACTTTGATGGTTAAGATGTTTCGAGAGTTCGTTTTGAGATCTCTTAAGTTTTGATTGCAGACAAATATGAGCACAGTTTGAGGCAGCTGAGATCTCTTCTGAAACTCTGTTTATCCAAAAATAAAGAAAACAAACCCAAATGAGTCACATCCAGTAAGAGTATATATATACTGTAGATGTCTGAGGGTGATGTCTCAGTGGTTTCTCATAAAGTTCCTGAGAAGACAAGAACAGACACAAATGAGTCAATAGTTGTCATACTTTAGGTGTCAACACTTTAGAATACTGTTCCATCATTAATGAATAACTACACAAGAACACATGAGTAATGCAATATTAGCGCTCTAGTAACTACTAGTAACTAACAAGCAACTCTGATTAATGAATTAGTAAGTAATAGTGCTTAGTCGAATGTGGTAGTTCACTATTAGCTAACCAATAACTATTATTTTTTCATACCTCCCCAAGAACTACTGTATACAGGTTCATAATTAATGTGAATAATACATAATGTATAATTAATTCTAAAGTAAAGGTCATGGTAACCCACTAGTAATGACTCAAGTATTACCAAATTACTTGAAAGAAATTACTAATTATTTGGATCAGTATTCTAAAGTGAAGATCATGATAACTCTCTAGTAATTACTGAAGTCATTGTAAGCTTTTGAGGTTTATGTAAGGTCCTGGTTAGTAATTAATTTAGCTATATTTGGTAACACTTAAATCATTACTAGTGCGTTACCGTGATCTTCACTTTAGAATACTGATCCAAATAATTAGTAGTTCCTTTAGAAGAATTTGGTAATACTTGAGTCATTACTAGTGGGTTACCATGATCTTCATTTTATTTACAGTGATTGAGACACTGAGGAGACACGTGTGAGATTACTGGAGACTTTTACTCAGGAGAAACGTCTGAGAAGCAGGTAAGTTCAGCAAAAGTCTCGATTTGATCTCACTGCTGTCTCAGAGAATGATGTTACTGATGTGAGATGTTGAGCAGACCTCATTTGTGGTTTTTCCTTCTTATGGGAAGAGTTTTCGCTCAGAAAATGTCAGTTTAGTTCCAGAAGCAGTGATTGCGGTCTCCATGTTTGAAGCAGAAGATGTTTCTGATCGTTTGGACTCATTGTTATCGGTCGTAAGTGTTCGAGAGCGGGCCGTGACCTTGCGCTGAACTGGGGTTTTACGATCCACACATCATAGTCGTTCACCCCAAACCAAGCTGGGTTGGCAGAGAGGCGTAAAGTGGTTAATAGCACAGGACGAACTACACGGATCCGCTCCTGAACTCTTGAACCCGGAGAAAAACACTAAACCTGTTTTAAATGCTGCTCATTGACTCGCTCGCTTCACTTTCTCTCTGTCTTCAGAGCGTCTGGGTTTCATGTCAACTGCGTTTGTAGGTAGAAAGCCAAGATATGAGTGACTAATGAATTTCCATGAAACCTGGAGCAGTGCTATTATAGTTAACTAAACGTAAAACTATAAAAAACATATTTTGTCACTTGAAATAAAATAAAAGTTTATTGGAAATAAAATAAAATATACAAAATTTTATATATATATATATATATATATATATATATATATATATATATATATATATATATATATATATAAAGAAAGAAAAATTAATTAAAAATATATAAACATAATAAAAATTAAAAAAGCTAATCAAAATGGCAAAAGCACACAACAAATCTACTAAAACATTACCTAAAATAAAAATAAAATAAAAATTATGAAAAAATAAAAACTAATTCAGAGTATTAATAAAAACAATACTTTATTAATACAGTAGTGTCTGGTTGTTTAGACACATACACTAAAGGTCAAAGGTCATCTAGGGGTACAGGGGTCAGATTAATATAGACAGCAGGGTAAATAAAATAAAATATGTTTTAAAAACTTATTTTTAGCCAGTTGCTGAGGCAACATTTCTCATTTTCATTTAATTTAACTTGATGTACTAAAATAACTAAAACTGAAATAAAAAGTAATAAAAACTATTGACATATAATAACTACTAAAAGTTACAAAATATAACAAAAAATTCTGAAACCTTAACAAATCAAAATACAAACAGAAATAGGAAAATAATTCAAAATATTAATAAAATCTACAACAGTGGTTAGCAGCTGTTTTTTAGACACATGCACACAAAGGTCAAAGGTCATTTAGGGGTGCAGGGGTCAGATTAATATAGACAGACAGGAATTTCTAACTTGATGTACTTAACTAAAACCGAAAATAAAAATTAAATGAAAACTATAGACATATAACTAATAAAAACGAGAAAAACGCAATAAAATTGCTAAAACTAACTCAAATTGAAATGAAAACAGAAATATAACAATACAAACTCATTCAAAATATAACAGCAGTTAGCAGCTGACAGTTTAAACACATGCTCACAGAGTCAAAGGTCATCTAGGGGTGCAGGGGTCAGATTAATATAGACAGACAGCAATGTCTCAGAGCAGGATAAATAAAATAAAAAATATATAATTATTTATATTAATATATATTTATTAATTAATTACTTTAATTTAACAAATATATTAAAAATATATATATATTTTTAATTAAAAAAAGTCCTTATTTATTATCATGCACTCATCAGTGACGCCAGAAAGTATTTGGACACTTAAGTCACACTTATTAAACATGTCTGAATGTCTTTTCTCTGTCATTTGGGTCACTGAATGTGATGAACAGATAGAGACTATCATGTTTCAGACATAAATGAGTGCACTACAGTTAACTCTTTCGCTGATTTTGCTGTAAGGCAGATTGTTTGATTCTGTGCAACACAAAGGTACAAGAGCGAATCTAAAACCCCAGAATTAAGGCCAGATAGACTCCCTGAACCCACAGTTATAAACGGAGTAATAAATGAAAACAGAAAAAACTCCATCCACGGTTCAGAGGTGGCAGCTGTGTGTCTCTCTCAGCACGAATCTTTTCTGGAGTCCAGCCCGAAACGCAAGAGCCAGAGAGTGAAAACGCTAGAAAAACAATCACGAGCTGAACGGTGAGAGCCTGAGTTCGGCGGAGAGCCAAGAGCAACATCTCAAGCACGGAGAGACGGAGAGAGAGACAGCCAGGGCTGTTTGTACAGCGAGCCATCACTAGTATTAGTACTCATAGTGTTTAGTGTTCCAACAAACCTCTGACGCTGAGTATTAAACTACACGCAACATACACACATGCAGACGTCAATGTTTGATCGAGTGCATGATCGCATTGTGCGGAGCTGATGTGCATCGACTCAAGGGGGCGCTAGAGTTTCCTTCAGACGTATCATTGACTGCTTTTTGTTGGACAAAACCCATAAACGACTTGCATTTTAGCACTTAAATCGCCCTGAAGTCAGTGGGTTTTTGAATGTTTTTTGAAGCTTTTCGAAGCTTTGAATCAACTGAATCGATTCCTTCGCAAAATGATTCATTGCTTTGAAGCACTTAACACACCACACTAGTGTTGGGTGTAATGCATTACTAAGTAATTAGTTACTGTAATTTAATGTAAGAGATTACTCTTAACTTTTCTGTAATTTAATTACAGTTACTTCTGTAATTACTTTAAATATATCAATAGTGTAAAACAATAGTGGATTTAACATCAAAATTGTAACATCTAATGTTAAAATGTATGTTTTTATGTAACCTTCTCCCTTTAAATACTTTGGTCAGTTCAAGAATAATTTATGCAATTTTCTATCATTTATTTGAAAGAATGAAAAGCTGTTGGAGAGCTGTTTCATGTCTATCCTCGTATTGCTCAACTGGTCGAGGTTGATGTGGGATTTAGAAAATAATTAGTAATAAGTAATGCAATATTTTTTTTTTTTTTAGAGAAATTAGCACTTTAACTATACTGTATTAGTAGCTAGTAATTAATTTTTTATTTTATTTATTTTTTTTTTTACAGTAACTTGCCCAAGAACACGGTAAATGCAATGAAAACTCAAGCCAAACGTGCATAAAAACAAATTTTTACAAATCAATTGCAAGTGTTTTATTGAAAGTCTATTCTATTAATGCAATTAACAAATCATCTAATACCATGAAGCGTCTGTATAATATGTTATTTTATTAATTTTGTTTGTTTTATGGAAAGCTTGGTTAATGAGGTCAATAAGAAATTATGAACTACAACTTTTCCAATTTTTATGCACAAATGTGTGATTACAAATGTCTATGAATTTATAAAACTGATCTGAGATCAGGTAAAAACCATACAGCCACTAATTCATGGGTTCACTGAGATCTAGTTGCGAACCATTGAAATTTTGAAGCCTTTCGAAACAGTTTTGATGTAACAAAGCCTTGTTTACTAACATTACATTCTCTGGTTTGAAACAAATGATTCGCAAAGGTTTCGAAGCAGCGTTTCAAATCACTACTCAAGATATTTTCATGTTTTATTCTATGCCATAAATCATAGTTTGTTTATACTTTATATATAGCTAGAAGAAGAAAAAAACAGAATTAGACATTCTAAGAACGTTTTGCTAACATTCCCATGAAAATATTATTTCTGAATGTTCTCTAAAATGTCCAGATTTTTTAAAGTTTTAAAAATGTTTTATTTTGGTTATAAGAACGTTACAGGAACATTCCATTTTATCATTTTGCAAACATTATGTAACTTTTGAATGTTCTCTGAAACTGTAATCAAAACAAAGGTCTCAAAATGAAGCATTTCTCATCAAATTGAGAAGTAGTAACATTTAAAAATGTTAGGCGAACATCCAACTAAAATGTTTCAGTAAAAAGCGTTCCAATGTATAAATAATATTTTTGTGCTAACGTGTTGAGAACATTATTAAAGACCAGATCATTTTGTTACTGGAAAAACGTTTGTTCATAACCTTTAACAAACTTTGCCAGAATGTTCTGAGAACGTTGGGTATATAGCAAATCTCAACTGCTTGATTGTTCATATCATAACAAAATCTAAACTATATTATATTATCCAGCTCTAATCTGGTAAATATGACCATAAGGCATGAAAATATTAAGGTATTATAATCAATAGCATTATGATTTCCTGTAAACAATGTATATTGTGAAAAGCGCTGTATAGGCCTGAGTGTATTTGACTTGACTTGAAATTGACTTCTTTGAGTTTGAATTTCATTTCTGCTTTATTGCATTTAAATTCAAATTGCAATTCTGCATCCTGTTTGTTCTGAGCGAATGCAAAGATTGGGATTTGAGCTCCTGTTTGTCAGTGAGATGCATGTTTCTAAAAATAACCAGCAGGTTGTTATTGTAGTTTTTATTAAAGCGTGACGGCTCTCGCATGCAGCGCAGCTGAAATGTGCTGAGTTTGATCCGTTCAGCTGCTGTGAGCGTCGAGGTGTTTGACGAGTCATCAATGTCTCAGATGAACACCGGCGAATGCGCAGAGAATATAAATATGCACGCACTCGTCTGTCAGTCTAGTTTTTGTGGTTATGTAGAAATGTACAGTAACGAGAGATATGCATCTATAAAGAGAGATATGCATATCACGCTATGTATCATAAACGGGTCATTCTAGCTCTCAAATCTGATTGAAGTCATGGAAACTAAGTGAACAACAACTTAAATCACTTTCAAACTGAATATTGTGTTACATGTGTTGTTGCCGTGGAAACTTTGTTTACATTTGAGTGCAACAGCGCTGCCCATTTTTAATTAGTTTTAATTTTTAGATTTTCCATTTTCATTTAAAATTTAAAGCTTTAGCAATTTTTTGAGTGCTTTAAAACTGATTGTTAAAAAAATATTATTGGAGAATGTTTTACAAGAAAGTACTATTTAATATTTTTAGTTAAAAAATTCACAAATCCATTGTATTATTTGCAGGGGTTTTTGGGTTGTAATTATTTGTGGAATTTACTAGCAATTGACCAGTTTGCAGAGAGCGTGACTGACAGGCGATCATAACGCCGAATCCGCCATCTTGTCTGACAGCTATGACCGGAAACTAACAATAAGATTAGATTGTATTTTATGAATGTCTACACCTACCCCAACCCTAAAAAATAATGCAAAAACGAACTATTATGCAAATAATAATTTTTGTTGTACAGTGTGACAAATATTATGTTATATTGATGTGTGCATACCCAGTAGCCGCAGCTGTATCCCTTCTGTTTCCAACATTGTTAATACATCAGCATATTAGAATGATTTCTGAAGATCATGTGACACTGAAGACTGGAGTAATGATGCTGAAAATACAGCTTTGATCACAGAAATAAATTACAGTTTAACAGATATTCACATAGAAAACAGCTGTTTGAAATTGTAATTATATTTCACAACATTACTGTTTTTTCTGTATTTTTAACCAAATAAATGCAGCCTTGATAAACAGAAGAGACTTCTTTAAAAATATTAAAAATTGTACTGATCCCAAGCTTTTGAATGGCAGTGCACACACACATTTACACACACACACATATATACAGGTGCATCTCAATAAATTAGAATGTTGTGGAAAAGTTCATTTATTTCAGTAATTCAACTTAAATTGTGAAACTCGTGTATTAAATAAATTCAGTGCACACAGACTGAAGTAGTTTAAGGTGTTGGTTCTTTTAATTGTGATGATTTTGGCTCACATTTAACAAAAAATCTCAACAAATTAGAATATGGTGACATGCCAATCAGCTAATCAGCTCAAAACACCTGCAAAGGTTTCCTGAGTCTTCAAAATGGTCTCTCAGTTTGGTTCACTAGGCTACACAATCATGAGGAAGACTGTTGATCTGACAGTTGTCCAGAAGACAATCATTGACACCCTTCACAAGGAGGGTAAGCCACAAACATTCATTGCCAAAGAAGCTGGCTGTTCACAGAGTGCTGTATCTAAGCATGTTAACAGAAAGTTGAGTGGAAGGAAAAAGTGTGGAAGAAAAAGATGCACAACCAACCGAGAGAACCGCAGCCTTATGAGGATTGTCAAGCAAAATCCATTCAAGAATTTGGGTGAACTTCACAAGGAATGGACTGAGGCTGGGGTCAAGGCATCAAGAGCCACCACACACAGACGTGTCGAGGAATTTGGCTACAGTTGTCGATTCCTCTTGTTAAGCCACTCCTGAACCACAGACAACGCCAGAGGCGCCTTACCTGGGCTAAGGAGAAGAAGAACTGGACTGTTGCCCAGTGGTCCAAAGTCCTCTTTTCAGATGAGAGCAAGTTTTGTATTTCATTTGGAAACCAAGGTCCTAGAGTCTGGAGGAAGGGTGGAGAAGCTCATAGCCCAAGTTGCTTGAAGTCCAGTGTTAAGTTTCCACAGTCTGTGATGATTTGGGGTGCAATGTCATCTGCTGGTGTTGGTCCATTGTGTTTTTTGAAAACCAAAGTCACTTCACCCGTTTACCAAGAAATTTTGGAGCACTTCATGCTTCCTTCTGCTGACCAGCTTTTTAAAGATGCTGATTTCATTTTCCAGCAGGATTTGGCACCTGCCCACACTGCCAAAAGCACCAAAAGTTGGTTAAATGACCATGGTGTTGGTGTGCTTGACTGAATCTATGGGGTATTGTCCAGAGGAAAATGAGAAACAAGAGACCAAAAAAAGCAGATGAGCTGAAGGCCACTGTCAAAGAAACCTGGGCTTCCAGACCACCTCAGCAGTGCCACAAACTGATCACCTCCATGCCACACTGAACTGAGGCAGTAATTAAAGCAAAAGGAGCCCCTACCAAGTATTGAGTACATATACAGTAAATGAACATACTTTCCAGAAGGCCAACAATTCACTAAAAATGTTTTTTTTTTAAATTGGTCTTATGAAGTATCCTAATTTGTTGAGAGTGAATTGGTGGGGTTTTGTTAAATGTGAGCCAAAATCATCACAATTAAAAGAACCAAAGACTTAAACTACTTCAGTCTGTGTGCATTGAATTTATTTAATACACGAGTTTCACAATTTGAGTTGAATTACTGAAATAAATGAACTTTTCCACGACATTCTAATTTATTGAGATGCACCTGTATATATATGTGTGTGTGTGTGTGTGTGTGTATATGTGACCCTGGAGCACAAAACCAGTCTTAAGTCGCTGGGGTATATTTGTAGCAATAGCCAAAAATACATTGTATGGGTCAAAATGATCAATTTTTCTTTTATGACAAAAATCATTAGGATATTAAGTAAAGATCATGTTCCATAAAGATATTTTGTAAATTTCTTACCGTAAATATATCAAAACTTCATTTTTGATTAGTAATATGCATTGCTAAGAACTTCATTTGGACAACTTTAAAGGCATTTTACTCAATATTTAGATTTTTTTGCACCCTCAGATTCCAGATTTTCAAATAGTTGTATCTCAGACAAATATTGTCCGATCCTAACAAACCATACATCAATGGAAAGCTTATTTATTCATTTATTCAGCTTTCAGATAACGTATGAATCTCAATTTCAAAAATATAAAGATTTATAAGTTATCATTAAGAATCAATTCCCTATTGAAAAAATGAAGAGGATTTTTACGTCCAGACCGTTGCACTCTGTGACTCTCAGATGCATTCTGGGAAGCACTGATGTGAAAGTGCTCAGTCCCGTGGTTTTATGAAGAAGGACGTGTTTGTGTGTGTTTTCCTCTCCTCACATTATTCACTGCAGCTGTGAGCGTCTATTGTCCTGCCGTCTCTCTGACAGATCCTCTCAACAGATGAGCCGCTCTCTGACCTCGCACTCCAACCCAGGTGCTGCTGGGAAACTCTCAATATTTCCTCCCATTCATCTGATATCAGAGGTATGAGGCTCCATAATCTGTCATTAATGCTGATATGTGTCTGAGAATCAGTCTGTCGGCTTCAGTACAGATGTTGATACAGATTTAAGGCCTGGCCAAGATTACGAGTGTGTGCATTTACATCCGTTTTCTCATGAGAGATGCATGCTTATTTCTGCACATAAAAGACACTGGGAGATTATTAAAGCTGCAGTTGCATTTGCTGTTTTTATAAGTATCATTTTATTAATATTTTGAATTATTATTATTATTATTATTATTATAAAATATTTTCTGTTTTTATTTTAATTTTAGTTAAAGTTTTGAAATATGTATTTATTTATTTTTTTATTTATTTTAATTTATTTTTAATATGTTTGTGCAATTTTTATTTATTTTAGTCTTAGAAAATGTGAAAAGTGGCAACTAGCTGAAATAAAGTTTTTTTAGACTTTATTATAGCTAACATTTATTTTATATCAAGTAATAAAAATATTTTTTATGGTTTTAGTTTTAGTTAATAACCCTGGTTGCATAAAGTTACAATTAAAAATTCATGTTTTAGTACATATATTATATGCTAAAAGGAATATTCTGAGTTCAAAATAAGTTAAACTATGTTTCAATATCTGTGACGTTACCACAGATAATAATTTTGACTTGTCCGTTACTGTAAATCACATATACAATAATGCTGCATAACGTCTTACTGTAAATACAGCAATATTATTTCATCTGTAAATCAGACTAGTCTAATCTTAACATGTTTAATGTTGTTTAATGTTAAACTTTTGAAGAAGCTAGTTTTTCTCACGCATTTCTGTCACTCAAAGAGTAATACATATATTTATAAATATAAATATATTTAATTATATACAATTATAAAACATACATTTTTAAGGATAAAGATTGTTGTATTTACAAGAAAATAATATTTCAGACTGTCTACTTCAAAATGTCACATTTAATTCAGTGTGTTATTTGCCATTTATTTGTAATTATTTAGTTGCACTAAAATGCATATGTAAATTTTAATGGAGATGACAAAGTAATATTTACTTTTGTGTTTTTTCTAATAAACTGATGCAAAAAATAAATAAATAGATAAATGCAAGTAAAATGAACACTATACAGCCTGAAAGCTCTTCTGACATTAGAAATAAACATTACTTCTGAAAATTCTTCTTGAAATAGAGTAAGCTTGATAATTTTGAATTAAAGCTACCAAGAATTGTGTTTAGCTTTACTTGAAAACATGTGTTGTTAAATTCACTAGCAAATTCTGAGTGAAAGTTGTTTTTTCTAGCTATTTTTTCAGGGTCGTGGGTTTGATTCCCAGGCAATGCATGAACTGATCAAATGCAGTGAATAAAAACATCTTCCAGATGTATTTGCATGGGCTTCCATAGCAAGTTCATTACTTCAGATATGATTCATGCTTATGAGTTTAAATAATGTTTTGTGGTAAGTGATGCTGTGCACTTGTTTTGAACCCACAACCTTTCAAATAAACACAGCAGCTGCACATCAAACATAAACAACGTTAATTATATTGTTTTTAACTGAAGGTGCTGCTGTTACAGTCTTTTAGTTTCATACATGATTGTGTTTACATGCATGTAATGTAATGTAATAAAGAAAAGGGAAGATATGAGAGGAAGCTCTCTGTGTGGCAGCTTTGACTCGCCGTGACCTCAGAGCCGTTTGTGCTGAAGTCAGCAGATCGACCGAGTGCTCAGACACACAAACCCACCCCATCCCTAAAGACACAGACACATACGTCTCGCTCACTCGCTCCGCTTTAACCAACCTCACCAGCTTCTGACCAACTATACTCCAAACCGCTCGCTTTGACCTCATTCATGTGCAGAGAACACAATCCCAGGATGCACTGCAGCACACACAGTCAAACTAAATGAGCACAGGTTAAAAATAGGCTATTTTATTTCATATAAAGTAAATATAGTATAAATAATGAAGATTAGAAAGTAATGCAGCTCAAATTTTTTGACCAAAGTACTTCACTATATATATATATATATATATATATGTGTGTGTGTGTGTGTGTGTGTGTGTGTGTGTGAGTGTGTATAGTGCTGTCAAAAGATTAATCATGATTAATCACATCCAAAATAAAAGTTTTTGTATACATAAAACACAGTGCCTTCAGAAAGTATTCAGACCCCCTTCACTTTTTTCAATTTTATGTTGCAGCCTAATAATACAATTGTTCAAATTATTTTTTTCTCATTAATCTACACTCTGTACCTCATAATGACAAAGTAAAAACAGGATTTTAGAAATGTCTGTAAATTTACTAAAAAGAAAAACAACTGAAATATCACATTTACATAAGTATTCAGACCCTTTGCAACAACACTTGAAATTTAGCTCAGGTGCCTCCCATTTCTCTTGATCATTGCTGAGATGTTTCTACACCTTGATTGGAATCCACCTGTGGTAAATTAAATTGATTGGACGTGATTTGGAAAGGCACACACCTCTCTATAAAAGGCCTCACAGCTGACAATGCGTATCAGAGCGAAAACCAAGCCGTGAGGTCAAAGGAACTGCCTGCAGAGCTGAGAGACAGGATTGTATCAAGGCACAGATCTGGGGAAGGCTACAAAAACATTTCTACTGCACTGAAGGTTCCCAAGAGCCCAGTGGCTTCCATAATTCTCAAATAGAAGAAGTTTGGCACAACCGGGACTCTTCCAAGAGCTGGTCGTCCAGCTAAACTGAGCAAATGATGGAGAAGGGCCTTGTTTAGACTGGTGACCAAGAACCTGATGGTTACTCTAGTTGAGGGAGTATTTAATAATAAAATATTTATAAATGTAATATTTAATGTCAAATAGAGTATTATATATAGAGTATTACTAAATAAAGTAAATTTTAAAATAATAGAACTCAGATCAACTTTTTGGAGCAAAGTGCTTCACAATCTAAATAACCAACATAAAAGTAAACACAAAATATTAATTGATTTATGTTTTATTCAGTATAAGTAAAACTGGTACAGAAATAAAGAATAGAAAGTAAATATTTACATAATAGAACTTACCTATTTTGACTAGTGTCCACCATATACAGTAAATATACTGTAAGTAAAATAGCACAAAAATAATAAAGAGTTGAAAGTAACAGTAGAACTCAACTAAACTTTTTTTATATTATACTTTATTTTATTCAGTGTAATAATAATAAAAAATAGAAAGTAAATATTAAAATAACAGAACTCAACTTTTTTGACTAGAGTGCTTCACAATATAAATAACCAACATAAAACATAAATAAACTAAATATTAATAGATTTATATTTTATTCAATATAAAAGTAAAAATGACAAAGAAATAAAAAGTAGGTTTTCTATGTGGTTTTCATCTCACTGCTGATGTTTATGTTTAGTGTTTGAGGATATTATTACTAGATACTTATAATACTAATAACACTGAGAGTTCAAGTGGGAATACAAGCTGAGAACAGTATGAATGTACCTCCAGACACAGACCTGTCTGACGCCCGTCTGACACTCTTACCAAACACACTGATGTGTGTGTGTGGTGAGGAGAGAATATCACGCACATCACACACATCAGGGCTGGGACTGTTAGTGTGAGACACACCCAACAAAAACAACTCGACACACGAGAACAGAGCTTATGAAAGTAGAAATGTTGCAAACTCGAGAGCTCGTAGATTTGAATCTGACAACTGATAAAATAAACATTCATACTTGTGTTTTGAAATTTACACTCTCAGTCCCAATATGCCCCAAATTAATCATTTTAAATATTTACTTGAATCTTTTTTCAGTGGAACACAAATGCATGGATAATAAATAATTGAATGAAAGAATGAATAAATAAATGAATGAATGAATGAAAGGAAGAATGAATACATTGGTTTGAGTTTAAATTATATTAGGTGAGTAGCAATATTATGACCAATCAAAAGCTTAAAATAAATAAATAAACAGACAAATAAATAAACTGTAACAAATGGAGCAGTGGCAGGCAGTGATACTCTGGAGGACCTGGGCCGTGGAGCAACGGCAGACTGTGAAACATGGACTCATGGACAGGAGAGTAACACTTTATTTTGATGGTCCCTTTTGAACATTCTGTTGACACTAAGTAATGTTGCAAGTACATGTCAACAAACTCTCATAAGAGTATTAGTAGACTGTCTGCTTCATATCTACTAACTCCTTATTGTGTTGGTCTCCCAACAGATATTCTACTGACTATAAGCAGCTTTGCAAGAACGTGTCAACTTAATCTAACCCTAACCCTACCAGTCAACTAATACACTACTAACAGTCTAATGAGAGTTAGTAGAAATGTAGGTGCAACATTACTTATAGTTAATAGAATGTGTTAAAGGGACCATCAAAATAAAGTGAAACCGATGAAATTCTTGGACAGGAGAGGCCTTTGGGGCAGACTCAGTCTGTAACGATGGCAGACAGTAACTAGTAGATAATTAATAGTTATGCAGTAAGTAAGAAACAGTATTCTAAAGTGTTACCCAAATATCTAAACATTCCTCAATCAAGATATCTTTGCTGGAGATGCAAAATGACTTAAGAAGTTTTTATCAAAATGATGAAACATAGTCTTTTCATGCATTTGTGTTCCACTGAAAAAAATATATGTCCATTCATTTATTTATGCATGCATGCACGGAGACACAATGTTTAAATATTTATACTGAATAAGAAACTAATAAATATACACTTCATTAACTTGTCATCTCTTGTGAAATCATGTTATATGTCACAACTGACACATTGTTTGCATTCAGTCATAACAGCAGAGGTGAATTTAGTGAATTGGGGACCCAGGCAAATATAGGAATGGGGCCCTATACATTTGCACACATTTACCATTCACATTTTAACAAAAAACTAAATTAATTATAAAATGATAAACCTCACAACTGAACCTTTAAACCATTTTTTTTTTTTTTTTAAGAAAAGGGATGAGTCAGAAGTATAAATTATTATATTATTTAAAACAGGTTTATGTGGGTGGATTTTCGCATTGGTCTGAACAAAAACTGCAGACTGGATTATTGAAAATGCTCATTCATTCTCTGCCAGTAGGAGGTGCTTTTGGAACGTCAGAAATATAGCGGTTTCCCCGGTAACGGCTATAAACAACACAGAGCTCAGCTCATAAATTATACTTTATCAAAGGGTGTGTCCGAAATCGCATACTTCCCTACTATATAGTATGCGAGGCGAGTAGTATGTCCGAATTCATAGTATTCGAAAAATAGTAGGCGAGAAGTACCCGGATGACCTACTACTTTCTTCCGAATTCTGTAGTAGGCATACGATGGACACTTTACTATCCCATGAGGCTGCGGGAGAGGCGGCGTCATATTCGAAAAATGGCGGAAAGCTGCGACGCGGCTGTCTTTAAGTGTAAAGTACCTCAGGGAAAAACATTGTTGATGTTCATTGTGGTTAACTTGTACTTGTTTAATGTCATCCAAATAAACCACTGACTTGTTGAGGTTTAAACAAACAGATGAAACGATTGTGTGAATTGGGTGTAATAAGATATCTAATCATTACCGATCAGATGGAGTTACGTTAACCTCAATGTAGTACATCAGCTTGTTATGCTGCTTTCTTTAAATAGATGGTTCGTTAAGAGGTAAAAATTTAAACCATTAACGATGTTCGCGCAGTGAAGTGGGCTCTTTAAATTTTCGCGCTGTTGTGAAGACGCATGACACGTGACAACATCAACATGGCGGATGTAGTACGTCTGAATTCCATTCATACTACCCTCATTCATACTATATAGAACGTACTTTTTTAACGGTCGAGTAGTAAGTTCGAATTCAAATGTAGTACCTACACAAGTATGCGATTTCGGACGCAGCCAAAGTCTCTTTAAGACAAGTCATGTCACTCGGCGGCCATCTTTGAAATGCCTCTCGGGCATGCAAGTGCAGCTCCCATCTCTTTGAATGGGGAAACATCAAATTCTCCAAAACTGTTCACTAAGCTTACGATTAAATTTCACATTTGAAATCACCAAAGAAATCTGTCAACAACTGTATCATAAATGTTGTTTCTTTTGCTCAAATAGCGTTATAAAAAGCTTATTTTTCAGGCTAGATCAGCCAGTGCGCATGCGCAAGTCCTCAGCGCACGTCTCAGATCGCTGACTGTTTCTATAGCAACCGGGACTTCTAACTGCAGCTGCAGTGACGCGCTGACTTTACCGATTAGCTCTTTCATTCAGAAGGCGGGGCTTCCTGCGTTTGAGCGGCCATATTGAGCATTGCATTTTTCCCCATTCAAAACTATACGAGTGACACGTCTTGGGTATTCTATAGTCTTTGACTTGATCAGGTAAAATGAAAATTTTTGAAACTTTTCTGAAGACAATCGGTTCCCTTCAGAAGTTCATTCATATAAAAACTTGAATTAGTGAGAATGAGAAAAGTGTGAAAAAATATAGCCTATATTGTCGAGGAAAGTCCACTGATGAGTTACCAGCTTAAGCCTACATTTAATTTTAGTCATTTTAACTTAGGGCTGTCAATCAATTAAAATATTTAATCGCGATTAATTGCATGATTGTCATGAGTTAACACGCGAATAATCGCAAATTAATCACACATTTTTAAATGTTCTAAATGTACCTTAAATTAATACTTTTCAAGTTTTTTAATACTCTAATCAACATGGGCATGGACAAATATGGATGCTTTATGCAATATATGTTTATTATTAGTGAAACCTAGTTAACACAGAGCATGAAGACTAGACATGTTTCAAAGATCATAAATGTTTTTCAAAGAACTTGTTCATGTCTATTAGACTCATGGAAAAAAGAACATTGAAATACCATGTTCCCATTACTTCTCTTTCTTTGCACTGAGCAATTTACTGACACAAACCTGTTTACATTTTTGCATGACAGGGCAGCTCACTTCTTCTGAACATCCAAAATGTACATTTATTACTTATTATTACATTTGTTTGCCTCTCTGTGCCACATACTGTATTTTGATGCAGCTAAATTCTCAATAAAATGGTTTTCATTGATATATTTTACTGTTTCTGTTGTCAGACAATGGGATGAATATGAAATAGTGACTGAAACACGACCCATTAAGACTAGGCTACACAACCAGCTCTCCCTTCCAAGATGTTAATCTGCAAAAAAGTCCTGATTTATAATCGTGCTGTCATCTGATAAAATCAAATAGGCTACACATAAGATAAAGACAATAGCTGTGCTGTGATTTCGGCTATACTTTCATATAAAATTAGAGAAGCAACATATCTGTGTTTTAACTGAAAGCGCAGCTCCTTTCAGCCGCTCGCTGAACAGAGCAGACGCAGATGCAGATAATATTTTCATTTGTTACAAGCAGGATGCACAAGAAGCACATTCAACTCGGACACGCAGATGGTTGTCGTTGTAATAAACACCGTAAACAGCAACCGTTTGCATGTCCGCGCTTAATACACATCTCATATGAAAAGCATTTTAGGGGGCCCTTGGCTTTTGAGGGCCCAAGGCAGTCGCCTGCCTTTGCCTAATGGGTAAGTCCGCCCCTGCATAACAGTACAGTCATTTGTGCTGTTATTAATAACTCGCATCCATAATATCTCTGGCTTATGCTCATATTTCACCAGCGATGCTCTAGAATAAGTCAGACTGATGGAAACGGACAGACGATTACACATATGCTCACGTCAGGTCTGAGGGCAGAGGACAAAGAGCGAGTGGACATGTTGTGTGAGTGTCCTGAAATGACCTCGCAGCGCTCGTGTTATTGTTCAAACCCATCCCAGATCTTGGATCAGATTTCCCCAATCTCTGCCAAGAGAAACAGCCCCTCTTTCCCTCTCGCGCTCGCTCTTCACTCCCGTCTAACACTGCAGAAATGACTGACATCTAAAACACTTCCAGAGGGAAAGACAAGCGCTCTAACATCCTCTCATCGTGTTTTCTCAACACTTTCAAAGGGAACCTCACAGACGAATCGACACGGCTCCATTTGTGTCTGTTTTCAGCTCATTATGAGCAGGTTAAAGTCTATTCAGGTCTGACGGACTAATGATTAAAGACGGATGGATGAGAGCCAGATCATCAACACAGACTCAATGATTTCATTCCACTTGAACTAAAGGCCAGTAAAGATGCAATCTCACACATAAACACGGTGAAAAATAAACACTCAAACTAATACTAGATGAGCATTAATGAGCTTTTTAACCAACAAACACACTAATTTGTCTCATCTGGACAATAATAAGTCAAATACATCATGTCAATTTTCATTGGTCAGAATATTGCTACTTACATAATATAAACTCAACCAATATTTGTTTGTTTATTTATTTAATTGATTTTCATTAGTCACAATAATGCTACTCAGCTTAAACCAATGTATTTAAAAATCAATCTAAACACAAACCTAGAATTTAGACTCAAACCAACTGATTGATTGGTTGATTGATTTACTCACACAATATAATTTAAACTCAATTTTATTTATTTATTTAAATAAAATTGATTTATTTATTTATTTTTCACTGATCAGCATATTGCTACTCACAATACAATTTAAACTCAACGTTATTTATTTATTTATGTATGCATAGAATTTAGACTCAAACCAACTAATTAATTAATGAAGTAAGTACTTTATTTTTCATTGGTCATTATATTCCTACTCACGTAATATAATTTAAACTTAAACCTATTTATTTATTTATACATTTATACCTTTATGCATATAATTTAGACTAAAGTCAATTAATTAAGTAAGCAAGTAATTGATACTCACATAATATAAACTCAATATTTATGTAACGTGGGGTTTGGGCTTTGTTTCTTGTTCATTGTTTTCATGTCTTTTATTCTGTAGTTTGGCCACAGTCATGTTCTGTCATGTGATTCCCTTTTCTGTGCATTATATTCTGATTGGTTCCTTGGTTCATGTCAGGTTCATGGTTTCATATAAATGCCGAAGCAGATTTCCTACAGAATCTGTGCACAAAGCAATTATTTACCATACAGGTAAAAACTTATGTACAATTATAATAATGAGTCCTTTTGGGTGTGCAGCAAACAAAATGCATATTTCATTTCCATTATAGGCTAATATTAGTAGTAGTGGACTGTAACAGTTGCTACTGTAGTAGTACTTTGTGCTTGTCCTTTTACTCAAGTAATTTTGAAAATGAATAGGCCTACTTATAATTTTACTGGAGTGATATTTTATTGGGGTAGCTGTACTTTTACTCAAGTACTTGATTTGTGGGCCACAGTGACTATTTGCGTATAACTGTTCATTAGTAGTTGAACTCTTAACTAGTAGATAATTAATAGTAGTTCTTCAGGAGGTATGACAGAATACATTAGTTATTGATTAGCTAACTGTTACATAACACAATCATAAAATTGTATTACATACTGATTACTTAACACATCTTCCTTAGTAGTTAACAGTAGTGAGTTAAGTTTTAATGAATAATTACCTGTTAGTGTTACCGATATTTGTACTGGAAAACAAGACGGAAATACTGAGAAACAGCATCATGTTTTGCCGTGATAATTGGGTCAGAAACATCTGAGAAAAACTGAATACGTGCATGAAACATAACTGAGTCCCCTGAGATATAAAAGAGCAACTTCTGAACAATAACAAGTGACTCCAGAACTTTAGTCTTATACATCAGAGTTCACACACGCACACACAAACACACACACACACACAGTCACTGCTGTATTTCTTGGAAATGAAGCTCACATTCAGTTAGAATAATAAACTCAGATGCTCAGAGTCATTAATGAGCACAGAACAGAAAACCACATATGAGACAGCAAGTGAGGAGGAGAGTACAAACACACACACACACACACATCCACACAGATGCACAGCACATGTGAGTCAGTCAGTATAGAGTCTGTGAACAAGTAAAAACACACAGATTTACACTAGACAAGCTTCAGTGTGGGAACAAAATCACTCAAAAATACAACAGAGCTTTGTAGATTAAGTCAAGTCACATTATATTTAAATGCACTTTATACAGTACAGATTGTTTCAAAGTCGCTTCATAGTAATAAACAGGAAAATAACAGTGTGAATGTTGTAAAAATCATCAATTATGAAACAAATTAGACATTTCAGCTGTAAAGCAGCTCTAATAGAGTCATTATTCAAATCAATCGAGTTTAAGTTTTGTTCTTAACCGATTAAACTGTTCTCTCAAAACTAGTGATTTCTGGCCCAGAAAAAGCCTGAATGAATAAATATCTGAAATATATTTCCTTAAGCCACTTTTAAAAATTAAAAAC
Source organism: Onychostoma macrolepis (assembly GCF_012432095.1). NCBI lineage: Eukaryota > Metazoa > Chordata > Actinopteri > Cypriniformes > Cyprinidae > Onychostoma > Onychostoma macrolepis. The sequence goes on along the minus strand of NC_081171.1, from coordinate 1,216,004 downwards.
AGCAAAATCACAGCAAAGTAATTGAAGCACGTTGCTAGAGGGTTGCTAGGGTGGTTTTGCACAGCATAGTGATTGAAGCTCGTTGCTATGGGGTTGCTAGGGTGGTTGTGCACAGCATAGTAATTGAAGCATGTTGCTATGGGGTTGCTAGGTTGGTTGTGCACAGCATAGTGATTATATCACGTTGCTAGGGTGTTGCTGGGGTGGATGTGCACAGCATAGTGATTGAAGCATGTTGCTAGGGTGGTTGTGCACAGCATAATGTTTGAAGCACGTTTCTAGAGTGTTGCTAGGGTGGTTGTGCACACCATAGTGATTGAAGCATGTTTCTAGGTTGTTCCTAGGGTGGTTGTGCACAGCATAGTGATTGAAGCATGTTGCTAGGGTATTCCGAGTGGTTGTGCACAGCAAAGTAACTGAAGCACATTGCTATGGGGTTGCTAGGGTGGTTGTGCACAGCATAGTGATTGAAGCATGTTGCTAGGGTGTTGCTATGGTGTTCTGGGTGGTTGCCAGGGTATTACCAGGTAAGAGCGTATCATGATTTGAGGACAAACGCTGCAGGGCGACGCACACACTAATTGGTGATACACTATTAACGTTCTGTTTACCAGTCAAAAGCACATTGATCTCTTAATTATTCCTACCATTAAACGAGCACTGTTGAACATCTGTTCAGCTTTATTTATACATATGCAGAGTTTTCCTACATTATTTTGCTTGCAGCTGCTGAGTCACACACAAGACGGTCACAGAAAGTTCAACAAAGACTTCCTGTCTGCACAGGAAACCGTCTGAGGCTGAGCCCACCTGTGAAACCACATCACCTCAGGAAATTTCTCAGTAATTTATCAAAATGCACCAATGCCAAACTTCTGGGTGTTTAAATGAAAGTCTTCAGATGGTGATAGCAACAAAGCTTTTTCTTTAATCTCAGTAAAGCACCAAAACACAACACCTCCATACTGATGCAACACTGCATTTTGGCAATGAATCGATGTGAAAATAAGAAAATAAGTATCTTGCTGCAGTGTTTGTGCCTTTGAGTTTGAGAGGAAATGCATGCATGGCTATGTTCTAAATACTAGCATGCTGCATATTACACAGTACACAACACTACTATGAAACTGTATGCATAATGCAACATTTCAAACTAGATTACTAATATATTGTGACATTTTGACTTGAAGTGTCACGAATCTGGTCTGCACTCCCGTTCATTCACCACTAGAGGTCACACCACACATCACATGGACTGCATTTCCCATCAGCCATCTCACCAATCACACGCACACAGCTGTCACCAATCACTCATTGCACTAATCACACGCACACCTGATCACACAGCATCACACACACTATTTCAACCCTGGACATTCTCTCCCTCGTGGCCGAGTATTGCATGCATTATCGCTGCCCTACAGAGCCCTGTTAGTTTCCCTAGTCTTGTCTTGTCTTGTCTTGCCTCGCCTCGCCTCGCCTAGCCCTGCCTTTGTTGGATTGTGTTTTCCCCTGCCTGGACTATCGCTGACGTTTTGACTACCTCTCCTGTCTCGCCCCTTTGGATACTGTTCGCCGATCATCGACCCACGCTTGTCTTTGTCTACTCTTTGTCTCGTCCATGTTATACCTGTTTGCCATTGTTTGACCCTGCCTGTACGACCACGTCTCTGCCTAATAAAAGCCTGTGAATGGATCCGCACGCCTCTCGTCTCGTCAGCCCCGTAACATGAAGGCCCTCCACTGTCTAACATAATATTAAAAGGTCTCCTATATCAATAATATTAGTGGTATTATAATTATAACTATATTATATTCAGAAACACAGCATGCCCATATAGGTAAATGAATTCATCACAATTCATTTTGTGATTCCAGAAGTTTCAAGAACTATTTCCTTCAACAAAAATAATATTTATTGAAGGAAATAAAGAAATATGATTTCAGTTTACGTCTTGATTATATGTTTTGTTATATCTCTTTTATTATAGCATTTTAATTTAGATTTTTTTTAAATAATTAAAACTATATATATATATATATATATATATATATATATATTTACAACAATAGGGCCTTATGAATTTTTTTATTTTTAGAAATTTTAGAAATGTTGTATTGTATGCTGCACAACAGAGGTTTATTAACAGAGGTCAATTTAAAACATGGAAAAAAAATTATGAAAATGTAAAAAAAAGAAAAACAAATTGTGAATATTCCTTAAAAGTTTTATTATTATTATTATTACTACTACTACTACTACTACTTCTACTGCTTTGACAAGTGCATTTTGCTGTGCAGTACCATAACAGTAATATATTTCTGTCATAATTTCTTCAAGTTAAGCAAACTTTTATTTTCATTTTTATTTTATTTTTTTGTTTGTAGTGAAGCTCATTGAGTTTCTGTGTGTATCTGCTGATAGCTTTCTTAAATGAAATGGTGAAATGCCGGTGAAGTGATGATGATGATGAAGTTCTTGTCCTATATAGTGAGACGCAGACTTCAGTATGTGTAGTAGAGCAAACTGAGACATGCACAACATGCAGACTTCAGATTTACACAGCAGTGCTTTAATATTCACAAATACTAATCCACATCCGCTATATATCCAATAAGCGCTTTAAACGTGCGGCTCACATCTGTGTGCTGATGAACGGCTGTAAATGAGAAAACGACACGTTTTCTTGAGGGGTGAAATGTGAGAAGACGTGCGGCGGAAGAGAGAGAATAAAAGCGGATGAAAGCTGATCGCTGAATCGGCAGTGTTACAGGTAGACAAGAAAATCAGACAAAGAGACGGACAGAGAAAGGAAGCGTGTGAGATCCAGCGCAGGTGAGCGTGTGCAGAAGAACACAGTATGTATTTCATCTGTCGCTCGGTTTGATGTATTAATCTGCTGACAGGTCCGTCGAGAGATCTGCGCTCCAAACAAATCGCTCGTCCTCTTCACTAAAGCTTGGCTCCAGCAAACTTCTGTGTTTCTTCGCCTCGGGCCGGGCGAGATCAGCTTTATTCTGCTTCCCTCTGAAATGACAGATGCTTTCATCTGCTGCCCGAGGCTACAGTCTCACAACACACTTCCACACAAACGCAAAACTACTCTGAAACCTCAGTGTTGTGAAACTGCAGCACATTAAACGCAATTAAACAAGTTCTATTTACACTATATAACAGCAGCTCCTGCTCAAAAAGGCTTTAGAGCAAAAAGTTTGACCAGAAAATATTACATTTTAATTCTTCCAGCATGTCAGTCACACAACATTATTGCTTCCATTTAAGGAACTGACCTGTAATTTTATTTATTTTTTTTTTGTAAAAAAAAAAAAAAAAAAAAAGCAACATCCTCCATAAAGCATGCATGAATATTATAATTTTTCAGCAATGCTTTACAATACAGTCTTGTTTATTAATGCATTAGTTAAGATGAACTTACAATGAGCAGTTTTATGTTTGTTTGCAGCATTTTCTGTGAAGATTTCTTGAACATGCTTATGAAAAACACTATATACAGTAGAAATTAAATGGAATTGCATTTTTGTAGTTTGTCAATGTTAGTTAAAAATACAGCCGTTCATTGTTTGTTCAGGTTAATTCACAGTGCATTAACTAATGTTAGGGTTATTTAATCTAAAATTGATTCATATTAAATTATTATTAAAATTGTTATTTTAATATTTAATATTAAATATTTTAATACTAAATTAATATTTAGGTTTAATAAATACTGTTGAATATTATCGTTAAATAATGTAGTTTATTAGTTAATGAATGAAATCTAAATTACCTTCTAAATGTTGTAGAAATGCTTTCTCAGCTAACAAAATATGTTCTAAAAACGTTTTTATAATGTTCCCATTAAAATATTATTTCTGAATGTTTTCCGATGTCAAAACATCCAGTTTTTACATGATTTAAAAACACTATTTTTGAACATTCTATTTTATCATTTATTATTATTATCTACTGTATATGGAAACATTACTTTTGAATGTTCTCTGAACATTCTGAAAAACATTAAACGAATGTCCAACTGAAATGTTTTTTTTTTTTAAAAAGCATTTGATGAGCGATATATATAAATGTTTTGACAACATTATTAAAGACCAGATAACTGAACAAATGTTCTATTAACGTTAACTTTAGTTCATAACCTTAGGAAAACATTACCAGAACATTAGCCAACAACAAGAACTGTACTCTCCAGTAAACACAGATGCAACTTCTGACGTAGCCTATTAGTTACACTTATCACGTTATTAGCACGTCAGAATCGTCAAAATCAAAAAGAGAAACTGTATAGAAAGTAATCTCATATAAAGCACTGCTGATAACATTTACAGCGAAAAAACTGAGATCAAATCCTTAGTCATCCTCACTACAGTGTGAAACCTGAAAGCATTCATTACAGTCTGTACACACACACACATGCTGCAGGGAAGTGAATGATCATGTCCTATATTATCCCTGAGCCTGTCCTCATCCAGAGCTCAGTCTGTAATTATGACGAGCTCTGGAAGATTTTACTCCTCTGGAGTTCATCATCCACAAACCGTGAGACAGATACTGACAGACTCTCATTACGCTTGACCAGACACTAATGCACCTCAGGATCTGTGTAGTTTCAGTCACAAAATACTGATCAGTGCATATTAAATGACCATTATTTTCTGTTTAAAACTGTTCAGTTTCATTTGAGATTAAAGGAACAGTTCAGCCGAAAATGAAAATTTGCTGATGTAGAGGAGTGTGTTTCTTCATCATATCTGGAGAAATGTGTCTCTGCATCAGTGTCTCAGCAATGGATGCTCTGCAGTGAATGGGTGCCGTCAGAATGAGAGTCCAAACCAACACAGTCTCATCCCAACTCGTCACATATTGACGCGTGGTCAGGACCGTTTTGGCGTCGCTTTTTGACGCTCAAGGTACCCCTTTAGCGTCACTTTTCTACGTGAAGGGTCCTCCATTGTTTTCAGTTGTTTTCTTAATTTAATGGTTTGCATGCATTTGTAAAAAATATAAATAATTTTATATAAATTTTTACTTTCATTGGAGCACCTAACCCCACCCGTACCCTAAACCTACCCACCTCTGAACAATATAAAACACACACAGGCAAATATAAGTGCAGTCACAGGTATTTATTGCAAAAAGCAACCATAAATAAGCATTATAAATGCATTACAAACATGTCGTGTTGCATTCCAAGTCTTCTGAAGCCATACGATATCTTTATGCGAAGAAGAGAGCAAAACATAAGGTTTTAATCGCTGAAAATGATCCCGCTCCGCTAATTCAAAAAGATACTCCTGTAGCATGACGCAATCGGTCATGGTCACGAGATACTCAAGAGCCAATTGCTAGAGCAAGGCTACTTCTGGCGGCATTTTTTTAATTCGCACACAGAGACAGCACACATTAAGAGCTTTAGGGCGGATGGAGACGGCGATCCCGTCTATTCCTTTCACAAATAAATCGTTTTGCCTCGAAAGACTTGGAATATTATTTAAAAAAAATAATAATTATGACGGTAGTTGCATCTGCCTGTTGTATCTTGTGCTTTATTGACAAATGGTAGGTTTAGGGGCAGGGGTTGGGTTACGTGCTCATAAATGTGTAAATAGTGTAAATAAAACCCCAACATATATGCAATAATAGCAATATTATTGCCCAATATATAATTTAATCATGACGATAAGCCTTTTGCGTCGGCATATTGACGCTAAGGGTTTCTTATTTAAAGCAATGGAGGACCCTGCATTGTCAATATGTGAAGAGTTGGGATGAGACTGTGTTGTCCAAACAGCTGATAGACAACAGGAGATGCACTTTTTCACTGGAGGAAGCGTTGTTATGGATTATGGACTTAATGGTGGATTTGTTTCAGCTTTTGTCTTCTCCAGATGTTAACTGACGGACTGGAGTGCTGTGGATTATTGTGATGTTTTTATCAGCTGTTTGGACTCTCATTCTGATGGCACCTGTCCATTGCTGAGACACTGATGCAGAGACACATTTCTACAAACCTGATGAAGAAACAAACTCATCTACATCTCAGATGACCTGAGGATGAGCACATTTCTATTTTTGGGTGAACTGTTGCTTTAATGATATTTGATGCCACTGACCTTAAACCTATTGCTTTTTTTTGCTTTTTTTTGTCCTTTTGGAGCTCGACATTATCTGATTATTTCCTATTAATCTTTTTGCATTACTCTTGACAAAACCTTCTCAAACAAATGGTTTGATTGCATTGCAACTCAAGCTCATATTGTCTGTCTCTGCATAATATTGTTTTGCTCATTAGGTAAGCACGTTATGCAATGGTGAATGTTGTGATATTTCTGAAACATTGTGGTTAAACCGCAATAAATGTGACTAGAGACAGTTAAAAGCCACGAGAGACACGTTATACTGCTGTCAAAACAGTCACACTTCAGCTAATATTAAATTCACAGAGTGATACTCATTTACCTGCAGTAAACACACGACACACGCATTTGTCAAGCCGTTCCTGGTTATTATCGGTTTAATTGCACATGCTGGTGAGACCAAGTTTGGTTGTGTTTATGATGTGGGTGTTCATGCCGCTGTGACAGACTGTATGTCTGACGAGAAACAAAACAAAGGAAATTAGACATTTGCTTTTAATTACTGCTGAAGCGTCTCTGACAGTCTAATTGCTTCCACGGTTGCTTCTCATTGTTGTTTGACCACATCAAAGCTCTCGAGAAAATGTTTTCCTTTTTATCCGAGGACTTCAAAACCACAGAGACAAAGCGCTTAATTTTTACATTTGACCTCTAATGTTTTATATTTAATAACCTGTGACTCATCTTGATGACTCAGTCGCAGTGTCAGGTTTCTAAGAATCATTTCCGTGAACTACAGAAACCTGAGCCTGTGTTTCTTCACAAACTAACTATTGTGGATGAACACAATTGTTTGCTGGAGTGCAAAGCTACTTTTATGTACACACGTGTTCCAAACTTCATTTAAACACGTATACACTCAAAACTGTAAGAAAAAATAATGTACTGGCTGAAAAGTTTGCATTTGTGTTTTGGGTATCATATTTGATCTATATCAGGCTTTTATGGCATATATATGAAACAATATGAAAGAAAAACAGCTCAGTTTTATTCAGAGTTTCGAACTGAGCAAAAATCAGAATTTGCTTCAGATGCTCATGTTAATTTGGGCAAAAAGTGATGATTGAGAGATGAACAAAGACACATTCCTCAAAAACCTGATTATCAAATTTGACAGTCATAATTATGAGATAAAAATCATAATTATTATGTACAAAGTTATCATTTTGAGACTAGTCAAAAATATTAGATAGAAAGTCAGCTGAGGTAAAAGGTTTTGAGATAAGTTAAAATTATGACATAAAAAGTCATAATTATGAGATAAGTTATTATTATAATTATTATGTCAATTATGAGTTAAAAAATACAATTTATGAGATTAAAAATCAAAATTATGACATAAGTAATTATTATGAGAATAATAAGCCATAATTATGAGATACAAAAGTCACAATTATGAGATAAAACACTACAAATTATGAGACAGAAAGTCAAAATTATAAGAAGTCATAATTATGATATTAAAAAGCTGTTATTATGACATAAAAAGTCAATTATTATATAACAAGTGATAATTACGTGATAAGTTAAGATTGAGATAGAAAATCTAAATTATGACATAAAAAGTCATAATTATGAGCAAAAAGTCAATTATGAGATAGAAAGTCAAAATTATGACATAAGTCATAGTTCTAAGATTAAAAAGGCATAATTGTGAGATAAAAATGTCAAGGTTTTGAGATAATGAGTCATTATTGCATACTAAGTCATAATTTTGAAACATGACTGCAGTTATTCTGACGCTTACTTGATCAAAATCAGTCAAGATTTGACAGCAGAAAAACACGTGAAGCGTTTCAACAATTACACTAAAAGAGCTTTTACAGGATAAAACACTCTAAACTATCAATCAGACGACAGAAGGCAAGAGGAGATTGTGTGCAACAGCAAAGTTTTGATCATTTAGAGCCTTATAAATTCATCAAATATGATACAGTAGGATTTATATGGTTCATATCGAGGTCTGTTTTGCTGTGCAGTTATTTGCGATTCTTACAAAAGTACTGATGTACTAGAAATTCAAATGCACTTCCAAATGTAATTTATATTATGATGATGGACATAACACAGATGTTTTGAGTTCACTTACACTCACAAGACAGTATTTTCTAATAATTATCTCAAACGCCGGACTGCTCGACGGCCAAAGAAAAGACAGAAATCAGTGTTTACCTCAGCGTTCGCCAAGAGGCATAAGTGAGATTAATGGTTTACAGACTCTTATTTTAAAAAGCAAGAAACACTACAGCACATAAAACGGAGCGGTTTGTTTTAACCCTAAAAGAGGAATCGTATCCTACAGACATTTGAGAAGCTGTGGAGAGAAGCAGTGAAAGTGTAGGTCGCATTTCTTGGTTTCATGTTGAAAGGGTGTTTGTTGTGAATATTTAGAGGAGGTGACTTTTGTTTCTTCGTTCTTTGTTTAGCTCACAGGAAGCATTTAAATCTGCATGGCCGCCTGTAGTGGGAAATCTACTCATCCTCTGATAAAAGTTGATCTAGTTCATATTTACACATGTTGGAGGGGACTCACCTGTTTAAAAAGCTGTTGTTCAGCAATAACTTATTAGATTTACTTTGAAATTTGATGAATTAAATGCTTACATTTTTTGTAATCGGTCTCTAAATGTTTGTATCTCAGGGGATACGTCGCCCTTTTAGGGGTATAAATCAAGATATAAAAACATGTATATAGACTGATTTTGTGGCTTGTGTTTTTGAAAATCAGATCTTTTTGTAATCTTAGCAAAAGACATATCGTTGGAAATATCTGACAGTCAAGGTTCCATATTTGGTGACTGTTTTGTATTAGAAGTGATATTGTGACAGAAAATGATTGATTTGTGACAGAAAACTGCATCAAAACTGTGAAAATGCTATGGTAAAAACCTGTTAAATGGTTAACGGTAAGTTCCTGTAAATTGACATTCCCAGAATTCCCTGCGTTGCATTTCAAATTTTGTTTGAATTTGATGTTTTTCTTTGAAATAACTATGTTTCTTCTTAGTTTTTTCTTATCAGTTATGTTTATTAGGGTTGTATGTTACATCTAATGTTGTTAAATTAATGTTTATTGCATATTTCAGTTTAACGAGTCTCACCATGATGGTGTTTAGTGTTTGTGTTAATGACACTGTGTGCCTTCTATATATGTTATTATGGTAACACTTTATTTTATGTTATCTTAACTAGTTAGCATGCATTATTATTTGCTTATTAGCATGCATATTACTAGAATATTAGCAATTTATTAGTACAATTTAAGCACATATTAATGCCTTATTCTACATGACCTTATTCCACATTCCTAATCCTACCCAATACATAAATTTAACAACTACCTTACTAACTATTAATAAGCAGCAAATTAGGAATTTATTTAGGGAAAAGTTGTAGTTAATAGTGAATATGTGTTCCCTATTCTAAAGTGTTACCGTTGTAATGGGCTTGTGATGGGCTTAATTGGTTCATCATGTGACTTTCTCATCACCTTCTGCATTTGGTGGTTATCAGTGTATTTCAAAGGTACAAAACAGATTTCAGTACTTCAATAGGTTGGTATATTAACATTATATCAGTTAATGAAATTACAGTATTTAACTGTAAATCTAAGTTAAAACCGTAAAACCTAAAATGTTGTTACCTTATTTTTTACGGTAGAATTCCGGCAACCACAGCTGCCGTTTTTTTACCGTACATTTTACGGATTTTTTTTTACAGTGTAAAATTCGTCCCACAATGGGAAAATTTCAGTGTTACAGCAGCGAAAAAGAAGTGCAAGAATAAAGCCAAAGCTCAAAAACATCTATATAAGTACAAGGGGAAAAAAATAATTTGGTATAGTGCCCAAACAAAATCTCATAGGAACCACAATTTTTGTGATATCAACTTCAAATTTGGAACATAACTTGGTTAGACATATGGCTTTGATTTTATAGCAATTTTAAGGTGCAACATATTTTATAAAATATTTTTTTTATATAAAATACAATAAAAATAGTATACTACATTATCTTTATTGTAAACTTAAACTTCTATAACTTTTTTATACTTTCGTTTTTTGAAATGCTTTCACTTCAGCAATAATCTGCTATGTGTCTTCTTTATAAGAGACCAACCTTAGGTCTGTATTCCAAATCGTTCAGGAATTACAACCGTGCCATAACAAGCATTGAGAAACAAGTGTTGTGTTTTCAGTGAATTTATACCCCAAAGGAGCGACGTATCCTGGGGGGGGGGATACAAACATTAAAATCAAACATAAGAGACAAGTTTTTAAAAGAATATCATGAAATTTTATTATTTGAGCTCCAATAGGATGGAAAATAGCAATAAATGAATTTTCTGATGTCTGATTATGGTTTTGCCCTTCTTAGGGTTAATGAAGTCTTTCGACACGGTGTTGCTCAGCGAGGACGGCTCTGGCTGAGTGTGATCCTCCTGTTCGCTCTGATAAGGTTTAATTACAGAAACCCTCGGGCTGCTGGGATATTAGCTGCTTCAGTGCTGTGGTAATTGATCTGTCGTGATAATATGTGTTGACACTCGAGCCTCTGGCCGTGAGTTGCGGCTCTGAAGTGCTTTGACGGCATGCAGTGTCGTGACCTCAGGTGATTTACTGATGATACGCCACTCGTTCAGCGTTCGGCAAACATCATTCAAGATCTGTTAGATAAAGAGATGAAGGTTTCATGTGTGAGAGCTCTTCTTTAAAACATATGGAAACAAAAAGGTGTTCAGTTGTAGGTTTATTTGCACTTGCACACAATCTGTTAAGTTATCATCCTCCTCTTTATCTGCATTTAAATCATTTTTAAAAATGTATCTCTTTTCTCAGGTTTTTTTAAACTCTGTGTTTTTTTATGACTGGTGTCTTTTTATTGTGTTATTGTGAAGCACCTTGGTCAGCATTTGTGACCCTGGAGCACAAAAGCAGTCATGAGTAGCAATAGCCAACAATACATTGCAAGAGTCAAAATTATCAGTTTTTCTTTTATGCCAAAAATCATTAGGATATTAAGTAAAGATCATGATGCATTAAGATATTTTGTAAATTTCCTACCGTAAATATATCAAAACTTAATTTTTGATTAGTAATATCCATTGCTAAGAACTTCATTTGGACAACTTTAAAGGTGATTTTCTCAATATTTAGATTTTTTTGCACCCTCAGATTCCAGATTTTCAAATAGTTGTATCTCAGACAAATATTGTCCGATCCTAACAAACCATACATCAATGGAAAGCTTATTTATGTGATGATGATTTATGATGATGTATAAATCTCAGTTTTTTAAAAAATGGACCCTTATGACTGGTTTTGTGCTCCAGTGTCAGTGAGTTGGGGGTGGGGCTTTCTGTTCATCTGACCAATAGCAGATGAGGATGGAAATCTTTGGAAAACATGTTTGAAAAAACACTTTAGTTTAGGCCTTTATATATAATTCATTATAAAATTATTTTATATTTTAAAATGTTATAATGTTTAATAAATGATATAATAATTTGAATACTACATTTAATAAATTACACAATAATAATAACAATTTATTTTAAATTCTATAAAAAATGTATAATGTATTTTACATCATAAATGTATTTTGCCTTTGTAGTGCACCTTATAATGCATTGTATGACATTATAATGCTTATTTATTCACATTTAATGCAATGCAATAAAACACAGGGCAAACAACCAATGTCAGATGTAACAAGCAAATATTATAATGCATTTGAACCTATTTTTGAAAATATATAATGCATTATAATGTACATTATGAATTTTTGTAATTCTGTTTGGTCACACAAGTGCTGCAGAAATAATACTTTACAAAATACATAATATACTTTATAAAAATTTATATTTTATTAAAAAGTTATTTATAAAAATTAAAAATCTGCTTCTCTAGAAAGATTACTTGATGTATACAGTAATGCATTATATAACGCACTTGATATATAAAGCGTTATACATAATGTATTGTAAAATTATTTTTACAATCTTTGTTAGAAATAACACTACAAAACAAAAATCAGCGTTTTCCCAGTGAAATTCATGAGGGTTTTGAGCTGTGGCTGAACCTGCTATTTTATCATTGTCGTGTTTTAACGATGGGCACCCTTCAATTAACATGGCTTCAGTCACATCTCCTTCAAGCGTTCTTAATAAAACTGCCCTATAATCTGCGCCCATAAAGTGGGCATATTTAGTATGCGTTTGCAATATTGACACAAATTTCCCAGGATTTTGTGGAGAGGGCAAACTGTTACAGATTGTTTCCATGTCTGTCATCTTTATTGGTTTGACATTTATCCCGTTTCCGATTATAGAATTATATTAAATAATTTTTAATTAATTAATTTTCCTTTATAAGTATTTTGCCTTGTAATGCACCTCATAAAGTATTTTATGATGTCTATAATATGAAATAACAGAAATAGCACTTCACAAACCACATTAATCTAGCAATATAAAAGTTAATAAGCTGCTGGAAAGATTAAAATCCACAAATATATTAAGTGCACAAACAAAGCCCTCGGTGCATGTGAATTATGGTGTGACTTTTGCATGCATTCATGTGTGAGTGTGCTGTGTGCAGGTTTGTCTCTCTGACTCACAGGTGTGCATCCTCACTGTCCTGCGGTCTGAGCAGCTGTGTTTTCCTGTGACAGAAACACACACACACACACACACAGTCGAGATGTTTTCTTTGATCTCCTCACCTGCTCAAAGCCACATTTGATTTTCATCATAAACCCGCTTCAGTCTGTACAGCAGCTTGAGGTTTGAACCAAATGCAATTCAAACAGGACCAAAGGAGAGTCATGCTTTGTGAAATTAGGCTGATGTTCTTGTCAAAAAAAACATATAATTTCTGACCTTTGACCTTACAGAGGATATATACTTACTGTATACTGACTGCATTTTTAAACTATATATTAAACAGTATGAAACAGTAAACAGCAGAAGTATGCTACATTGCCACCAGGGTTATTATTGTTAACTAATATATGTACATGTTTATTTATATATATATATATATATATATATATATATATATATATATATATATATATATATATAGTTGCCAAAGCAACATTTCCTACTGGTTTAGTTAAAGCTGAAGCACTAAATAAATTAAAACTTAATATAAAAATATATATTTTAAAGAACAAAGGCTAATAAAAATGGCAAAATTACTAAAACCAACTAAAATAAAATAAAAATCTAATTCAGAATATTATCAAACACAATAATAGTATATTAATGATACTAAAATAACACAGATTGTCTCATGACCTCATTATATTCACATATTTAATCATGATAAACAGGTTATTTTGCCTTTTTTATTCAATTTTGTACAAATCATTAGTTGAGCACATTGCATTGTGGTATACGGTTCTCCTACCATCAGTGTTGTTATTGTTTACTAAAACTAAAACTCCCAAATATAACTTTTCATTTATTGAAATGAATTAAGCTGAAGAAAAAAACATAAATATTAGATGGAAAATCTTCAGCTAACTTAAACAGCTAAACAACTAATAAAGCTAAAACTAAAGCTAATAAACATGTATAGTAATAAAAATACATTTAAAATGTAAACAGGGGGGAAAAAATGTTATTTAAAACATGATTGAATACTTTAATGAAAATTTATAAGTAATACTAAAAAACACTGCCTAAATGCACATTTTTGCAAATTTAGTGTCAATCTGATGTTCCATAGGAATATACATTTACTGTACTAGTAGTATGCAAATAATACATTTTTCAAAGTTGTAAATAAAGATTATTGGATTACATTTCACAAGAAAATATTTTTGTTTTTCTATGTCAGAATGTCACATTTGATTCAATGTGTTACTTGGTGTTTCTTTGTAATTATTTGTGAAATTTACTAGCAATTTCTGAGTAAAAATAGTTTCTATGCCATTTATTTTCGTATGCCACAGTAACATCTTCAACCACGCATTTTCATTGTTTTTGTGTTTTAAACAATCACAAATGCAAATAGAGCCCACTGCTTGACCTTTGACCCTCGTGGCCAGAGGCTTGATCCTGTTCCATCTGCAGTGATTAATGAGCTGTCAATCAAGTGCAAGGCCACGCCCTCAGGCTGATCTGAATGAAATAATCCGCATTGACTGCAGGTTTGCAGATACTGATCTGAAAGTTACAGGATGTTTCATAGAACATCAAGCACTTTAGCTTGAAACATCAAGGACAAATCAGTCTGTTTTTACTCTTATGATTCAATGCAGTGTTGGGGAAGGTTACAATATTGCATTTCTCCCTAAAAAAGTAACTATGTTACTTAGTTACTTTTTATGGAAAGTAATGTGTTACGTTACTTTTGCGTTACTTTTCAAATATGGGCTGGGCTTGCATGTTTGTTTTTAATATAAAAAGTTATATTTTTGGTAAATATAAAAGCCCTTTCACACCAAAAAGTGAAATGAATACGCCTCAGGCTGAAGGAAATGTAAATTCACGTCTGTACAGCAGAATGCAGGAGAAGAAAGTTCAACACTCTTCAGCAATAAAAAAAAAAAATGAAGCACAAAGTTTATCTAAAGTCGTTTTTGCTTATTAGTATGACTGAATTTGATAATTGAAGCTCGGCAGCAAAGACATTGCTTAATAAAATGGGATTAAATACATAAAGGATATTTGTGTTATTTACTATTTAATTATTGCAGATTTGCGTCATATTTTAAGTTTGTCATATCTGTCAGTCAATAAATGGGAAAACAAAGCAACTGGCGTTTCTTATTTGAAAAAGTAATTCAGATATTTTCTTATAAATTAAAAAGTAATGCATTACTTTACTAGTTACTTGAAAATGTAATCTGATTACGTAACTTGCGTTACTTGTAATGCGTTACCCTCCACACTGATTGAATGTGCATGTGCTGTTGAATGCAGCTGCGGTCGGTGTGAATGTAAAGGGTTGTGCAGACGAACAATGAAGCAGCTCATCCAATCATGCACAGCACAATGATGGCTTTCCCAGCATGCCGAGCAGGTCGCCTGATGACCGGCGTCCATCGCTGGACAATGTGGAACTGAATGCATTGAGTTTGGGACAAAAGCAGCCTGTGCTGAAGGCCTGTGCAGTGAATGTGCTCTTGAGCCGCACATATGCCAACAGCATCTCATGATGAGCTGAGTCACACGCTCACGACACACACACACACACACGTTTGTTTCTGTGAATTGTGGGGACTTTCCATAGACTTCTATCACTTTTATACTGAGCAAACCATATTTTCTATCCCCTAACCCTAAACCTACCCCTTACAGAAAACCTGTTTGCATTTTTACACTTTCAGATAAACATCATTTACTATTTTTAATCATTTTTTTCCCTCCACAATGTCAAAAGTTTCAGGTTTTACTATCCTCGTGGGGACATTTGGTCCCCTCAATGTAGCATAAACAAGTACACACACACCATGAGCAAAACCTGAGATTAGCCTCACGTGACTATTCTGACATTTCACATCACAGTTAACGGGATCGCTCACAAAAAAAACAAAAATGACAAAAACAAAAAATTACAAAAGTTTAAATTAAAACAGAAAATATGAAACAGATCGTCATAGCTGAAGGGATCATTCACCCCAAAAATTACTAAAACTGTAAAAAGAAATCTAAAGCTAAAATAAAATTAATAAAAATGACATTTTTGGGACCTTAATGAAAAAAAAAAAGATCAAAATCAAACATGAAAAAAATAAAATTCTATTTAAGAAAACTTCACAGATAATATGTTTTCATTCCAAGGGCGTAGAATTTATTAGGAACGCTTATGACGTGTCCCTACCAATATCCAGCCACTACTAAATTGAATATATGATCAAACAATTAAATATATGTGTATGTAAGCACTGTTGTTGTAATTTGGGCCGCATCTGAAATAGATCACACCATTGATATTATCTGAGAAGTTAAAGAAAAACGCTAGAAAACTGTGCGCTTTCAAGGATGCACATTTATTACACGTGTGGAGTAAGAACATATAAGTAATATCTATATAGAGTAATGCAATCACATACAACAATCATTTCTCAAATATTTCTATACTGATAAACTGAACAATCACTTCAATGTTATGAGAGACTGGATGCTTTCAACTGATTTCTATTGAACTGCAGCTCAAACAATTTCAAATATAGTGAATTAAGGCACAATGTTTCCATCGAACATGTATTTTGAGCCGCAGCTCGTCATATTAATGGAGTGTTTGACTAGTTAGCAGTAAACCGGTTACCTCACCTCAATATGTTCCTAGATTTGTGCTGGATGTTATCTTTGGAATGGAAATATGCGTATTTTATTCGTAAACATCGTACTTTGTTCACGTATTTCAGTTAATGTCTTAAAACTAGCGATCTGAGCCAGTAGTAGTGCTGACAGTGTCGTGTAAACATGACGAACGGACAAACAAAACGATTCAATTGAGTGAGTCATTTACGCTGGAACTGCTCCGATTGATTCAAACTCATGACTTCGATCATTTTAAGCGATTCAATAGCAAAAAACATTTTAAAAGAGCCATTAATTTAAACATTTCGTAAACTCCGAATCAGTTACTATTGTGTCACAAAATTATTCACTGTTTCGAAGCACTCCAATCGGATCGCATATCATACAGTGTCAGAAATTCAGCACGATCATCGCACAGTGTGTTTGCTGCTACGACCCACGTTCACTGACCAACCAATAAAAATGCGACATGAAATCAACGCATCATGGCGCTAAAACATAAAACTGCTTGCCTCAAGTCCTCTTTCGCCTCTTTCACACATAAAAAGTGTGGGACTTTGCGTATCACGAATCATTGGATTCAGATCGGGACTTCGGAGCACAGATCGCAAATCTTTTTTACTGATTTTTCTGATTTCTACAGTAGCTGTTCAACAAATCAGCTTGATTGTTGCATGACTAGTCAACTAGTTGACCGAAAGCACTCCTAGTGCGTGTGTGTGTGTCAGTGTGTGAGTGTTTTGTGACATACGAGGACACAAATTCGTATAATGACATGGGTATGGCAGGTATTACAAGGAGAAAGTGATTAATGAGGACATTTCCCCATGTCCCCATATTTCAAAAGGCTATAAATCATACAGAATGAGTTTTTTTGAGAAAGTTGAAATGCACAGTCTCCTGTAAGGGGTAGGTTTAGGTGTAGGGTTGGTGTAGGGCAATAGCACATACAGTAAGTACAGTATAAAAACCATTACACCTATAGAGAGTCCCCACAATTCACAAAAACAAACATGTGTGTGTGTGTGTGTGTGTGTGTGAGGTGTTGAGCGCTGGGCTCAGTGTAATATATGAACGTGGATTAAACTGTAATGTGAGTGTGAGTCAGAGGAGCGTGTTCAGATTACAGATTAATAAGCGTTTCATTTCACTGCTCTGGCCACGGCACGGGTGCGACAGGCTTCGGTTTCGTTCTCTTCCTCCTCCGTTATTCCGGTCTTTCTTTGTCTGACGACCAGCGAGAAACACATGCGAGATGTGAACGAAGAAGACAAGCTTCAATAAATAAAGCTGCTTTCATTTTCACTCGTTCTTTAGGTTCAGCAGTTCTATCATGAACTGTGTTGGTTTTTAACTGTAGCCTACAGGGTTATTGAAGATTTAATGGAAATTCTATCCTTATTTACTCTTTCCTTCATGAATTTCTGAGCTGTCAAGCTGTAAAAATGACAAAAAAGCATCCTAAAAGTAGTTGATACAACTGTGTTCATTCCTCTGAAGAGAAAATGGGAACATAGAACATAAGAGATTTGAGCTCAACGACAGAAAGGAAGAATAATGACTGTAAATTCAGGTCTGTTTCTCACACAATACATCGTCTGACTTTAGAAAACTAATGGATTACTGCTGTCATACTTTTAGTTTAACTCTTTTTATTGATGCTTTTCAACAAGAGACAATAAATCTGTTTTGTTTTGACATGAGATATCAGGATGAGACCAGACTAAAGTATTGAAAGAGAGAGAAAAAAACAACATTTGCATCTACATATACTGTACAGTCGCTACCAACTACCGGGAAAACAAGATACAGTTTTATTCATTTTTAATATATTTATTATTATATAATATTTTATTAGGCCTACATAAAATATGCAAGAATATATATATATATATATATATATATATATATATATATATAATTTGTATATTATTATTAATAATTTATTTATTAAAATTAATTAAAAATTAATTATTAATAATAAATAAATATTAAAATATATAATGCGTTTACTAATTATAATAAAAAACTATTAATAAATATTATTATTGTTTAATTATATATTGTATTCAATTATATTATAAAATATATAATACTATATATTTTTAAAATACATAAATAAATATATATAATACAGAGAAGGAAGAAAGAAGAGAAAGAAATGGGAAAAACACTACTCCTACATATACTGTACAATCACTACCAACTGGTAAGAAAAGAAAATGGTTTTTCTGTTAATCAGGGACTGCTATGATACTTTTATGTTTATTTTTTTCTTGTTTTTTCTATCACTGTCCTCTTTCATTGCCTAGAAAAAAAGCAGCATAAACATTCATCTAAACATATTTTGTGTTCCACAGAAGAAAGAAAGTCATACGGGTTTGAATCGACATGAGGGCGAGGAAATGATGACAGAATGATCTTTCTGGCTGAACTCCAGAAGCTAAAGTTACAGCGATTGCATGTTTGGAAGAAGGTTCAGATGCACACACACACACACACACACACACACACACACAGATGATGCCCGTGGTGTAGAATCACTTCAGGAGGCCCCAGGCAGCAGGAGAGCCTGTTTAAGGACCCTTAATCCGCTCCCAGTGGGAGGTTATGGATGGCCGTGGCCCCGGGGCCCCACTGATAGGAGAGAGAGTACAACAGCTTCTCCAGAGACACGTCAACAGCTGTGTGTGTGTGTGTGTTCATGCTCAAGCATGTTGTTTTCATGCATGGAAATGCATACAAGCAAACGTGGCACATCTATTATTGACATCAGTGTGATCTGCTGTGATAATACACTTACAGCTCATAGCAGCGTGTTTGAATTACTGATGAAATGTTGTGAATGACAGCTTCTACTCTACTGTATTCCTTAAGAGCCTGTTGATTTGATTTGGCATTGATTTTATGGTGGAGTGTATTTGATGTTGGAGACGGGCTGAACAGATCTGCAAACATCAATACAGACTAGAACAAAACAAAGAGAGAATTAGACCATTATCCAATAAGAGGATGCTTGTTATAATGTTGTAAAATCACTGCAATGCATGTTGGTAATATATATATATATATATATATATATATATATATATATATATATATATATATATATATATATATATATATATATTTATTTTATTTTATTATTATTGTTCCTGTTATAGGAATAATAATATTTATTATTATTATTATACAATTTTATTATTATATTTCCATGCTGCTAAGTTAATGATGCAATTTATACATAAGCATACAAATACTAAAAACATCACAAACACATATTGGGAAAAATAGTCAAATTAGATCCAGTTAGAAATACTTTGAGTGACACTTTTGGTGTTGATTGAGATTCTAAGTATTTATTTTTATTTTATTTACAATTACCCGTTTCTTCTGCTCACCGAGGCTGCATTTATTTAAGTAAAAATACAGTAAAAACAATACAATTTATAAATATTATTATGATTTTAAAAAAGCTGTTTTCTATGTGAATATGTGTTAAACTGTAATTTATTTCTGTGATGTGCAGCTGTATTTTCAGCATCATTACTGCAGTCTTCAGTGTCATATGATCTTCAGAAATCATTCTAATATGCTGATTTGCTGCTCGAGAAACATTTCTGATTATCATCAATGTTGAAAACAGTCGTGCTGCACAATATTTTTGTGGAAACCGTCATACATTTTATTTTTCAGGATTCACAGATGAATAGAAAGTTCAGAAGATCAGCATTTATTTGAAATAGAAATCTTTTGTAACATTAGAAATATCTTTACTGTCACTTTTGATCAGTTTAATGTGTCCTTGAGGAATAAATGTATTAACTTGTTTCAAAAAGTAAAACTGTTGGAGGTGATTTGCACCAAATTTTCATCTGTAGTGTATTTTTTCATTCATATTTGCAGAAATATTTGCATCAGAAGTGCTGTCTAGGTAGGCGGCTCACTGTGTTTTGGCACGGAGCTGCAGTATCACCGCTGAAAGATGTTGTGAACCCTGAGTGAAGCTCACAGCTGCTGTAATGATGATTTCCAGACGCACAGAGCTGTCAGGATGAGTGTTTTAATGTGTGTGTGTGTGTGTGTCTGCTATCACATAAATGCTGAAGCAGAGAAACACAACAGCCAAGCCCAGCGATACGATCGACCCTGGCTAACATCCTCACGCTCACGCTGCGTTACGCAGCTCCCTCGAGCTTCACTTCAGTCTCGTACAGCCAAAAACTGCTGTAACTCAATCGGCCCGGCCCTGTGTGTGTGTGTGTGTGTGTGTGTGATTGCACACTGAACTAATGAGAAACACACCGTCTCGCTTTCTCTGTTTCCATCAGGACATGCAATGGAAAAAGATCCGGTGCCCTGGAGCAGCGGTGATTCATGGACGGTCTGCATGATAAAAAAAAAAACAGCACAATATTGGTGCCACACCAAGCATGTGATTTATGAGGGTCTATAGCAGATCAACTGACAAAATCCAGAACAATGAAAATGCATGAATAAAAGAGTCACAGAACGGACCTGAAATCATGAAGAGATGTGGATGGCATTTGCAGTGTCAACTATGAGTGAAATCTGGCCACAAAATGTCTAAAAGCAGGAAAACAGGACAAATCATGGTCAACAAAGTCATACAAAGTTTTTTTTTTTAAGAAATTGATACTTTTATTCATCAGGTATGTATTAGATTGATCAAAAGTGACATTAAAGTGATTTATAATGTTACAAAAGATTTCTATTTCAAATAAATGCTGTTCTTTTGAACTTTCTATTCATCTGTGAATCCTGAAAAATAAAATGCATCATAGTTTCCACAAAAATATTGTGCAGCACGACTGTTTTCAACATTGATGATAATCAGAAATGTTTCTTGAGCAGCAAATCAGTATATTAGAATGATTTCTGAAGATCATGTGACACTGAAGACTGCAGTAATGATGCTGAAAATACAGCTGCGCATCACAGAAATAAATTACAGTTTAACACATATTCACATAGAAATTAAGAATAATATTAGAATAACATTTTTCACAGCATTTTTTATCAAATAAATGGAGATTTCTCTTCAAAAGCATTAGAAAATCTTAATGACCAAAAACCTTTGAATGCAAATGTACTCTGCTAAATTATTTAACACATTTTGCATAATAATAAACAAATTGTTCTGATTTTTGCCATACGAGTCTCTAGATGACACATACAGAGCTAGCTAAACAAAAAGGTTTTTCAGAAAATTAAACAGTTTTTCTAGGTACACCTGTAAATGACGGAGTACAAAATTAAGATGGAAGCAAATGCAAAATGATTTTCCAGTAGATTCATGCAGAGACAGATGTGTGTTATGAAGTCATACTAATCAAAATGAATAAGCAAAATCAACATGAGTCTGTATATATTTCAGCGTGTTCAGTCTCAGAATTGATTTGTGAGTGAGTGTGTGTGTGTGTGTGTGTGTGGAGCCTCTATTGAAGTCGTATGTTGGGTGCAGATGTGCAGGGATGCGGTCCAGCTGTGTCTTGGCATCAGAGAGACTAGAAATCACTGCATTTAATCAGAGAAATGACACTGAAAGTTAAAAACACTGGAAGAGCCAGAATGAACGACGGCTGGAAATCACATTTAAACTCCAGCTGAGCGTCAGCAGGTGCAGAGCGATTTCTCTGACATGGAAAGCATTAAATTCAACAGAAGAACAGTGATGGACTTGAGGTGGGAAGAGGACAACAAAAAAAACCTTATGACCGTTCTCATCTTCATGTGAGCCTAACGGGGCGTTTCTACACAGATCAGTCAAACACGGATGAAAAACAGCTTAAAGGAAAATTACACCCAAATTTGATGCAAATGTGCTCATCCAAGATTAGGATGAGTGTGTTTCTTCATCAGGTTTGTAGAAATGTGTCTCTGCATCAACGTCTCAGCAATGGATGCTCTGCAGTGAATGGGTGCCGTCAGAATGAGAGTCCAAACAGCTGATAAAAACATCCACAGCACTCCAGTCCATCAGTTAACATCTGGAGAAGACAAAAGCTGAAACAAATCCAGCATTAAGACATTTTTGGACTGTTTTGTCTTGTAAACGCTGCTTGATCTGCAGATTTCTCTCCTGATTCAGACCAGAACACCTTTTCACTGGAGGAAGCGTTAATATGGATTATGGACTCATATTTTAGTTTTAAAAAAAGTCTTAATGCTGGATTTGTTTCAGCTTTTGTCTTCTCCAGATGTTAACTGATGGACTGGAGTGCTGTGGATTATTGTGATGTTTTTATCAGACTCTCATTCTGACGGCACCCATTCACTGCAGAGCATCCATTGCTGAGACGTTGATGCAGAGACACATTTCTACAAACCTGATGAAGAAACACACTCATCCTAATCTTGGCCTGAGGGTGAATACATTTGCAGCACATTTTTATTTTTTGGTGAACTATTCCTTTAAGAGAGCATCAGGTTTCAGCATGATTAAGTTTGCATTTTATCCACTGGGTTTTCAAGGGTGGGTGATGAACGTCTAATTCACACACGCATGTAAACACAAGCAGCTTCAGCCCGAGGGAGTTGAGTCTCACGCGAGCCGCTTCGCTGTGTGCTGCTGCATGCAGCGGGAACGACGCCAGCGACCGCAGGCTCTTCTCTCCAGAGACACAGAGAGAGAGAGACGGCTCTCAGCTGCAGGTGTTTGAGGGGAAAGTGACGTTTGGATGAGGCCAAAAAAATAAAGAAACACCACAACTGACTGACAGTAAAACAGCCCCTGCCAGTCTAAATGAATCCCAGAATACACACATAGACACACAATACACCATGTGTGTGTGTGTGTGTGTGTGTGTGTGCGTGTAAAAATAAAATAAAAATGTAAAAACTATAGTCATATTACATAAAGATACATTAACTAATAAAAACAATCAAAAAATGACTAAAACTTTACAGCTGAACATTTCAATGCAGTGCAACAATTATTTATACTGTCAAGCTCCAAAATAGGCAAAAGCATAAAAATAGATTATTTTATTATTTTTAATTTAATTGATCTTTATTTATTTTATTTTATTTTTAAGAATTAAACAAAGAGATTGCTGGTCAGACACTAAATTAAATCCAGACTTCTCTGTAAAAAGTGATAAGTTCACTTAACTTAAAAAAAATTGAGGAAATCTGTTGCCTTAAAATTATTAAGTACATAATAATAAAAAAAAAAAAGTTAAGTGAACATGAAAATTCAATTAACTTATTTTTTTAACTATCATTTACTTAAAAATTTTAAGGCAACGGATTTCCTCAATGTTTTTAAGTTAAGTCAACTTATCACTTTTTACAGAGAAGTTCTAGCAAAAATATATTTTACAGTAAAATGCTGTTATATTTAAATAGTGTCAATTGTGTGTGTGTGTGTGTGTGTGTGTGTGTGTGTGTGTGTGTGTGTGTGTATGTCTGTAACCATAACTAAACAAAAATTCATAAAACAATATAGACGTATTAAAAAACACACAATAACTAATAAAAACTAATAAAAACACTCAATAAAATGACTATTTCTCTCAACTCATTCACATTATCATGCTGTAGTGTTTAAGCTGCTGTGCATCATTTACTGAGAAACACAATCAACCTACATCGTCCGAAAGAAAACATGCACCGAAAGAAAAGCTGTGCATGAGACTACATTGTTGGAAAAGCAGTTTAGTTGCACAAGCCTGTAGCCTAAATGAGTCATATTTTGAGTAGAAAATGTAACAAAACTAAACTGCCCATGAACCTGTAATCGATGCCCTCAACTCATAAAGTCAGTGCTTATCATTTCAACATCGTGCTCTGCTTATTATTTACAACAAACTTTGTGTCTTGTGCTCATCTATGATGATTTAACTGCTCACTGGGCAGCTCACTAAGTTTTGGAACACAAAAACACACACAAACCACAAGAGAATTGTTTGCACTCTGCAGGGGCAGTGTAAGCGCACACACACACACACACACACACACACTCACAGACTGTGGTCAGTGAATTAGCGTGGTTTTGGGTGGATGAGTTGTGTTTGCTCAGCAGAGGTTCATCTGAAGCCTTAAAGACACATTCATCTCACAGCCACCACCTGATAAAGAGACACAGAGACCCTGTGTGACATGAGAAAACACTGAGTCACCGTCTGTGTGTGTGTGTGTGTGTGTGTGTGTGTGTGTGTGGGAGAGAAAGGAGACTGCGTAGGAGGCCGTTATTTATATCTTTAACCCTTAATGACGCTGGTCGACTCAATGTTCTGTTCTATGACGTTTAAAGAGCTTCCCCTCCACAGTCAACTTCAGTTATTATTTGTCACACAGCATAGACTTGAGATATAGTGCATGTGATTTATAGACTGATTCCGATACACTGTAAGAAATAAATAAATAAAGCAGAGAAATATACGGTAAAAAAAAAGGCAGCTGTGGTTGCCAGATCTTTACTGTAAAATTAGGTTTTACGCACTAAACTTACATTTACAGTACATATTTCATGTGCATAAAATACCAACCTACTGAAGTACTAAAATCTGTTTTGTACCTTTATAATATACTGACAACCAAAAACACAATTGGTAAAAATAGTCACACTTGAATCAAAGTTCATCGCAAGCAGCTTTTCCACAAGCTGAGGAGGAAAATATTAATATATACTGTAGATGATATCCAACATGACGCTAAAATAGTGCAATAAACATTAATTTAACAACATACAGTTGAGGTCAAAAGTTTACATCCCCCTTTCAGAATCTGCAAAATCTTAATTATTTTAACAAAATAAATAAGAGGGATCATACAAGATGCATGTTATTGTTTATTTAGTACTGACCTGAATAAGATATTTCACATAAAAGATGTTTACATATAGTCCACAAGAGAAAATAATAGCTGAATTTATAAAAATGACCCCGTTCAAAAGTTTACACCCCCTTGATTCTTAATACTGTGTTGTTACCTGAATGATCCACAGCTGTGTTTTTTGTTTAGTGATAGTTGTACACGAGTCCCTTGTTTGTTCTGAACAGTTAAACTGCCTGCTGTTCTTCAGAAAAATCCCTCAGCTCCCACAAATTCTTTGGTTTTCCAGCATTTTTGTGTATTTGAACCCTTTACAACAATGACTGTATGATTTTGAGATCCATCTTTTCACACTGAGGACAACTGAGGGACTCATATGCAGCTATTACAGAAGGTTCAAACGCTCACTGATGCTCCAGAAGGAAAAATCATGCATTAAGAGCCGGTGGGTGAAAACTTTGTGCTCAGTCACTGTTGCAAAGGGTTCAAATACACAAAAAATGCTGGAAAACCAAAGAATTTGTGGGAGCTGAGGGATTTTTCTGAAGAACAGCAGACAGTTTAACTGTTCAGGACAAACAAGGGACTCATGAACAACTATCACTAAACAAAAAACACAGCTGTGGATCATTCAGGTAACAACACAGTATTAAGAATCAGGGGGGTGTAAACTTTTGAACGGGCTCATTTTTATAAATTCAACTATTATTTTCTTTTGTGGACTAACTGATAAGAAAAAATAAGAAAATTTTAAAAACATTAAAATGTGAAGTGTCGCATAGGGAATTCTGGGAATTTCAATTTACAGTTTTTCACTGAAAATTATATGACTTATTTGTAACAGTATTTTACTGTAAAATATATTTTTGCTAGACCTTCTCCAGTTTGGATTTAATTCAGTGTCTGACCAGCAATTAAAATAAAATTAAATAAAATAAAATAAAATAAAATAAAATAAAATAAAATAAAATAAAATAAAATAAAATTAAATTAAATTAGATTAGATTAGATTAGATTAGATTAGATTAAATTAAATTAAATTAAATTAAATTAAATTAAATTAAATTAAATTAAATTAAAAATAAAATAACAATCATTTTAATGCTTTTCCCTATTTTGGAGCTTGACAGTATAAATCATTGTTTAATTGCATTAAAACGTTCAGCTGTTTTGCAGAGAAGAAGAAAGTTGTGCAGGTTTGCAATGACATGAGGGTGAGTAAATGATGACAGAACCCGTATTTTAGGGTGAACTGTTTCTTTAAATGTTGTATTGTATCTGCTCTGGCAGGTTTACATGATTGTTGTGATTTTAGTACCTATTAAAATAAAACTAACAAGAGATTTATGACTTAATAAGGCATCTTGAGAGTGCAGTCATGATTTGAGCAGTTCCACATGGATATAATAGCAGGATGAATTGAGGAGAACTGCTGCTGACATCATTTCCTTTCTAATGAGGGTAATGAGCGGCGCTACACACACACACACACACACACAATAACCCCAGGAGGATGCCGTGCCATCAGGATGGGTGTGTTATGTATTAGTTAGTCAAGCTAAACTCATTTCTGCAGATTCACAGCTGAAAGACGCTCACAAACACTGAGGAACTGCTTTGTTTTGGTTTTTGTTTTTATTTCTGTAGTATTTTATACAGTACAGATCATTTCAAAGCAGCTTTGCATTAATAAAACATGCACTAATAATGTTGTAAAATTCATCAATAGTGAAATTAATTCGATTTCAGTTATAAAGCAGTGCTACAGGAAAGTCATTATTCAGATCAGCGTTAATTCAGTTCAGTTCAATGTTGATTCAACTCAGTTCAATATTAGTGTCAGTTATTATTATTTAAATACTATTATAGGACTTATTCATATTTTTGAATTAGCCTGCATTTTTTATATGAGTTTTAGTTTGAGTTTTAGTAATTTAATATGTGCTTTTGTCATTTTTATTAGATTTGTATTTATTTTTTAGAAATGATCAAATTTACAATTTATTTTTATTTCAGTTTTAGCACTTAAATTTAAACTAAATTATTTCAATATTTCAGCATTTATTCATTCCTTCAGTTGTTCGTTTATTCATTTCAGCTTTGTTTCGAGTACTAAAATTAATTTTTAATAGCTTTATTTTTACTGAACAATAACAACACTCATAGAAATATATTAGAACCCATCATAATTATATGCTATCCTAACAAAAGTAATTAAATCATACAAATATAGGATATTACAAACAAAAATGAAATTAATAAAAGAAAACAGCGTACATCACTTTAAACTATTTCAGAATTTCTGTGCTAATAGTGTTACCAAACTAAATTTTAAAAATTAAGTTTTTTTTAAACACTTTTACCACACCGTCTGTCATTGGTCAGGCAGACAGATAGTCCCGCCCCAGACTCAGCTGATTGGTTGAGTTAGAGATTGACATGTTGGGCCACTCAAACAAAACAGAGCTTCACTCTTCTGGAAGTCAAACTAAATGACTTACTCACAGTGACTCACAGCAGATTTAAAATGGGAAACGGGAAAGAATAAACGAAAGGTTTTGATTGTATATGTTTCAGCATGTGTGAGGTCAGAGGTCAGTGCGGGGTCAGCACAGGGTCAGCTGTATTTGACCCGTGTGCAGGTGTCAGCAGAACTAGAGAGGTGGAGCTGTGTGAATCTCAGCAGCTGTGAGCAGGTGCAGTCGATTAGAGCACACACACACACACACACACACACACACACTTCTCTCTCTCTCTCTCTCTCTCTCTCTCTCTCTCTCTCTCGCTCGCTCGAGGCTTGAGGTTTGGCTGAAATCGGATCCGCTCACTGGAGTTATTCCCCATATTGTGTGAGGAGGTGCTGGAAACAAAATAGCAAGTGTAAGCAGCAGGAGACTGTGTGTGTGTGTGTGTGTGTGTGTGTGTGTGTCTTGAAAGTTTGAAAGCAAGAAAGAAAAAAGATTAGAAATAAAGGAATAGTACACCCAAATTTGCTACAAATGTGCTCACCCTCAGGCCAAGATTAGGATGAGTGTGTTTCTTCATCAGGTTTGTAGAAATGTGTCTCTGCATCAGTGTCTCAGCAATGGATGCTCTGCAGTGAATGGGTGCCGTCAGAATGAGAGTCTGATAAAAACATCACAATAATCCCATTCACTGCAGAGCATCCATTGCTGAGACACTGATGCAGAGACACATTTCTCCAATAAGAATTAGTTATAAAAATTAAAAAAACAGAGCGTTATTGTGCATTGATGTGGCCTTAAAGATGTGAAGATGTCAGATTTCTATCTAGTTTACAACCAGAGATAATCAACCCCGGAATGTTTTGAAACTAGTAGCAACATTTAAAAAACATCTGACTAAAATGTTTCAGAAAAACGTTGCATGAATGATGTACAAATAATGTTTTTGTGCTAATGTTTTGAGGACATCATTAAAGACCAGATAACTCTGAGTGAACCTTCAGTTACTGTTACTGGAAGACGTTTGTTGTTCATAACTTTGAGAAAACCTTTCTGAGAACGTTCCCTGTTGTCTGGGAATCAGTGATTGTGTGATGAAGTGTTTCTGTGCACAACCCCTTACTTCATCACCAAAACAGAGATCAAATCAATGAATCGAATCATATTTTCTAAGCATAGCTAACAGTGCATGACGCTAGAGATGCAAACTCAAACTCAAAGCTTTGATCTCCAGAAAACACAAATTAATGCTTAAAATCACTGTAAGTTGCTTTGAACAAAAGTGTCATCAGTCTGAACGTTATGTTTGTTTGATCAACAATATCTTCCTCTATTAATATTGCTTTACGGTAGGAGCTTGTTTGGACTTGCATCACAATATGATACGCTTCCCATACGGAGTGATTTTATTCATGCAGATGTTCAGTGTTTAGAGCCGAACTGAGCTGCTTCCCGAAGCCTTTCCAGGAGGACAGTAGGGAAACTGCTGAAGTGTGTGTCATCCTGCCCTCTGCTGGACGTCACAGACACAGATCAACACTCATGATGATCACAGAAGCATACTAGCACACTACTTGTACTGTATTTCTGTAGTATACGGCATGCATGCTGTGCAATGCATGCACACACTCTGTATTTAATGCATGCACTACATGCACCAATATAACAGACAATACTGAACTCAATACTGTATCCCACAGTGCAATGCTCAACTAGACCTTTTATTCCCAGTGTGAATGTTTGACTGGACTGATCAAATAAAGACATGTTTTGAAAGAAAGAATTGAATTAAAATGCAGTTATTATTTTTTTTCACAAGTTTCAGTCATTTTCTTCTGTGTTTTTGTTATTTTAGTATCATTTGGTATGTAATTATAGTTTTTATTATTGTTTTGAATTATTTTTTACATTTTTTTGTTTTCTGTTTTGATTTTAAATTTAAAGATTTAATATATTTGTTGTTTTTGTTTTAAATATGTCTATATAGCTTTTAATTTGTATTTAAAAGAAAAGAAAATGAGAAATTGTGCCTTGGCAACTAGCTGAAATCAAATTAAATTAAATTAAATTAAATTTAAAAAATATATATATATAAAAATTAAAAAATAAAGTTCTTAGTTATACTAAATAAAAATTACAAATGTTGTCTTGGTAACTAGATGAAATAAAATAACAAAAAATATATATTTTTTTAAATATATTTTCTTTATTTTAGCTAAAGTTTATTAATTTTTATTTCAGTTGTAGTTATTTTAGTACATCAAGTTAATCCAAATGAAAATGAGAAATGTTGTCTTGGCAACTGACTGAAATATAAATAAATAAACAAACAAACAAGTAAATAAATAAAACAAAAAATAAAAGTGAAACTACATGAAAATTAGCAATGTTGTCTTGGCAACTAGCTGAAATAAAATTGAAAAAATATATAACTTTTTAATATATTTTATTTCAGTTAAAGTTTATTTTACTTCATGTAACAAAAGTTTTTTTTTTTTTTTTTAAATGATATTAGCTTTAGTTTCCGTTGCCTAATAACTAATAAGCTTATAAAAAATATTTATTGCATGATGTATACTGTTCCACAATGTTTTACCAAAATGTGGAGTATGTCAAATATACAGTGCAATAGTTGCATACTGGGAGATGCAGTTATGCCTGTTTATTTTATCTTAGATGCCTAAATTGCACACAAATATATAAAAAAAAAAAAAGAAAAAAAAAAAGGTGAAAGTTCATGTAAATCTGTAATTGGACTGTAGAGTCGTAACTCTCACGTCAGACGCAGCTGCGAGGTGCTGTGTTCGTGCGATTGGGCTTGTGTCTTCCTGCTGTGGTGAACATCAGACAGGTCTTCTTCTCAGCGGTTCACCGCAACGGGTCATTTTCACAGCCGAGGCATCATGTGCTGATATCCATCAGCCTCCAGAGCGAGCTTAGACAACCCAGACCCAGACGAGCAGCCCGCAGCCTGATAGACAGTCGTCTAGACACTGAACTGGCTCTTTTTCCGAGCATTGTTTGCTGGCATTTAACAGGACCGAAAACAGGAAACCTGCCACACACACACACACACACACACACACACACACACACACGAGTTCCCCAAACGCACGTGATGAAGAACCAGAGGGACTGTGTGAAAGTGCTACACAATTACTGACATATCTGGGTCAGATTTAACATTTAAATCATTAAATATGATTTTTATCATATTGTCATTTCACCGTGGAACACCATAGATTTTGCTTTTAATGTACTATTATGTCTTTATGGCAATCTTAGCTCTCCTGCATCATCATCATCATCATCATAATTACTGCTGATTACATGTAATCTGATTCCAAATATCTAGTACTTGTAATTAGATTATATTAAATGTTTAAATACGTGTAATCCGACTTATTGATTACATAATTACATCATATTCACACAATAACAATACATTATTCAATTTTAAGTGTTTTCGGTTTCACTTTATTTGAAGGTGTCCTTGTTACAGTACTGAGTATTATTAATTAACTACATGTACTTAGGGTTTGGCTAAGGCATGCAATTATGCATAATGTTTTGTTATTGTTATAGTAAGTGCATGTAACGTGTCTAACAAGAAAGTGTTACCCAAATTACATAATTACATCATATTCACACAATAACAATACATTTTTCATAATTTATTGATTCAGTTTTAATAAGTGCTTTCTCACCGTTTCATCAACGGACGAACACATTCATTTTTATTTGAATTATTCACTATGTGTGTTATTTAATCATGTATTACTGTGCCTTTGGAAAGCTTTTGTCTTTCAAACACATTAAAATGCACAAATTCACATTATTTCTAATTCACATGTAATGCAGGGATTTATAAAACTTTTTTTTTTTTTTCATCTAATAATTTTAATTTAATTGTGATGTAATTTGGAATCAGTAATGGACTACAATTTATAAAATCACCAAAAACAACATCTTCAAACTTGATTCAGTGATTTTTTGATTGTGCATCTGCACTGATGAGCACCAGGAGGCGTCACACACACACAAAACTGGACTCTGTACAGGACAATAGTTGATTAATCACAGTGCATTAAGACAGTTGTTTTGTCTTTCAATTTTTTTTTTTTTAAATGTTATGTTTTAATATGCAACTGAGACATTAATCTAATTAGAAATGCACTAATTTGCATTTTCAGAACAGACATGCATAAAGCAAAGTACATAATTCTTGTGTGATTGTGTTGTCAAATAAAGGTTAAAGGTTTTTCCGGAGGGGGGTTCTGCATTTTTCTTTTTATCACTCCATAACTCAGAAAATACTGTCAACAGACAGAAAACAAACACATTTTCACCATGTTTTTACGAGAATAAATCAGTGTGAATGAAATATGAGCTAACCTTCAGAATATAGAGAGGAATAAAACTGTAAAGTTTAGTGTCTGTGAGAGAATAGACGTAATAAACTCTTTAATGTGTATTTTGTGTTTTCTTTCCACTAGTTTGAAGGAAGAGACATGATACAGAAGCAACTCAAATCTTAAAAAGCTTTGCATGGATTTTACATGATGTCCAAGAAACATGGCAGTATTATGGCATTTTCTGTAACATATTTAAAATATAAATACCATAAAAACAGCAGTCATTCATGATAGCCGTATGCAAGCTATTTATATGGTAAATATTACCATGGTATTTGAATCTGCATCAAGAAATACTGTGATGGTATTTTCATGCAGTTTTCTTTGCTAGCATCAATTTGTTTAGCATTTAAAGGGAAAAAGCTTAAACCTTTTGCTAGTTTTACAAATTTAGGTTATAAAAACGTTGTGGGAACATTTTTTTTTTTTAAGTTTATAAAATGTTGAAATGTCCAGTTTTCTTGTCGTGATTCTAACATTATGTCAATTTTACTCAAACATTTCCTTAACGTTCTACTAATTTTACTTTCACCCAGAATGTTTGTTTTTAATATTCTAGGAGCGGTAAAATATCCAGTTTTCACGTCGTGATTATGATGTTATTTAAAGGTTACAAAGATGTTTTTTAGAATGTTCATCAAGTACAAATAACATCACGAGGACGTTCCGAGAATGTTGTTTTAAAAACATTTATGAGAATATATATCAAAAACCTTCCATAAACATTACATTAAAAATGTTTTGTCCTAACATTTCTGTAAGTTCAAGCTGTTCGCTGTTAGCCGCAGAGACTGGTCTGGTTTGATGGTTTTAAAAGGGTTTTGTGTATTTGTCGTTTGGTTGTGTTGTGCACAGGTATATTTGTAGCAATAGCCAAC
The DNA here is from genome assembly GCF_012432095.1 of Onychostoma macrolepis. Classification (NCBI taxonomy): domain Eukaryota; kingdom Metazoa; phylum Chordata; class Actinopteri; order Cypriniformes; family Cyprinidae; genus Onychostoma; species Onychostoma macrolepis. The sequence goes on along the minus strand of NC_081171.1, from coordinate 1,183,019 downwards.
AATACACTGTATGGGTGTATGAAGATATTTTGTAAATTTCCTACTGTAAATATATCAAAACTTAATTTTTGATTAGTAATATGCATTGCTAAGAACTTCATTTGAACAACTTTAAAGGCAATTTTCTCAATATTTAAATTTTTTTGCACCCTCAGATTCCAGATTTTCAAATAGTTGTATCTCAGCTAAATATTGTCCTTGTTATCAAAAGCTTTTTTTATGCAGCTTTCAGATGATGAATAAATCTCAATTTTGAGAAAATTGAAAAAATCAAAAGTCAAGGCAAACAGCTTCAGCAGATTTTTTGAGTTTTCTCAACTTGTAAATAAATAAAATATGCTAATGTTTCATGCTGACGTCAACATGAAACGGCTTGGGATGAAAGATCATCTTCAAAAATACATAATAGGAGCACTTTAAGGACAATAGAGTTAAGTGAATATTGGCAGGAAAGTATGTTTTGCACATTGCTCTTCAGACACAGAATCCTCAGCTGCTCCGGTCCTGGTAAAGTGGCGGTTTCTCCTTCATACTTGAGCTGATGACACTAATTAAGGAGGGTTTTTACCGGCCTGGAACGAGCGCCTGACATTCCTGAAGCAGATGGAAGCAGGGCTGTAAATCCTCTGTGTTACCTGAGGCTGATTCCTGCGCTTCTAGCTGCAGAGCGAGCCTTTGGTGTGAGCTCTCCTGACCCTCATCGCTCTTTACAAGCGTTTAAAGCATCAGTTACAGCTTTGGCGGCCACAGGCGACGGCGCTGTCCATCCCAGAGCTTAACGCCAAGCCTTTCTCCAATACACATTGGAATTTGTGCCTTCAACATGTCAGAAAGATGTTGAGATACTGAGAGGACCACTTAACGTTCCTCAAGAAGAACGAGAGCGGACACTTCAAAATGTCAAACAAAGCGAGTTCAGACAAACCCAATCAGCGGAATATACTAACACAATGCTCAGCTATCGTTATACTGCGAGTTAAACCCCCATCTGTGCAGTCTGTACTCTGGGATTTTTTTACCTCTTTTTCCATTGACTTTTTAACAATGCACACAACATATTGTTAGTGCATTGGCTCTGAATTTCATTGCAAATGTGTGTAAAGATGCAAAATAGCTCCATTCATTTATACAGTGGGGCAAAAAAGTATTTAGTCAGCCACCAATTGTGCAAGTTCTCCCACTTAAAAAGATGAGAGAGGCCTGTAATTTTCATCATAGGTATACCTCAACTATGAGAGACAAAATAAGAAAAAAAATCCAGAAAATCACATTGTAGGATTTTTAAAGAATTTATTTGCAAATTATGGTGGAAAATAAGTATTTGGTCAATAACAAAATTTCATCTCAATACTTTGTTATATACCCTTTGTTGGCAATGACAGAGGTCAGATGTTTTCTGTAAGTCTTCACACACTGTTGCTGGTATTTTGGCCCATTCCTCCATGCAGATCTCCTCTAGAGCAGTAATGTTTTGGGGCTGTCGCTGGGCAACACGGACTCCAAAGATTTTCGATGGGGTTGAGATCTGGAGACTGGCTAGGCCACTCCAGGACCTTGAAATGCTTCTTCACGAAGCCACCCTTCGCTGTTCGGGCGGTGTGTTTGGGATCATTGTCATGCTGAAAGACCCAGCCACGTTTCATCTTCAATGCCCTTGCTGATGGAAGGAGGTTTTCACTCAAAATCTCACGATACATGGCCCCATTCATTCTTTCGTTTACGGATCAGTCGTCCTGGTCCCTTTGCAGAAAAACAGCCCCAAAGCATGATGTTTCCACCCCATGCTTCACAGTAGGTATGGTGTTCTTTGGATGCAACTCAGCATTCTTTGAGTTTTTACCAAAAGTTCTATTTTGGTTTCATCTGACCATATGACATTCTCCCAATCCTCTTCTGGATCATCCAAATGCTCTCTAGCAAACTTCAGACGGGCCGGACATGTACTGGCTTAAGCAGGGGACACGTCTGGCACTGCAGGATTTGAGTCCCTGGCGGCGCAGTGTGTTACTGATGGTAGCCTTTGTTACTTTGGTCCCAGCTCTCTGCAGGTCATTCACTAGGTCCCCGTGTGGTTCTGGGATTTTTGCTCACAGTTCTTGTGATCATTTTGACCCCACGGGTGAGATCTTGCGTGGAGCCCCAGATCGAGGAGATTATCAGTGGTCTTGTATGTCTTCCATTTTCTAATAATTGCTCCCACAGTTGATTTCTTCACACCAAGCTGCTTACCTATTGCAGATTCAGTCTTCCCAGCCTGGTGCAGGTCTACAATTTTGTTTCTGGTGTCCTTTGACAGCTCTTTGGTCTTGGCCATGGTGGAGTTTGGAGTTGGACTGTTTGAGGTTGTGGACAGGTGTCTTTTATACTGATAACGAGTTCAAACAGATGCCAGTAATACAGGTAACGAGTGGAGGACAGAGGAGCCTCTTAAAGAAGAAGTTACAGGTCTGTGAGAGCCAGAAATCTTGCTTGTTTGTAGGTGACCAAATACTTATTTTACCGAGGAATTTACCAATTAATTCTTTAAAAATCCTACAATGTGATTTTCTGGATTTTTTTTTCTCATTTTGTCTCTCATAGTTGAGGTATACCTATGATGAAAATTACAGGCCTCTCTCATCTTTTTAAGTGGAAGAACTTGCACAATTGGTGGCTGAATAAATACTTTTTTGCCCCACTGTATATAAGTACAGTTTTTTAATGTGTTAATGTGTTTCTTCTTGGTTATACAAATATTAGAGAAACATTTCATTTTATAATTTGGAAAACGTTATGAGAATGTTACATTTGACTGTACTTCCAACGTTCAAAATGTCCAGTTTTTTAGTGCATTAAGAATGGTTCTTTATAGGAACATTCCCTTTTATCATTTTGAAAAAGTTACGAAAACTTTATTTCTTAATGGTTTTTTTAAACATTCACAATATCCAGTTTTTTTAATCTATTAAGAACATTTCTTCTTGGTTATATGAACGTTAGAGGAATGTTTCCTTCTATCATTTTGAAAACATTATGGGAATGTTACATTTGAATGTTCTCAACGTTTAAAACACCATATTTTATATTCCTCGTTAAAGGAACGTTCCATTTTATCGTTTTGAAATGATATGAGAATGTAACATTTCAGTGTTCTCTCAACATTTTAAACGACCCAATTTTTAATATTAATAGAATATTTTTTTCTTGGTTATGCGAATGAATATTCCATTTCATCATTTAAAAAAAACTGTTATGCAAACATATCTTTCTGAATGTTTTTTAAACACTCAAAATGTTTAAACGCATTAAGAATGTTTTGTCTTGGTTATGCACACATTAGAGGAACGTTCCATTTTATCATTTTGAAACATCATGATAATGTTACATTTCAGTGTTCTCTCAACATTTAAAACACACTTTTTTAATATTTAAAAAAAAAAAAATCTTGGTTATATGTACATTAGAGGAATATTCCATTCTATCATTTTGAAAATGTTATAAAAATTAAATATTCTATTGAAAATTCTATTATTACTGAAAAACGCTATCCAACTTAGTTCTGAGAACGTACAAATAACATCATAAGGACGTTCTGAGAACATTGTTCCAAGAGCGTTTCCTCTCAGCATTACACGAATGCATATCAAATATTAATAATGTCATAAGAACGTTCCATAAGTTTTAAGTGAAAGTTCTCTGTGACCTGGGTATAAACTACTGTTTTCTTAATAATAACATCACTGATGAATCATTCACAATAAGACCAGGAACATGAGTTAATACATAGAGTCAGCTTTCTCTTTACGCTGTTTAAGAATTACACAAATAGCGATCTAGAACTGATCAAGACCTGCATGAGATAAACTACTACTACTTAATAAACGGATTGCTGACTAATAACTGCATTTACATGTGCATGTATGCATTTACTGACTTACAAAAAAATGAGCAAATGCAATTTGCCAAAATGCTCTTAATAAGCAGGTTTATTAGATGAATGCATTAGGAAGGAAGATAAAGAAGAGGCAAAGTGCTTTTTTTTGCATGCATGCAATGCAATGCAAGCTTATTTGATTTAATTCAGACAGAAATGAACGCCAGCACATCTTTTTCCTGTTTGCAACTTAAAAACCGGCCAAGTGCTCTGATGCATCATCGTTTTTGAGTTCAGAACAAACCTCTCTGAACTGCGATGCCAGTGATTGCGGTGTTACATCCCGCAGTGTGTTTATAAAAACACCAGCAACAGTTTGACTTCCACACAGTGACGTGAAGCGGCTGAAACAGGAAAACAACAGCACTCGCTTCCCATGAAGAGCGGTGATTGATGTGATGCTTGTTGTGTGAATGTTTAAGCGTTCAGAGAAAGAATTTACAAGAGAAATCACAGTTTTAATGAGGATCAGTATCAGGGTCTGTCTTGCTTTGAACTCTCTGACCCCTGACGCTGACCTCTGCATTCTTCAGCTACTGATTTAGTTTGTGGCATAATCTGCTGTTCACCTTCAACCCACGAAATGAAGCGTCTCAATACAAGAACTTCCTCCAAAAACAGACTTGTTTATGAACACTGTGGACTTTGATGCGTTTAAAGCGTGTTGGGAAGACAGCGATTGTTTTTCTCAGTGTGAGAGCGGATGATTTGAAGCTATTTCTGTGTGAGTTTTTCCCGATTGCACAATCTCCTGGCACACATGCCACTGTACTGGGGGTAAAATCCTGAGATTTATGGGTGAATGTTTCAAATAAAACTCAGCTTGACAATGAGAAACCACATCACTGCACGGCTTTCATTCAGAGACCAAATAGCAATAATTCACCTTAAGAAATCATGCAAAATGTAGCTTGCGTTGCGTTCGGTTATGTGCACAAAAGCACACAGACGCCTGTGATTGCAGTATGCATAAAGCATGTGCATAAAATAACAGGATGACCTGCTGCATTTGACAAAATGTGCAATATAACGTGCAATAAGTTTAGCTTTTGTCTGCTAAATGCATAAATGTAAATGTACATAACCAAAGCTACCTGTTTATTTCACAGATAACTGAATATTTAGAAACCAAACACTTAAGCTATTAAGACGGTTTTGTTAATAATTGTGCCTATTGTTTGGCCTATTTAGTGCATCATTGTGTTTACTGCAACAGTGTTATTTTAGTATCATTGATATACTATTATAATTCTTGTTAATATGTTCAATTAGGTAATATATTTTCTAGTTGTTTTAATTTTAATTTTGTTATTTTTGTTTGTTTGTTTTATTACATAGTTTTTAATAAGTTGCAGTTTTTTCCTTATTTAATTTGACTTATTTTAGTAACAAAAATGAGAAATTTAGTTATTAAAATAAATAAAATAATAAAATATTAATTTATACTGTATATATATATATATATATATGTGTGTGTGTGTGTGTGTGTGTAATTTTCATTTAAAATTTGATTTATTTTGTACTTTACATAAAAATATAAAATACATTTTATTTATTTTATGCTAATATTATTTCAGCTACATTTAAAATTTTTGTAGCTAAAATAAAATAAATAGCATTTAAAATGAAAATGTCATATTTATAAAAAATATATTAATTAATGTATAATAATTATAATGCAAAATAATTAATTTATGTGTAATTCATTTCACTTGGATATGTCACATGGAAGAAAAGATTAAAATTTTCAATGTCATCGTGATGGTGTCTTTTCGAAGTAATTTTCGAGATTAACGACCACAGATTTATTTAAATACTGTGTTTATTTACAAGTATTCAGGACTCAAATTATACGCTATTCAACAGAATTATATCTCCTTCAGAAGTTACATTTGTTTGGATGTCGTGCTCTTTCTCCTAAACCTCTTCGAGTCGTGACACACGTGACCGGCTCCACGTCACGTCTGGGATCTTCTGCTCGGTGAAAACGGTGCATCGGATGACTTCGTGAAGTAAAACCGATGATCGACTCAGTAAACGGCACTGAAATGTGTAAAAGCAGAAGAAAGCAGCGAGCTGAACAAATCTTACGGGAAGACATTTGTCCTCTGTTGTTCCTCCATAACAGGCTCCTGTGCTCTCTGACCCCGTGACCTTTGACACAGAGGTGGAAACTTGACCCTTAACATCATCAGAGCAGAGGTCAGAGGTCGTGTGTGTGTGCCGTAACACTCCAGTTTCTCCTTTAGCCTGATAACTGGCCGTCATGCATTAGTGAGGTGTGTGTGGAAGCGTCTCTTCTCAAATCCTCAGCTTATCTCAGTACAAGAGCTAGAAAACCTGTGATGGAAACTCTGAGTAATAAAACGCACTTCCTCTAGATCATCTGACTTTGCTTTCGAGACACAGAGGACATCAACACAGAACTAAAACTCTCTCTCTCTCTCTCTCTCTCTATATATATATATACTAGTTCTGTCAAATGATTAATTGCGATTAATCGCATTTAAAATAAAGTTTTGTTTACATAATATATGCATGTGTTCTGTGTATATTTATTATGTATATCTATATATATATATATACACACACACACATACATTATATATTTTGAAAATATTTACATGTATATACATTTATATATTCATATTCTTATATTTTATATTATTTATAAATATATTTAATATATAAACATTACATTTTATATATATATATACATGCATGTGTTTGTATTTGTATATACAGTACATGAATAAATATACACAGCACACATATATTATGTAAACAAAAACCTTTATTTTGGATGCGATTAATCGTTTGACAGCACTAATATATACACCACCATTCAAAAGTTTGAGATCAGTGAGACTTTTTATGTTTTCTGAAGACGTTTCTTCTGCTCATCAAGGCTGTAATTTTGTGAAATATTATTGCAATTTAAAATAACAGTTTTCTATTTTAATATACTTTAAAATATAATTTATTTCTGTGATGCGCAGCTGTATTTTCAGCATCATTGCTCCAGTCATCAGTGTCACATGATCCTTCAGAAATCATTATAATATGCTGATTTATAATCAATGTTGGAAACAGTTGTGCTGCTTAATGTTTTTTGGGACCTGTGATACTATTTTTCAGGATTCTTTGATAAATAAAACATTAAAAATAACAGTGTTTATTCAAAATAGAAATTTTGTGTTACAATATACACAATATTCAAAAGTTTGGGGTCAGTACATTTTTTTCTACTTTTATAAAGAAATCAATACTTTTATTCAGCAAGGATGCTTTAAATGGACAAAAAGTGATAGTAAGACTTCTATTTTAAGACTTGAACATTTTATTCATCAAAGAATCAAAGAAAAAAGGTTCCAAAATAATATGAAGCAGCACAACAGTTTCAACACTGATAATAAATCAGCATATTAGAATGATTTCTGAAGATCATGTGACACTGAAGACTGGAGTAATGATGCTGAAAATACAGCGCTGCGTCACAGAAATAAATTATATTTTAAAGTATATTAAAAAAGGAAACCAATATTAGAAATTGCAATAATATTTTACAATATTACTGTATTTTTGATCAAATAAATACAGCCTTGATGAGCAGAAGAGCCTCCATTAAAAAAAAACAAAAAAACATAACAAATCTTACTGATCCCAAACTTTTGAACAGCAGTGTTTATATATATATATATATATACATACAAGTATTTGTTTAGAGAATCTGACCTGAACTTTCTGTGAAGGAGGAGAAGAAAAAGAAAACAGGCGGATCATGAATCAGACGGTGAAAGATGGATGTTTTGGGAACACAGTTCATTTGACATTCATGATGTTCACATCATCATCCATCACTGCTGATCACTGCGGTCTGTGCTCACATGCAGACCACAGACTTTCTGTCAACGCTTACCGTGGAAAGTGTTTTAAAGTGTGAAACACTGATAAAGAAAGAAAGAAAGAAACACAGCCAAAGCATAGAAACAGACCAAAAATACATTTAATTCATATATTATACACTAAAGACTCTACTATGATACGTGATACTCTGTACAATACAATTTTATATATATATATAATGCAATATACACAATACAGTACACAGAGGACACATAACTCAAGACAATGTGATATTATGTACAAACAAGTGCTTAGGTAGTATAGTTGACATCTTGACCATGATAAATAAAAACTTACACAATGAAATATTGCACTACTAACATTTCAGTTCATTTAAAGAATTGGTCCAAATGAATTATATAAAAGAAGGGCAGATATAAAACAATGCAATGTTTCTGTGCATATAAACAAAGAAACTGAAAAGCAACAATGTGCTGTTAAAAGTAACTGATGCTTCATTCATCTGTTTGTGCTGAGCTCTTTTCGCTGCTTGTGATTGGACGAGCTCCGCGTTGGTCATCGTCAGGGGGCGTGGCTTTGATATCTCTCTCGCTGTAACGCGTGTTTGAGACTCAGTTTGATTCAGTGACACGGACAGAGTCACCATCATCTTCATCAACAGCTTTACCAACACTTTTCACTCACTGGAAGCGTGCATCATTCCCAGCGAGGATCGTAAAACTGAAAGTGTGTGGGAAGTTTGCTGAGCTCTGTATTCTGGATTTATTTGGATTTGCGCGTCTGAGACTCTGTGAAGTTCATCAAAGCGCGTCACGATGCGTCACCAGAGCTGGTTGTGGTTTTTCAGTGTGCTGCTGCTGGGCTTCTGCGCTCGGGCGACCGGGGCTCTTGAATGCGAGCATTGCTCCCGGCTGGAGCTGGAGCTTTGCGGCGGACCGGACTGGATCCTGGGCTTCTGCGGATCCGGACTCACCTGCGCGGCGCTCAACAGAACCGGACCCGCGCTCGCACCTGAGACAGGTGTCTGCAGAGGTCAGTGCCGCGCGCGAGCTTCAACACGAGCTCGTGACGCTGAATGCATGCTTATCGATATCATCAAAGAACAGGCGGGATTGCATATATGTGCAGTGTTGGGAAGGTTACTTTGGAAATGCAATAGGTTACAGATTACAACCCTGCTGGAAAAACAAAGCAGAAATTCTAACCACAAAAACCATTACAAACCATCAACTTTTAACCATTAAAAGCATTAAAAATGGTTTTCTGTAGTGTGTTTTTTTGGGGGCATATTCCATTAGGATTTAGTGGTTTTATCAAGCCACCAATAGAAGGCGACCAATTATGAGGCCAATAGGCACTATTACAGTTTCCATTAAAACCAGTAAAACCATTACAAATTCTGTTTGTTGTGGGGTTTTTTTTTTTCAGCAGGGAAGTTACCCTATTTCAATTACTTTATTAAAGTAATGCAACTGATTACATTTGATTACTTTTCTAAATTACTTACTGTTAGTCATTTTCAAACATCTAGAACTCAACACTGATTATTGTCACTTTCGAAATCCTTCATCACATGAATTAAGGTTTATAATAATTTAATTTTAAAGCACAGCCACCACAAAATCAGACTTACTTTGAGGTCGTTCTGAGGTTAAATACTGATCTAAAACCATAACAATAAATAGTTTAGTAGTTATGATACTGTTTTTGAAATCAAATCTTTGCATAGAGAGGAAACACTAGCATCTAACAATGCCTTGGAAAAAACAGTTAATCTTAAAATCAAGCATACACATAAACTCAAATAGGAAATAAAACAGTTATCAAATAAGCATGTGTCCTATTCTGTCTCCTAAACTCCTGAAATATTTGTGTCTCATATTTTAAAGCAGCCAATGCAATCAAATCAGTGTGTGTGTGAAAATATTCAGATGTAACCCTCTTTGTAACGGTTAAGTAACTGTAATTTAATTAAACATTTTTCTCAGTAACTGATTACAATCACATTTTTTAAATTAAATTACGTAATTTAGTTACATTTAACTAGTTATTCCCCAACGTTGCATATATGAAATTTATGAAATTTTATTTAGACTTCAGAGAGTAAATGTGACAATATCATTCATGTGGATTCCAGAACACATAGGAATTAAAGGGAACAAAGTTGCAGATGTTTTATCTAAGGAGGCATGTAAGCTAGATGGGGTTGGAAATCCTATACTATCCTAGTAAAAATACTATAAGAATACTATAATAAAGGAATGGCAATGTAACTGGAATAGGGAAGTAACAGGCAAACATTACTATAGAATCCAGGAGGAGGTAGGAGGGTATGTAATAATGAAACAGAAGCTATAATTACACCATTGAGAATGGGGCACACGGGGTTAAATAAAACATTACATCTAATAGAGAAACATCCAACTGGTTTCTGTGATCATATTGTCAGGATGAGGAATCAGTGGAACACATACTATGTCACTGCCAAAAACATCACAGAAAGAGAAATATTAAAGAAAGAGATTAGGAAACAAAGTTCTAGCATTATAGACATACTTAATGGTCATAATTAATTACCTAAGAAGAACTGGCTTGTTTAACAGAATTTAATATTTATTTTAATTTAATTTAATTTTTTATTATTATTATTATCATCTGGGAGGTAGTTGACTCAGGCCCACACTCCAGTATAGTAGCTGGCAGTAATGCACCTTATCATTGGATGCTGACCACCATTAAAGCAAAGAAGAAGAGTATGTAAGACCACCCATGAAGATGAGGATGGTTGTGGGTCTTGACAGTTTTTCTCTAGTTTGGCTTCTTGTGCATCATGATTGATTGATTGATTGATGTGGTTATGTTGATTGATATGATCAGTTGATTCTGTACTGAGTTGGTTACTGTGACTTTACCATGGTAAAGTGATGGTATCAGTTGGGTAATACAATGGTACTTTGATATGTAGTGTGATATTGATTAATATGTGCAATAGCATGGTACTCCAACAATACCATGCCAAAAAACATGGCACATGTCCAAAAACATGGTATTACCTTAATTACTTGTTCAAAATACTATATTATCACCGTGGTGCATGTCCAAAAACATGGTATTGCCATAGTTACTTGTCCAAAATACTGTAGTATTGCTGTGATATATGTACAAAAATCATGGTATTTGCCATAGTTTGTCCAAAATACTATAGTATTGTCACAGTGCATGTCTAAAAACATGGTATTACCCTCAAAATCGTATTGTCATGGTACATGTCTAAAAACATGGTACTGCCATAGTTATTTGTCTAAAATACTAAAAAAAATCATAGTATTGCCATAATGCCATATCCAGAAAAAAATACCATGGTACTTTTGGTACTTTTGGTAGTCGGTTTACACTTCCCATTTTGTTACTAAGAGGTTTAAGGCCATTGCACACTGAGTTTAAAATTTTCGTCTGAAATTTTCGCACGTTAAAAAATAAATACAACCTCACGTTGTGCCAATTACGTTTACACACTGCCTCCGAAACTTTCGTCCGTCATAAAAACATTTTGCATCCGTAGCATGCATTTTGACAGGAAAGGATGACGAATACAAAAAACCCCGGAAAAACGCACGCGAAAATTTCGGACTCAGTGTGCAAGGACCTTTATAATGTCCAAATTGTGAAGTAATCAAGAATAATCAAGTTATTCATGAGATTTGCTCAGTCAATGTGAACCTACCCGTACCAAAAAGTAGTATACTTCAAGTTTATTTTATTAAGTATACTTAAGTAAAGTTCAAGTATATTTTTAAGTATACTTTATGTAGTAAGTATACAAATATCAGTGTACTAGTAGTATACTTGTAAGTGTACTATTTCAATACTCCTTGGGACTAAATTGGCCCACTTTCTAGTATATAAAAGTACACTTTTAAGTATACTTTAAGTATAACAGTAGTAAACTTTGAGTACACAACTAGTTTACATCAAAGTTTTTAGCTTGTACTGCAACTATACTAAAAGTGAACTTATAGGTATACTGATAGTTTACTAATTAAATACTTGTAGTAGCATTTTTAGTACACTTTGAGGTATAGTCTCAGTAAACTACTAGTTTAGTAGTTTTATACTGCAAGTATACTCGTAAGTTTTCTTTAAGTGAACTTTACATCATACTTTAAGCATACTACTGTCTCTATTTAGGTATTAATTTGTATAGATTTTATTGTACGAATATCTGAATATACAAAACATCAAAAGAAAGAACAAGGTATCTGCTTGTAAACAAAAACATTTTATTATTATATATATTATTTATTATTATTATAATTATATATATATTATTACTATATTATTATAGTTTCATGCATTCTTTTTTTAAACATTTGAATGTGGCTAAGTTTCATAAATAATAAAAAAAAAAACATTTTGAACAAAAAGCTGAAAAAAGACTATGAATTGGATTCAGAGTAATAATCAAAACATAGATGAAGTCGATTAACACCCCAAAGCTCAACAGTCATTATTACCTCTTCATTGGACGACATTTTATTACATAACGTTACACAGTTTTGATGTTGTTTAACACGTGGAAGCATCTGCTGTTTTGGTTTCTTCTTCATTTGTGTTTTTTGGAAATTCTGTACAGAAGATGTGTACTACGCCCCCCTACCGTATAACAATGAAAACACGGATTCTCGGGTGACAAGTATAGCTCAAATATATTTAGACTTTTTCTAAGTATAAGTCAAGTAACCTTAAGTGCCATTTTAAGTATATTTCTGAGAAGTACATGAAGCCCATTTCTGAGAAGTACATAAAAAGTAGACTAACAGTATACTTTCCTATTTTTTAGTTTAAAAGAAGTATACTAATAGCACACTTGAATAAACTTCTTTTTCATAAGGGTAGGTTTAGCATTCCGATCTAAATTTTCAATTAGTTCGTAGGTCATCGATTTAATAATGCCGCTGATGTAACTGCACGAGATGATTTGGCTCAAGACTGACCGCAGCGTCCTGTGATTTGATCTATGATGTGATGTTAGGCTCCTGTCCAAGACTTTAGTCAGGAGAAGGTCATAATGGCAGGATGGAGCTGGACTTTCTCTAGGTCTAAACACTCGGATTGCTGCGGACGGCTGAGCGAAAGCAGAAGTCGGTCTGTGGGAAGGTTCTAGAGCTCAATTACCCCTCATCTTCATCTTCCTCCTGTGGGGTCTGTGGTTGATCCCGAGGGATCACGTCCTTGATTGGGTTTATTTACTGGGCAGTGTTGGGGTTAATTACTTTACAAATGATCCGCTTTGAACGAGTCCGACTTACAGTTTTTTTCAACTGCTTACAAAAACTGCTTTTCAAAACTTTGCCTCTTTTTTCAAAACTTTACACACAAATCCAAGAATTGCACACATAAATGCAAAATGCATCACATCTCTTACAAAATGAAGCACTGCATTCAAAATATCACAAACACATCTCAAAAGCAAACATTTTCAAACAACTTTGCCATAATATGAATTCCTGATAGATTTGTGTGAGTTACATTGAGAATTGTGTGTTGTGTTTTGCAAAAAGTGTTTTATGAAATTGAAAACTGAGTCAAAGGCTGAGAATTAGTGTATGATTTTGCAGATTTGGTGTGTTCTTCTGTTGTTTGAGTGTCAGCTTTCAGAAACTGTGTGACAAGGAAAGATTTTATGTGTAAGCAGTTGAGAAAAACTGTAATGGATGCTGTGATTGAGATCCTGAAATCAACACCTGAGTTACATCCGAGAGCCAGAACTCCTAAAAAGTCTTTTTACTGTCTGTGCTTTTCTCTGTGTGGTCAGTTTTTAGAGGGAAATTAATGCAGATGTAATATGAGCATGTAGAAAATTTGAGGTTAAATAATGAGTGTCATTTTCCAGCCACTGATTAACCAGCATCTCTTTAGCATAGTAATACATTATTCATGATTGTCATCATTAATTACTTCTTCCCCCCCATTAGCAAAGAAATTAATGAGGCTATTTATATTCTGACATGGCTGAAGGCGAATGGAAGATGTGAAAATGAAAAGAGCTTGTTGAATATTGTATATCGGTCTTTTTTAGGGTACATCCATTTGTCATATGCTCTATAAAATAAAGATTCTTGTCATTGATGGTTTCATGAAGAACCTTTAACATCCATGGAACTTTTCTATTGCAAAAAACTGTTCTATGGAATATTAAAATGTTTTTTTACACTAAGAAAAATAGTTATTTTAAGAACTGACCACTGCTAGGTTCTTTGGGGAACCCAAAAAGGTTCTTCTACACTTTTAAAGACAAAGGTACCAATGGGGGGTTTCATAATAATGCCGTAGAAGAACCATTTTTGGTTCCCTAAAGAAGCTTTCAGTAAACAGTTTTCTTAGTTTTAAAAACATTTATGACCACAGATGCAAACCTTTATTTTTAAGAGTGTAGATTTTGTTTATATACCGTCAGAATATTTGCACTGCATTTATGGATTTGGTGGACAAAAATAATCATAATTTTCTGCAGTTTTGTTCTGTTCTACAAACAAAACCTGCAAATATGCTAATTAACAACCTCTACTTCATCAGTACTGCATATTTAAAGCTACAGTGTATTATTTTAGCACAACTAGAGTCTCCAAACAGAATAATGACTGTTTTCAAACAGGTTTCCCAAACTGGTCCAGTATGAATCCATCTTAGCAGTTCAATCACTGTCGGTCCGGCCGCATGTTTAGTCTTGACTATCAGAAGTCTGAAAGACTTCCTCTGAGGTCAGTCTCCTCTCTCGGTCTGGACGCCAAGAAAACTGTCTCCATGTTCTTCTGTGTGCCTTTTTATACTGATAAAATATCAGCTTCCCACATTTAACCCGTAACTATTATAAGAGAAACAACAATAGTGAGAAGGACGCAACATGTTTGCAATCAACCTCCTTGAAACTGATTAAACTAGTTATCATGTGGACTTTAGATAACAACACTAGACCAGACTGTTTTTATTTCAGACTAATCTGCATTCAGCAAGTACGTTTCCAGGAAAAAAAAATTATAAAATCATAGTATTGCCGTATTACCATGTCCAGAAGACCTTTGATAATACCATGGTACGTTTTAGTCAGTGGAAACACCTTTACACTATTTTGTTATTTTAATTTCCATTTTGTATAGTACCTTTTCCAAAATATTATAGTATTGCCCTGGTACATGTCCAAAAAACATGGTATTGCTCCCCAGATACTATAGTATTGCCATGACATATGTCCAAAAGATGGCATAACCCCAAAATACTGTAGTATTACCATGGTAAATGTACATATACATGGTATTTCCCCCAAAATACTATAGTATTGTCATGGTACATGTCCAAAAACATGGTATTGCTCCCCAGATACTATAGTATTGCCATGACATATGTCCAAAAAGATGGCATAACCCCCAAAATACTGTAGTATTACCATGGTAAATGTACATAAACATGGTATTTCCCCCAAAATACTATAGTATTGTCATGGTACATGTCCAAAAACATGGTATTGCTCCCCAGATACTATAGTATTGCCATGACATATGTCCAAAAAGATGGCATAACCCCCAAAATACTGTAGTATTACCATGGTAAATGTACATAAACATGGTATTTCCCCCAAAATACTATAGTATTGTCATGGTACATGTCCAAAAACATGGTATTGCTCCCCAGATACTATAGTATTGCCATGACATATGTCCAAAAAGATGGCATAACCCCCAAAATACTGTAGTATTACCATGGTAAATGTACATAAACATGGTATTTCCCCCAAAATACTATAGTATTGTCATGGTACATGTCCAAAAATATAGTATTGTCATAGTATACAAAAATCCTTGTGCCATGGCAATACTACAATATTTGGGGGTAGAGATGTGTTACTATTCTAAAAGTCCTGAGGAGAAATAAAAACAGACCAACAGTGCTATTAGATGTGGATATCAGCTCAACTCTCCCATTGACCTCATTGTCGTCTAAGGGAAACAATTGAGGTATAATGTGTTTTTTGATTTATTATGAGGCCCAAACTGGCTCGTACAGTAACCACATTCTTAGACATGACTGAGCACTGAAACCAAAGCAGCCAGATATTGGTGCATTTGGCACAGAAACGTCCCGTTTGTGGAAACCAACGTCGTGGTTCTTCTCACGCAGACAGCGCCATCACAAACAAGCTTTTCAAACCAGCCCCTGCCAAAACTTTCCCTATTATTTCCTGTCACCTCAGAATGATCCGCTCCACCAACGTCTTTTCCATATGAATACTTCCTGCGAGGATATTTTCATATTTTCACACGACCCCGAACACTGGCGCCCACAAAGCACATCTGTTCACGTCTACCGATGAGAGACCGGTTTGTGTTTGTCTGAACAGGTTTACCAAACAGAGTCTGGATCAAACTAGAAAATCCAGAGGGATGAATAAACAAGGGAAACTTACTTTTTCTCGAATAAAAACAGCTGTCTAAAGTCTCATTTAAAAGTCTCATTTTGGATTACTTGGCTTTTGGACATTATAAACATCACAGCAACAAATTGGGAGTCAAAATAAGTGCAAAAGTGTCTCTGCTAACTAAAAATTCTATAGTCAAACAATGGTCTACTGGAGATGGCACTATGGCAATACTATAGTATTTTGGACATATACTGTACCATGTTTTTGGACATATACCGTGGCTATCCTATAGTATTTTGGGACTGGGATTGCTCCTAAAATACTGTAGTATTTCCATGGGACATGTCCAAAAACATGGTATTGCCCAAAAATACTGTATTTCCATGGTACATGTCCATAAACATTGTATTGCCCCAAAAATACTGTAGTATTTCCATGGTACATGTCCATAAACATTGTATTGCCCCAAAAATACTGTAGTATTTCCATGGGACATGTCCAAAAACATGGTATTGCCCCAAAAATACTGTATTTCCATGGTACATGTCCATAAACATTGTATTGCCCCAAAAATACTGTAGTAATTCCATGGTACATGTCCAAAAACATTGTATTGCCCCAAAAATACTGTAGTTTTACCGTGGTGCATGTCCAAAAACATGGTATTGCCCCCAAAATACTGTATTTCCATGGTACATGTCCAAAAACATTGTATTGCCCCAAAAATACTGTAGTAATTCCATGGTACATGTACAAAAAACTTGGTAATGCCCAAAAATACTGTAGTTTTACCATGGTGCATGTCCAAAAACATGGTATTGCCCCCAAAATACTATAGAATTATCATGGAACATGTCCAAAAACATGTTATTGCCCTCCAAATACTATAGTATTGCCATGGTAATGTCCAAAAACATGGTACAGTCCAAAATACTATAGGTTTCCCATGATGGCACCTGTCCAAAAGCATGGTAAATCCCCCAAAATACAATAGTATTACCATAATGCATGTCCAAAACATGGTAATGCCCAAAAATACTGTAGTTTTACCATGGTGCATGTCCAAAAACATGGTATTGCCCCCAAAATACTATAGAATTATCATGGAGCATGTCCAAAAACATGGTATCACCCCCAAAATACTGTAGTATTGCCATGGTAATGTCCAAAAACATGGTACAGTCCAAAATACTATAGGTTTCCCATGATGGCACCTGTCAAAAAGCATGGTAAATCCCCCAAAATACAATAGTATTACCATAATGCATGTCCAAAACATGGTATTGCCATAGTACCTTGTCCAAAATACTATAGTATTGCCATGGCACATGTCCAAAAACATGGTATTGCCCCCAAAATACTATAGTATTGCCATGGTAATGTCCCAAAACACGGTATATTCCAAAATACTATAATATTGCCATGGCACCTGTCCAAAAGCATGGTAAAGCCCCCAAAATACAACAGTATTACCATAAAACATGTCCAAAAACATGGTATTGCCATAGTACCTTGTCCAAAATACTATAGTATTGCCATGGTAATGTCCAAAAACCCAGTATTGCGAAATACCAGAAAACACATTATACCTCAATTGTTCTCCTAGACAAAAATGAGATCAGTGGGAGAGTTGAGCTAAAAACCACATCTACTCCTACTTTAGGTCTGATTTTATTTCTCCTCAGGACGTTTAGAGTAGAAACACATCTCTATTGCGTCTCCTGAGCTGTTTTCTTCTGCTTTGTTTGGTGAGCCAAGCCCCAGGAGAGCATCATGGGGGACCGTAGGAGCCGCCGAAGCCGCTTTGTCTTTGTTTATTCACATGCAGCTGGCTGGGGGGTCTTCAGCCAGAACCTGCGGGAGCCCGAGGGGGTCTGTGTCTGACGTGGATACTCTAGACTTATTTAACACACATGGCAGAGGACAGAGGAAAAACACAGAGATGCATGTGAAGGACATGGAGACTCCAGGAGAGCTCACGAGAAACCTGAGGCAGTGGAAGTTAGAAAGACTGGAGCTGTTTCTAGTGTTGAACAATACTGTTACTCAGAGGTTGCTCTTTCAGAGCTCATTTGTCAGTTTTGTCTCACATGTTCTCAGTCTGATTTTTTCTCACTGTGGTTTTATTGTCAGTATTTATTGTCAGATTAGTTCACAGTACTAAGCAGGTTTATTATCATTAACTAAAAGTCAAATTAAAACCATTAAAAATGTGTTACTTGAAACAAAATTAGCATTAACTGGAATAAAATAAAATATAGATTTTTTTTTTAATGTAAAAAGAAAAAAAGGGATAAAATATCAAATAAACTTTATTTTATTTCAGCTCTTTTTCATTTAGTTTAACTTAAATAACTAAAACTAGATGAACTAAAACAAAAAAGCTATATTAAAAAAATAATAAAAATGACTAAAACACACAATAAAATTTCTAAAACTAAAATTAAAGTGAAACTTTAAAAAATAAAGTCTGAATCAAAATATTAACAAAAATATAACAGAATATCAGTGATACTAAAGTAACACTGTTGCAGAGTTTAGTAGTGTTCTTTTAGTATTATTTATACAGTATTTGTTAATATTTTGAATTAGCTTTTATTTGTATATTTTCAGTTTTCAAGTTTTAGTAATATTTTTGTGCTTTAAAAAAAAAAAAAATTCAATTTTGCTTATTATTATTTTATTTCAGTCTAGTTTTAGTAATTTAAATACTTCACCTTAAATATGTCTTATTGCTAGTTCCCAAGGAAACATTTCTCGTTTTCATTTAGTTTAACTTCTAAAATAAATAAAAATAAATTAATATTTAAATAAATAACAAAAATTACTTATAATTTAACTAAAATAAAATGAAAACAAAATATAAAATCTAATTCAAAATATAAACAGAAACTAATGTTATTTTAGTATTAATTCTATACTATTATATTATTTATTAATATTTTGAATTAGCTTTTATTTTTATTTTCAGTGTTCAAGTTTTAGTAAAATTATGTGCTTTTTAAAATGATTTCTATTTAGCTTTAACATTTTTATTTCAGTTTAGTTTGAGTTATTTTAGTACTTCGGCTGATTTTATTTCAGTTATTTTCCACTTTTCTAATTTTCATTTATATTTTTCATCTAATATTTGTTTTATTTCAGCTTATAGCCTAATAACCCCGGCACTTTATTACTCGTTAATCGTAACTATGAGCAATAATAATAGTGATGATTGAATATTTGACCTACATTAGAGGAGATGCTTGTGAGGCTTTTTTAATGAAGGAAAATCTGAGAACAACAGGTGAAAGTCTGCTTTCTTTCCATCTCACTGAAACAATTGAGACATTAAAGAGATCTTTCCAGGCGTGACGTGGTTTAAGCGTCTCTGTTTGGTGCCATTCTGTGGAACGAAAGCAAACAAATCTCAGCGACAGCCGAGACGGAGACGAAACGAGCCTGACAGACGAGTCTGGGTTACCATGGTAACTCTGTCTTCTTCTCCACAGCGGTACCCGATGCGACGGATGCAGACGATGAGGACGAGCGCTGCCCGCTGGTGAGCGGCTGTGAGCGTGTGGATGGACAGTGTGTGTGTGAATCCAAACACTCCTGCATCCGGACCTTCAGCTTTCCCGACAGAGACGCCTGCGTGCATGCTGGGAAAACAGGTGAGGATTTCATCCGGAGCATAAAACGTCTTAAAGAACGCTTACATGTGACTTGATCGAATTCTTAAATAGTATAACAAAAGTCTCAATTATCATTTTAAGAGGTTTCACCCATATGTGACCCTGCAGCACAAAAGCAGTCATAAGCAGCACAGGTATATTTGTAGCAATAGCCAACAATACATTGTATCAATTTTTCTTTTATGCCAAAAATCATTAGGATATTAAGTAAAGATCATGTTCCATGGAGATATTTTGTAAATTTCCTACCGTAAATATATCAAAACAACTTTTTGATTAGTAATATGCATTGCTAAGAACTTCAATTGAACAACTTTAAAGGTGATTTTCTCAATATTTAGATTTTTTTGCACCCTCAGATTCCAGATTTTCAAATAGTTGTATCTCAGACAAATATTGTCCGATCATAACAAACCATACATCAATGGAAAGATTATTTATTACGCTTTCAAATTTCAAAAACATTTTAAAATATATTTTAAAATATACAAAAAAAATGGCCAAACAAATTTACTAAAATATTATACATTTATGCACATATGTATATGTTTTACCAATATATTTTTTGGGATATTTTTGAAACAAAAAATATGAAAATGATTTTAAAAAATATATTTTGCCCTCTATATATTTCAGTCCAAGAAAATAGAAAAAAAGCAAACATTTGTTGTCATGTGTGAGCATAAAACATATTTTTAAAAAATGTAAAAAAAAAAAAAGATGAATAAATCCTAAATGTAGGCTACTGTAGGATTGAAAATATATTTTCTTGCCCCTGAAATTTATTTTTTAAATACATTTTTGTATATGAAGGCTGGAACGTAAATACATTTTTTAATTTCAAACATATATTTCATTGAGCTTCACTTAGCACATATTTAGCATACATTTCAAATATATTCTGGATGGATTTATTTATTTATTTTTTCCTTTATGGGTAAATTTGGGGATGGAAAAACAGCATTGCTATACAGAAATGGCAATATTAAACTTCAAAAGGATATGATTCAATTAAATAAATGAGAGCGCTGCACATTTTAAAGTCAAAACATGGCGCTGTTGTGCATTTTTAGAGCAGTTCGGAGTCAGTGAATCCTGCACGTTTATGTCTAACGATTGCTTATTGATGAATTTATAATGTTTACTGTTGTATTTCAGGCTTGTTAATGATTAAAAGTTCCTCATTATGCGTTTTTTTTTGGTGTTATTATTGGTATTTTGGTTCCCATATTTGTTTAATATTGATATTTTTGAATGAGCAACTGGAAGTAGTAAAGTATATATATTTCAAAGTAAGAGTCCCTGTATAATTTAGGCATGTTTACGATTAAAAGCATCTCATTACGCATAAATACGCTATTATTGACGTTTTGGTTCCCATATTTCTCTAATCTTTTTGAACAAGCAGTCAGAAGTAGTAAAGCAAAGACATTTCAAAATAATAGTCCCTGGGTATTTCAAGCTTCTTTATGATTAAAAGTCCCTCATTATAAATAAAACCTTTGTTTGTTTGTTTATTATTGGTATTTTGGTTCCCATATTTCTCAACTCTTTTTTTTTTTTTTTAATGAACAGCTGAAAGTAGTAAATAATATACATTTCAAAATAAGAGTCCCAGTGTATATCAAGTTTGTTTATGATTAAAAGCCTCTCATTATGTATAAATATATATTTTTTCTAATTATCATTAGTATTTTGTTTACAAAATAAACAGTATTTAGCATTTAAATCAACATAAACTCTTGAATTTTCTCTTTGAACAGCTCCATCACAGGAAAGAAAGACTAATAAACCTTACTTAGGACATTCAATATATAGATTTTATTAGTATCAGCACAATAATCTTTTTATTGCCTTTTGTTTCATTGGAACACGTCCCAAAGCAGGCATGTGGGACGTGTTTTAAAAGGTTAATACATGATATATCTTTTCATAAACCATCGTGTCACATTGTTTATGTTCAGCATAAAGTTATTTAAACCTAAATGTATTTAAATTCAATCAAGCAGAAATGTGTCCAAGTTTCCATTAGAGTAAGTGGGGATTTATATGGCGCATTAATCATGGCTAGCCTGTGTTTGACCTGTAACTCTGTGTTTCTCAGGGTCTCGCCGTCACGAACACAGACACAGGTTTGTGGGTCCCGTGAACCCGGCGTGTGTGTTTTCTGGTTGTAACCTGACGGCCGACGGCTGTGTTTGTTCGTCTCAGAGCTGCGACGATCACTTCACGCACATCAACCGCAGTCAGTGCCAGCGAGCCGCAGGTAACGCAGTGTTTCCAGCGTTTTCATGCTTCAAAACATACCTAACCAGCATATGCTGTTTTTTTCAACAGGGTATAACTTTATTAATATTTGATATACACTATATTATGTACACAATAAGATTAGATTAAACTTTATCTAATATTGCCAAAAGTATTGGCACCCCCTTCTAATGAACAGGTTTGACTACTTTAGTAATTTCCATGAGTACAAATCTTAATGTTTAAGCATATAATGATATTCTAGGGAATTGTGTGCTTTTAATTTTACAGCAATAGTTTGGACAGAACCCTTTTCTATTCTAACATGACAATGCCTCTGTGTATAAGGCAAGGTTCAAAAAGAAATGATTGATTGAGTCGGTGTGGAAGAACTTGACTGGTCTGCAGAAAACACCTCTGCTGTGACTTTAAGAGCCAAAAACTCTTTACCAAACACCAATGACTGCATACGCTATATGGACAAAAGTATTGGAACACCCCCTTCTTTTGAACAGAAAAAGGCACTTCCAAAACTGTGGCAACAAAGATGGAAACATAATTCATGTATTTAAAAATTGTATTTCTAACTCTGTTGCAACAGTTTTGGAAGTCATTGGTGTTTGGTAAAGAGTTTTTGGCTCTTAAAGTCACAGCAGAGGTTTCTGCAGACCAGTCAAGTTCTTCCACACCGACTCAATCAATCATTTCTTTCTGAACCTTGCCTTATACACAGAGGCATTGTCATGTTAGAACAGAAAAGAGTCCTGTCCAAACTATTGCTGTAAAATTAGAAGCACACAATTCCCTAGAATATCATTATATGCTGAAACATTAAGATTTGTACTCATGGAAATTACTAAAGTAGTCAAACCTGTTCATTAGAAGGGGGTGCCAATACTTTTGGCAAAATAGAGTACGTTCTGAGATAAACATTCTTGGAATGTCCTCGTGATGTTGTTTGTACTTGATGGATGCTCTAAAAACCTTTTTAACCTTAAAATAACATTACAATCAATCACATTTCCTCAAAAACATTATGCGGCACAACTGTTTTCAACATTGATAATAATAATAAATGTTTCTCGAACAGCAAATCAGCATATTAGAATGATTTCTGAAGATCATGTGACACTGAAGACTGGAGTAATGATGCTGAAAATACAGCTGCGCATCACAGAAATAAATTACAGTTTAACAGATATTCACATAGAAAACAGCTATTTTACATTGCAATAATATTTCACAATTTTTTCTATACTTTTCTGATCAAATGAATGCAGCTTTAATGAGCAAAAGAGACTTCTTTCAAGAAAACCCTAAATATTTGAAAGCTCAGATCTTATGTCATTTTGGATGTTTTAATGTGTTTTCAGGTTTTACTCGTATCATTTCTAATGGTTTTCTCATTTCACGCAACTCTGCAGGTGCGCAACTGAAACATTTCATTTTAATGCATGTTGAGTTTATTTAACAGCATCTTTTGTTTGGATAATGAGCTTTACTTTAGTGTTATTCTTTCCACACCTAATTATTTATTATAATGGAAATCAATTGCCGCCTTCTATATTTGATTTATAATGAATGTGGAAATGCACGATCTGTTTCTCTGAATGACACAGAATTTAGACGTTTGGTTGGTTATTTTCAGTGTTTGTGAAAGGTTTGTTGAAGAAATCTCTCAAGTAATGGCTCATACAGTAACGGATCTGCGACTCGTTCCAGCGATACAGTAAACAGGGTTTCTCAGCATTTTTCTTCAGCAGCCAAACACTGAGCGATTACTCAAGCGCACATCTGTTGATCGTTAGCTTGTTTGCGCGAGTGTCCGAGTGGGATGTGAGTGTCTGTTTGTTATCAGGGCACAAGTGTGTAGCTTATATAACAGACTCGTCCCTGAAAACCAGGTTTCCGCCACATACGGCACACATGTGATCAGGTATCTGGTTTTCCCCTTGACTAAAGGAGATTTGCACGTGTTCTCAGCCAGATGTGCCACATACAGCAAAAACAAATATATTTTTGAAAATATATATATTTTTAAATATTTAAATAATATATTCAATACAATATATTTAATATAAAAAAATCTATTTATAAATGGCCAAAAAATATATTTGCTAAAATTGGTGCTGTCAAACGATTAATCGCGATTAATCGCATCCAAAATAAAAGATTTGGTTACATAATATATGTGTGTACTGCGTATATTTATTATGTATATAGAAATATACACACATGCATGTATATATTTAAGAAAAATATGTTATATTTGTATATTAAATATAAATTATATAAATATATACATTTAAATACATGTAAATATTTTCAAAATATATACTGTATGTGTGTGTATTTATATATACATAATAAATATACACAGTACACACATATATATATTATGCAAACAAAAACTTTTATTTTCGATGTGATTAATCACAATTAATCGTTTGACAGCACTAGCTAAAATATATTAAAAAAAAAAAAAAATATATATATATATATATATATATATATATATATATATATATATATATATATATATATGTATGTATGTATATGTATTTTTTTTTTTTTTTTTAACAATACCTATATTTCTTTTTTTGTATATTTTAAAAATATGTTCAAATATAAATAAACTTAGCTAATATATTTTTGGGCTATTTTTGTATATTATATAATATTATATTATATACAAACATTTTTGTATATTTTATACATATATTTTGTGTTATTTTGGGCCATTTTGTATATATTTTATATATATATATATATAATATTATATTATATTGTTTTATGTTATATACAAAAATATTTATTACAAATATATTAGCTAAATATGATTCAAAAAGAGATATATTTGAAAATATACAATAAAAATTCCAAATATATATTTGCTATATTTTGATATATATACTGTATATTTGAATTATTTAAAAATATATTTGCCCTCTATATATTTCAATCAAAGAAAACACATTTGAATAAAAATAAATCATGAACAGAGCCTAAATGTAGGTTACTGAAATATTGTAAATGTATTTTCTTACCCCTGAAATACATTTTTAAATATATTTTTGTATATGCACGTTAAAACTAAATATATATTCAATTTCAAAAATATATTTCATTGAGCTTCATGGTTTACAACAAATATTTAGCATATGTTTAAAATATATTTTGGCCAAAAAAACAAGCATATTTTTTGTCATGTAGGGCAGCATCTCAAGAGTGTCTAGCAGCTCATGCAAAAGCTAGTATAGGCATGTAGATGCAGATATAGTCATATTAGAAGGAAAAAACGACAGTGAATGAATGCATGCATTAACTGCAGGTTCATACTTCCAGTATGTGTTGAACTATAAAAGCTGATGTGTTCAGATGTTCTGCTCAGACTTGGCCTCTGTTCTGCTCATGATCTCATGTAAACTAGTAGTGCCACCGTTAGCATCACAGCGGTGAAACAGCCTTCATTAGTTCTGCTCTCGGTCAGCGCGTCTTTGTGTGGAGACTCTTCAGAGCGTCCGTGTTTGAGCAGCGACAGACTGTGAGTGTTTACTGAGCTGCAGTTGAGTGCAAATAGAGCTAAATTTGACACAACCTTACTTTACAGACATTTGGGAACGTCCTCGATTAGAAAAATTACCAAATTACCAAAATTAAAAATCTAATTGAAATTAAAATGAGTGGTGTAAGGGCTACACAATTAATAGAAATGTACAATAATAATAATAATAATAATTATTATTATTATTATTATATTTTTCTTAAATGGTAATTATTTTATTTTAAAGTAAATCATTACACAAGCAATATTTCTCATTTTATTAACATTTTTATTTAATAAAAATAATGATCATAATAAAAATAAATGAATAATAATAACAAGGATACTAATAAGGAAAATGATAATAAGGATACTAATAACAATTTGGCAAAAAAAAGTTGTGATTATATATCAATATGACAATAAAATAATAATAATAACAACAACAACAAATAACGTCATTTATTTATTTATTTATTTATTGTCATATTGATAAATAATAACAACATTTTGGCCAAATTGTGCAGCACTACAAACAAGCACAGCAAATCTGGAGATTTTTTTTTTTTTTTTAAATTTGCATTTATATTTCAATCACAATTTTATCAGAAAAGAACACAATTAATTTTTTTTTCCCCAAATCGTGCAGCCCTGCATATACTGTTTAATATAATAACCAAAATGAATCTTATCCACACATATGGGTGTTTTCTGAGAAAAGCTTCCGTATGAATATAATTCATAGACATTTATTGTGGTGGACAGATTAATCGTTGAAAATTAAAAAGTGTCTTTAGAAGTCAATATATTGTTTGCTTTATCTCTATAAGTCCATATGAAGGCAGACAGACAGGCTTATCATGTGAAGAGATTCTCTGTTCCTGCATTTAAAAACACACCACATGTGAGACGCTGTTTATATTTTATAACAAATACTGTACGGTTATCATTGTACCAAGTCAAGGACTGCAGTCGAGGGCAAAAGAACAGAAATGTTTGCTCTTAAAGGGATTGTTCACCCAAAAATGAAAAAACATATTTTTGTCCATACAGTGAAATTCAATGGCCTCCAATGTTGTTTAGTTCACAACGTTCTTCAAAACAGATTCTTTTGTGTTCCACAGAAAACAGAAGTCGTGGAAAAAAAATATGAGAAAAACGCAATTCTCTCGCAAATGTTTTGTGTTCCTTCGAGAAACTATGTGTTCTCTCGCAAAACCTTTGCATTCCCCGAGAAACTGCATTCATGAAAAACGGCACTGAATTATCTTTTGCAATGATGGAAAAATATGAGATGGGAATAAAAAAACTATTTAATGTTTTTTTTTTTTTTCATTCTCTTGCAAAAAAAGTTTATTTCCTTTTGAGAAACTTTACTTACCTTTGTGTTCCCCGAGAATCTTTGCACTCAAACGTTTTGTTAGCAAATGCAAAGTTTCTTGGGGGAAGAATTTGTAAGAGAAAGTCTCTTGAATGACCTCAAAATATTTAAGAGAGAACAAGAAAAGCACTGAAAAGTAAAAAAGCATTGAATTATATTTTATATTCCCCTTTAAACTTTGCATTTGCGCACAAAGAACTCAAACGTTTTGCAAGCAAATGCAAAGTTTCGTGTGGAATCTCAAAACATTTGAGAACAACAAACAAACATTTGTGAAAGATTGCAGTTTCTCAAAGGAACGCAAAACGTTTTTGAGAGAACTAAAAAAAGCATTAAAAAGTAAAAAAGCATTGAATTATAGTTTGCGTTTTCTCTCAGTGAACTCGAAAGTTTTGCGAGCAAATCCAAACTTTCTTATTTGAAGAATTTGTAAGAGAAAGTCTCTTGAATAATGAAAAAAACATTGAAAAGTGATAAAACATTGAATTATATTTTGCATTACCCCAAGAAATTTTGCATATGCACACAAAAATCTCAAAAGTTTTGTGAGCAAATTCAACATTTCTTGGGCGAAGAATTTGCGAGAGAAAGTCTCTTGAAGGACCACAAACATTTGCAAGAGAACAAAAATAGCATTTAAAAGTAATAAAGCATTGAATAATATTTTGCATTCACCCTTTAAACTTTGCATTTGTGCACAAAGAACTCAAAAGTTTTGCAAGCAAATGCAAAGTGTCTTGAGGGATCTCGACAAGACATTTGTGAAAGATTGCAGTTTCTCAAAGGAATGCAAAAGAGAGCTAAAAAAGCATTATAAAGTAAAAAAGCATTGAATTATAGTTTGCGTTTGCTCTCGGTGAACTCGAAAGTTTTGCGAGCAAATCCAAAGTTTCTTAGTTGAAGAATTTGCGAGAGAAAGTCTCTTGAAGGAACACAAACATTTGCGAGATAACAAAAAAAAAGCATTGAAAAGTAACAAAGCATTGAATTATATTTTGCATTCACCCTTTAAACTTTGCATTTGCGCACAAAGAACTCGAAAGTTTTGCATGAAACATTTATAAAAGAATCCAACGTTTCTTTTGTGAGAGAACGAAAAAGCATTGAGATATATTTTTTCCTCTCATCCTCATGTCCTTTTTAGTGGTCATGTTTGGGTGAAAGATCCCTTTAAAAGGCATTGTTTTATTGGATCAAATGAGTTCAGTTCAGGTCATTGAAGACTCTGGCCTCTCCATATCTCACCGGACATCTGACTCACACGCCGACACACAAAATGCCATTCTGTTTCATTTCTCCTTCCCTCCGATGTTGTGCTGAAGTCGCTGGAGCTGGACTCATTGTTTCTCTTCACGTGAACTATACCCGAAAATCGATGTTACACCAGAGGGCTTACCCCAAAAAAAGCCACACAGGGGCGGCCGGACTGAGCCGGCTTTGTTCTGCGCTGACTAGCATCCAAAGTCAGTCTCTGAACAGAGTGCGCATTGTACACTTTTTCCATGAGTAAACCCTGCTTGTCAACACAGCCTCCTCTGCCTGCGAGCCGCGCGCCACGGAGGAAGACTGCCGCCCTTGTGCCCTCGGCGCAAAGAAAAACACGTTCACAAAGAGCCGCTTCACTTTCATGAAAGAGCGTCTGAGATCTCAGATATATGCATTGTTTACAAAGGGCCTTTCTGCGCTTATAAAACCAATTTCCGCTTACCCTGGAGGGTTGGTGCATATGTGTGTGTGTGTGTGTGTGTGTGTGTGCATGCACTGCCCAGACGTGATGTTAGTGTTGCTAGGTGCTTTATACTATTACACCATTCTGCCTGTGACACATTTGAGCCATTTTCACGAGCAAATATATCACCTTAAATGAAGGCTGTGTGCTGTTGTGTGCCAAACACGAGAGATTTCTCCCGTCGCCAGCGAATAGCTAATTATCCCCGACTGAGGACGTAAACAATGGCATATGCATTAGCCACTGAATGCATGCATTACTGATTCAGTCCGATTTGAATGACAGTAAAAGCTCTGATTGCTTTGACCTCTGATGCTCTTTACTGAATCAGTCTGCATGAATATGAACATGCTCACATGGAAACGTTACATAATGCCATTAATGGAGTTTGTAGATGCTAAAATATTCCGATGGCAATTCGCTATTGCTTAACAAGACGTCAGATTGTGCATCTTTAAAGAGGATATTGTATTTTGTACATTTCCTACAGTATATATATATATCAAAACTTCATTTTTGATTAGTAATATGCATTGCTAAGAACTTCATTTGAACAACTTTAAAGGTGATTTTCTCAGTATTTAGATTTTTTTGCACCCTCAGATTCCAGATTTTCAAATAGTTGTATCTCAGCCAAACATTGTCCGATCCTAACAAACCATACATCAATGGAAAGATTATTTATATGATGTATAAATCTCAATTTCACAAAATTGACCCATATGACTGGTTTTGTACTCCAGGGTCACATTTGCGCTTCATTTAATCTCATTGCTGTTTAGATTGTTATTTAGAGTCTCTGAATATTGTCATTGAGAAAAACTGCTCTTACTTTAATGACAGAAACACTTCTGTCCTTCTAAGACCATTGTGGTATTTTTTATCATGATAGCATCTGGAAAACCGTAGTATTACGATAGTACTATTGTTCAAAAACTTTGATACATATTATGGTACAGACTAGTATGATTGCTATATTTATATAGCATGGTATGCACATGGTACTTCGTAGAATGCTTTATGGCAGTGTACTGGAAACCACACTTAAGAGTCTTAATGCATTCATTCAGCTCCAGGACAGAGATGAATTCAGAGCATTTCTGCCGTTAACGTGAGCGTCATTTTCCTCCGTGACAATATTCAGAGAGGAAGTTGATCAATGTGAGCTTTGTGTGGAGCGGAGCTAAAGCAAACACCGTGCTACAGATACTGTATTTATTCAGCGGTTTCTGCGGCTCGATCGCAGCCGACACATTTCCTATGAGCCGCATGCACACTGCCTCTATTCTCTGCCTTGTTTTGGGCTTTAAATAACCTGATATTCTGTTGATTAACAGTCTCTGTTACCAAGAAACCCATTCAGGAATGTCCCGATTGTTGTCTTGTTGCAGTTATGTGGGATTATTCGGCATTCTGACCATCGGCTCGGTTGGTCGCTGCTGTTTTCGAGGGGTGAAGCAGCGGCTGGAAACTCCATCAGTAAAGCCACTGACTTCTGGAAGATACCGCTGTGCAAATCATGTTATGCAATTTGATCATTTCATGCTGTTTTATATTCTTTCTCAGCAGCAGACTGGCAGATACTGAACTATGCAACTGGTTTAGTTTGTAAACAAATGTTTTTTAGGCTTTCATTAGAGGCATTCAACTTCACACAAGAGGCGTTATGTTCAAAGACAACAAGACTGATTAGGAAGGAACAAGCTTGAGATGTTTGTTAAAGTTGGCATGCATCTTATTGCAGTGCATGGCAATGCAACGGGCGACAATTAAAAATTCAGACAATAATAACCACCCTCCATCATTCTGCTGTTTTGTAAAATAAATAAATAAATAAAAAGAAGCCTAATATTAGCTAATTTGATGATGCTGAGTTCTAAAATATCAGTAAAACTTTCTAGTTTTGTGTAGTTTTTTCACAAAAAAAGTGAATATTTTTTAAGTTGTATGTATCTGCTTTAATGCACTCATCAAAATAACAAAAGCCGTCAAATGTCGAAAGGTTTAATGCCAAAATGCATCATTTAACAAAGGTGTGGAAATCATGATTAGACATAAAATAATGTCTTCAGAATCACCCGTGCATGTGAAAATGTGCTGAGAATTGATCAAGTTGTAATCTGGCTCAGATGAAGACAGGAATCATGTGTTTGTGGTGTTTTCTGACGATTAAAGCAGAATACAAAACTTCTTCACCTCACGAATGCTCATCAAAAGCAAAAATGCTACAAAATGCATTATATATTGTGAGGAAAGTGTGACATAAAAGAACAAAACAGTATTTTTGAAATCAGCAGCACAAAATTCGTAAGAAACAAGTATTGGATTTCATTCAGCAAATAAGATGCAAGGCAGTCTAACGGTAACAATTTTATTTTATGTGGCATGCTTAAAGCAAGTTTCTTAACATGCAATTAAAAATAAACATGCATAATGAGAGAAATCAAATAAAAGCTATCCTGAAATACTATATATGTCTTGAGATAATATTTAAATAACTCTTATACGAAGAGAGTGCATTGAAGAGTTTTAAAGCATGAAACATTATTGCTCATATTCATCCATTATTTTTAGTGGAGCCTTCTTCCTTTGATAAGGACTGTTAAATAAAGTAAATCAACTCATGATGTATCATTTCCGTCATTAGCGATACTAAGCAGTAGATTTGTGCAGCTGTCATTGCATTTGTTAGAAAGTATGTTTGTCCTGCACATCTGATTCCACACAACTGGTGTGTTTTATTTCCACAACATCCAGAAGCAAGCAGTGTTTAAATGCCTGTAGTAGCTGCTGCTCCTGTAATAGCAGCACAGCAGAGAAACTCAATCTCCCACTTTTCTTTTCCTGAACGACGTCCAAAATACACCCTGGAGAATCACAGCGTCTCCACAGCCGTATCAGAGCATCATATTCCCGACCGCACACAATGAGGGAATTACAAACACAATGCAGTCAATGAGCAGAGTGTTCATGAGAGGCAGAGTGATGCTGATGAATGAACGAACGAGCCAATGAAGGAATTGAAAAGAATGTTTCAGGGTTTCCCACAGGATTATGTGAGACTAAGGTGGGCTTCTGTCCCTCTAAGATGGGTGTGGAAGGATATTTTGTGCATTTTACAGTTAAATGCATCAATCTTGTGCACTTTGAGAGAAAAAATTAACTTTTCAGTGACCAAATTGAACGGAGTAAAAAACAATTCACATCACATGCACACAGGTGCAAATAATAATAATAATGTTGCTGTTTTAGGAATAATAATAATAATAATAATTTACATTATGTTGCTAATTTAGTGATAATAATAATGTTATTATATTGCTGTCTTAAGATTAATAATAATAATAATGTTATATTATGTTGCTGTTTTAAGATTAATAATAATAATAATTTAAATAATGTTTCTTAGGGGAAATAATAATAATAATACATTTATATTGTCAGGATTGGACCTGTTTTGTCATGCGTTTCAGTTCCCGTTTTGCCTTATT
Organism: Onychostoma macrolepis; assembly: GCF_012432095.1. Classification (NCBI taxonomy): domain Eukaryota; kingdom Metazoa; phylum Chordata; class Actinopteri; order Cypriniformes; family Cyprinidae; genus Onychostoma; species Onychostoma macrolepis. The sequence goes on along the minus strand of NC_081171.1, from coordinate 1,150,757 downwards.
TGGTCTTGTTCCTGTCCTTGTTTAGTTTGATTATTAGTTGATTCCCCGCACCTGTCTGTGCCTCATTATCCTGTGTTTATAAGCCCCGGTCTGTTCAGTTAGTGTTTGTCGGGTCTACTTGTTTACTGCGTGTGTTGCTCAAGCTGCTGTTGTTGTTATTCTCAGTGTTTCCTTGATTAAAGGCTGTTAAACGTTTCCTCGACTCCTGCGTTCTCCACACAGCAGCGATACGTGACATATATTATGTTGCTGTCTTAGTGATAATAATAATAATAATAATATATAATAATTATGTTGCTGACTTAGGGATAATAATAATAAATACATTTCAGTTATGTTGCTGTCTTAGTGATAATAATAATAATAAGAAGAAGAAGAAGAAGAAGAAGAATGATAATTATTTTATATTATATTGCAGTCTTAGGAATAATAATAATAATAATAATTACTATTATTATTATTATTTTTCCTGGGATAGTAATGTATTACTATTTTATTACTATTATATAAAATATTTCAAGTATTTATTAATTGATCATTTTAAATTACAGCAGTACTTAATTTCTTCAACTGCAAGAGCTAAACCCTCAAACTTTTATTTTGGCAGAAACCTGCAGGGAGACCTGTAAGTTTATGTCACAACTGGACTACAAATGTTTCACATTACAATTCCAGTGAAATGCTGTAATCTGCTTGCAGCACAACAGACCATATCTACTTATTTAATTACATTTAAACAGCTTTTTGTGATTTGGTAAGTGCTCTGAGCCATATCGGGATTTTGTGGTTCGATTGACGGATGCTTTGGCAAAACACCCATGTTGGAGATCTTATTTTCAGTTCATTTTGAAACCAAAGTCTAGCTAATTAATGGGAAACGCTGATGTTTACAGTTTCTGTGGACCTTTTTTTTGGCCTCCAAAACATGATTTCATTTCATAATGTTCATGAAACATGCAGATGGTTGCTCTGAGCACAACAAACATCAGAAGAAGTGAGTCGTACTCTTTTTATCCACTTTTAGTATGTCCACCTTTTGCAGCAATTACAGCAAACATCTCTCTGGCGTAGTGTCACTATATTTCCTGAGAACTTTGCACCTTTCTGCAAACTCAATGGCATGAATCAGATCATACAGTCAGAGATCAGAGAAACAAGAAAGGAAAAGATATGTTTTAAGGTGGGTTTTGAAACCCTGTAATGAAGAAAGATCACGAATGTGTTTGAGAATAGAATTCCAGAGTGTGGGGGCAGAGATACAAAACACTCATCCACCAAACGATGGTAACCTGTGGTGTGGGATTAACAGTAAACCAGTATCTGTAGAGCGAAGTGTGCGAACTGGGGAGTAAGTATGAATGAGATCAGAAATATATGGGGGGGCGAGACCATGTAGTGCTTTGAAGGTGATGAGGAGAATCTTGTATTGAATATGAAAATGAACGGGTAGCCAATGAAGTCTGTGTTGGATGGGAGTAATATGAGAAGATTTCTTTGAAAAGAAAAGTAATGAAAGTTGACATGTAATGAAGGCATGAACCAGTGTCTCAGCATCATTGATATTTAAGAAGGGACGTAAACGAGCGATATTACGGAGGTGAAAGAAGGCAGATTTAGTGAGTGATGAAATGTGAGGTAGGAAAGAAAGAGAGGAGTCAGAGATTATACCCAGGTTTTTAACAGTGGTGGAAGGTCGAACCAAGATCCCAGCAATGTTAACATTGTCAGCACAGAAAGGAGCAACATTTTTTGGTGAACCGACAAGTAGTAGATCTGTTTATCAGTGTTGAGTTTGAGAAAGTTACTGGTCATCCAAGCATTTATATCATTAATAAAAGCTGATATGGAGTTGATGGGAAAAGGAGAGTTGTGTTGAGAACTGATATAGAGCTGGGTGTCGTCTGCATAGCAGTGGAAGTTGAAGCCGTGATGATGGATAATGTTACCTAAAGGGAGCATATAGATGATGAAGAGTAAAGGCCCAAGAACAGAACCCTGAGGAACACCGTGAGAGACATGGGCAGGAGAGGACTTGGGGTGAATCCCATTTCTCTGTCTTACCCCTTTCCCTTCCCCTACCCCTTCGTCTTACCCCTAGCCCTTGTCCCTCGAAACCGAGTGGTAAGCACTAGGGGTGAAAACATAACCCTATGAAATGAGACACCACTTGGTTACGGTTACGTCATCATACACCGTCGCTAGCTGGCTGCTACGTCACCAGAGCCGACAAGTGTTGATCACAAACTTTGGAGTTTAGTTAAAACTGTAGACATGCATGGAGTCCATTCAAGGCTAGTCTGCGGGACTGTTGTGCAAATCAGCAATGTAACGTTAGCGTTGCGTTTCAATTAAGAACATGGTTGCAAATATATATATGTACAGGACTGTCGTAATTTTTAAATAAATTATTTAAGCCGAAAATACTTGAATACTTGATGATCTGGCCGCCATTGTTGGCGGTTGCGCAGTGTGTTCTGGGTACCCCTTGGTTTCAAGTAAGCTCGCGAAAATGCTTGGTTTTAAGGGGTATCTACCACTTCCCCTTAGCCCTACCCCTCGATCAAAATGAGAATTGTGAAACTCTCACGTGAACGCGCAAAACTAAGGGGAAGGGGGAAGGGGAAGGGGTAAGACAGAGAAATGGGATTCACCCTTAGCCTGGCAAACAGCAATGTAATGCTGACAGGTAAGAAGTGAACCAAGATAGGGCAGTTCCATAAATACCAAGAGCAGAGAGTCGTGAGATGAGAATACTGTGAGAGATACTGTCAAAAGCGGAGGAAAGATCTAGCAGAATTAAAATGCTAATGGGGCCTGAGTCAGTGGTCCTAAGGAGGTCATTGACAACCTTGGGAAGCGCTGTCTCAGTGCTGTGAAGAGTGCGAAAACCAGACTGGAAACATTCATAGAGGTTATGAGATGACAAATATGACTGAAGTTGAGCAGCAACAACTTTTTCAAGTAGCTTTGAAAGAAGCGGAAGTTTGAAATCGGTCTGTAATTGGACATATCAGAAGGGTTAAAGACTGGTGACAGCACCAGTGCAGAGATACTGATGTATCTGAAATACATTTATTTCATGCTAAGTATACTACAAATACATTTTTCATATTTATGCACTTAATACTGTAAAATGCTCTGCAATTATACTTTTAGTATACTTAAAGTCTGCTAAACTGGATCAACTAATTTTGTGCATAATGCACTTTAAATGTGAGGAAGTAGTGCTTAAGTTCAACTAAAGATATACTGAAGTATATTTGATTGTGCTAAAGTGCAACTATTGCAGTATACTTCAGGTACATTTTAAATATTTTGCATTTAAAGACAGATATTATTCAAAGATCATACAATCCTCATCAAAAGTGACATTAAAACACATTTTAGACATGATGTTTTATTAACAAGGTTCGGGAGGAGCATGATCAGATAATCAACTAATTATCTGACTCCCCAGGACAGCACGCCAAAATATGCTTACTATTTGCTATCAGATTAGACGTAAGGGTGAACTCGTGAATTAATATTAAGAAATGTGCATTGTGCACAAGTAGTATGCCAAATGAAGTTTAATTATAATTTTATATCAGTAAGTCTCGAGTTACCTGTCAGTAAATATGTTAATAGATTTGAACTATACTTAGTATGAAATAAATGTATTTTTAATTATATTACTTTTTTACTAGGGACAACTCAAGCCAAAGGCTTTCCTTTGACTGTACAATAGACCTGTCCAGTTTGTTTTCCAACTCGCCCCCAAATTTGCTCAATGGGGTTGAGGTCCGGACTTTGAGGGGTCAGTCCATCATTTTCAATGTTCATCAGTTGAATACTCTCCTCCCATAATTTTTGCGTCTGAAAGGGAAACTCCTACAAATACATATTCAATAAGGTCAGGCACAAAATTATCTGTGTCCATGCCTTTTCAGCGCTAATTCGTCACTGCGCGTCTTTAGTAAAACCTGACAGTAAAATTTTAACACCAAAAGACGGTTTGCACTGGCGCAAGTTGTTAGTAAAACTGGCCCTAAATGACATGCTTGCAGGGCCGTACCCACCATTGAGGTCCCCGAGATCCGGACCTCTGTATTTTTCCAATAACAGAAGTTGTAAAATAATGACCTTATATTAATTCTGATTTGGTGCTGCAAGGATAAAAAGCCAAGGTAACAGATCTTCTCATCTGAGATGCCTCAGCGGTAGGGGTGTGCGATATATAGTCTGCGATAATATCGTAATTGTTGTTGTCGATGTGTGATTTGACATGATCGAGTATTTTGCAAAAACCATTCAAAACACCCCTACAGAGCGCACGCATACAAATGTGATTACAAATGTGATATTGATTTTTTACAACAGCTCAATAAACAAAAAGTTAATTAAGAAGAGACTTACATTTTAGTCACTATATTGCCTGTTTTTGCTCTATTTCGCCAACAAAAATAATTCCAAACACAGTCTCAGCACTGTTTTGCATCTCTGAGCAATGACGGTGTTTCGTTCCTGAATGAATCGACCATTTAAATGATTCGGTTCAATCGCAATGACTCACTTATTAACAGTGATTTGCTGCCACCTATTGGCGGTTTTAATTTCATATTTCTATTTTTTTCATGTTTTAAATCATTTCAAATATCAGTATTTAACGTTTTATTTTTAATATATCAAAACATTATTTATGCATTTGTAATTGCAGTTAAATGCATTCATATCTTGCATTAAATCGTGTGTAAATACATCTAAATGCCACTTCAGATGCAGCTTCTGTGTTGTGTTGATTTGATTTGCTTTGGTAACATCCCAAATGTCTTATTATTCTAATTCACTGATTAAATGTAAGAATTTGACTCAAAAGATAATGGACAATTTTAGAAAAGATTTTATAAACATAAAAATGCCCATAAAATATAAAAATATAAAAAAATAATATTCATGTTTAATCATTTTAGACACTTGATTTAGTTCTATTTCCAGTTTGTAGCGTGGATCATTCATTGCAACATTTAATCTGATTCTCATGTTTAAGAATCTGTGAAATCTTGAAAAATAATTTATGCTACTACTGCCTACTGACTTGGTTTTAAACCTATATTATCCAATTTATGAGGCTTAAAACATCTTAAAATGCACACATGTAAGTCAGGAAAATCTAAATTTCCTCGGGGGAGCATGCCCCCGAACTCCCCTTTTGTACATGTATTTAACTGCATCTATAATATTTATGTCCCTGTAAATCATTTATTTTAAGTGGACTTAAATAAATTGTGTGTGTGTGTGTGTTCTCAGAGGATCTGAAGTGCGCTGGAATCACCTGTGCACCGCTGCCCGTCCCTGACTGCCCATCTGATTCGGTCCTGACCCGTAGCTACACGCCGCCGGCCGAATGCTGCCCGACGCTCCCTTCTCAGTGCGCATGTGATCGCTGTCCACCTCCTCCGGCCTGCAGCGATGGGCGCAGGGCAATGCTGCTGAACGAGGGCGCCGGTGCGCCGGGAAACTGCTGCAACACATACACCTGCCAGAGAGGTAAAGACAACCTGAGAGATGTTTGTATTGAGGGTCTGGAGGCAAAAAAATCCCTGCATACACTCCACATGAAAATTTTTTACTATAGTGTGTTTTTGAAACACACTATAGTAAAGTACTTGAATTAATTTGTTGTGGTAATTCTATAGTTGCTGTGGTAATATAACAACTATAGTAATATAAACACTACTTTACCCAATACTGTACTAAGTTTTCTACAACTATAGGGTATATTATACTACAATACACTACTACAGTTTACTGTAGTAAAAACTAAAGTGTACTACAGTATTTATTACAGATTATCAGTTCACTATAGTTAATACTACAGTATGCTGTAGCATTCATTAACAAAGTGTTGTAAATACTATAATATATACAGTATAATACACTTTACTGTGTTCAAAACCACTATAGTATTTACTATAAATTTCTTTTTGTTTTCTGGCTGTGATTTTACAGACATGGTGATGGGAAAAAGTGAGATGGAGGAAAAATTATATTTCAATGCTCATGCGTTCCCTTGTAAAACTTTTGCATTTCCCCCAAGAAACGTTTCTTTGCAAAACTTTTGCATTCCCCTTTATGTTTGTTCATAAAACTTTGCGTTCCCCTAGAAAAGATTACGTTCATTCGCTTTACATTCGTTTGCAAAACTTTACGTTTGCGTTCACCTTTACGTTTGTTAAAATCACTTTGCATTCCCTTGCCAAACTTTTGTATTCCTCCGAAAAAACTCTGTTCGCTCGCAATACTTCTGCATCCTCCAAAGTAACTTTGTGTTCACCTGCAAAACGTTTGTGTTTCCCTGAGTAGCTTTGCATTTGCTCAGAAAAAGTTCTCATTTCCCAGATAAACTTTGCACTTACTTGCAAGACTTTTGCATTAACTTTCTTTTCTTTCCCAAAACCTTTGTGTTTCTTAAGTTTGCGTAAACTTTTCCATTATCGCAAGTAACTTTGCATTTGGGTTCTCCCAACTAACTTTGAATTTGTTCCCACAATGTTTGTTATTTTTTAAAACATTCACACATTCCCCCATGAACCTTTGCGTTCCCTTGCAAGACTTTTGCGTTATACCTGAGAAACTTTTCATTCTCTCCCAAAACTTTTGCATTCTCAAGTAACTTTGCATTTGCTTGCAAAACGTTTGTCCTTCCATCAATAAATTGAGTTTTTCCCAAAATGTTTGTTCCCCTGAATAACTTTGCATTCGTTCTCCAAACTTTTATGTTTTCAATAGAAACACTGCATTAGCTTGCAAAACATTCACATTCCCCCAAAAAACAAGAAAGCATTTTCTCGCAATACTTTTGTGTTTCCAAGAGAAACTTTGCATTCGCTCACTAAACTTGTGATGGAAATAATATGAGGTGAGAGGAAAACTTTGTTTTGATGATTTTGCTTGCAAACGCAAGGTTTATTTGGGCAACTCAACACTTACAGTATGTGAGAGAATGCAAATGTTTTACGAGTGAATGCACAGTTTCTCTGGAAACGTGAAAAATTTGTGCGTCAATGCAAAAGCATTAAAATATAATTTGTCCTTTCATCGTCAGTTCACTTTAGGGTGTCCGATGTGTTATTTGGCATCACAGCTGCTAGTTACAGGAAATACTGAGATACTTCTGTGAGATCTGGACAGACAGGAAGTGATGAGGTGTGAAAAAGGGGCGGAGTCAGTGAGACAGGGCCTCTGTGTTTACCCTGTCGGCGTCAAATATTCCCTGTTTTACTAACAATCCAAATTCCCATGTCGGCCTCTTGGCCCGCCGCTAAATGTGTGCTGCCTCCTGGAACTAATGGACTTAAGGAGAAGCGCAGCGGGCGGAGGAATAACTGCTTACGCATCAGTCTAAAGAACAGAAGCAGAGGATGATGGGAAGGTTCAACAGGTCACTGATGGGAATGTGTGTGTGTGTCTTGAGTCAGAGTGTGAGAATGAGAGCGAGTGTGTTACAGAGAAAGAGCTGTGTGTGTAATTTGCTATTTTATATGTAATATAATTGTAATTAAATTGTGACTTTTGAGCAAGAAAAAGTCATGGAATACACACACATGCATGTATATATTTCAGAATTGTTTTATTTTTATATATTAAATATATTTATTTATAATATAAATTATATGAATATAAATATAGACATGTAAATATTTTCAAAATATATACTGTATGTGTGTGTATTTATATATACATAATAAATATACACAGAACACATATATTACATAAACAAAAACTTTTATTTTGGATGTTATTAATCGCAATTAATCGTTTGACAGCACTATTATATACATATATTGATTATAACAAACAAATGATTATAACAAATAATTAATCGCGATTAATCGCATCCAAAATAAAAGTTTTTGTTTACATTATTCATGTATATGTACTGTGTATATTTATTATGTATATATAAATACACACACATACAGTATATATTTTGAAAATATTTACATGTTTATACATTTATATATTCATATTCTTATATTTTATATTATATATAAATATATTTAATATATAAACATAACATATTTTTTCTTAAATATATACATGCATGTGTTTGTGTTTTATATATATATATATATATATATATATATATATATATATATATATATATATATAATAAATATGCATACTATACACACATATATTATGTAAACAAAAACTTTTATTTTGGATGCGATTAATCGCATTTAATCGCTTGACAGCGCTAATATATATATATATATATATATATATAGTAATCTATAATATAATCTGTAGTCTATTTTAAAGTAATTAAACCTATAATCTAAAATATATTCAATTATAATTTATGAATGTAAATATAAATTCAGTTTTATATATATATATATATATATATATATATATATATACATACATACATATGTACATATTCTAGATTAAAATTATAATTCATATATTATATTATATATTATATTGTATTATATTAAATTATAATATTTTATTATAAATTACTTGTGTGTGTGTATTAATGTATATGTAAGTTAAGTAATTATAATTTAATATTTTATTATAAATTACTAATATATATATATATATTTAAAGTAATTTAAAAGTATATTATGTATAAGTATAGTTGAAGTATGAATTAAGTTATTTTCCTTAAATTTTATAGATTGGTACCCGGGAAGCAAATCATTCCATTTGTAAATTGCTTCTAAAAGTACTGTAAAAGGGCACAGTAATACCATGGTGAATCTCCAAAAAGATTATACCAGGTACCATGTCCAGAAAGCACAGTAATATCATGTGATGCAGTGTCTGGGTCCGGTGATGGGTCTCTGATGAGCCGTACAGGAGCTATTGTTCATATTGTTGGTATGTCAAGAGTTTCCGGCTCTGAGCGCAGGGACATCGCTCGCCCGTCGCCCATCTTGCTGCTTTTCTTTGACCTCACGTGTGTAAGTGTGTGTTTGTGCGCGAGTGAACACCGATCACACATCTGTGGGACTGATGGGATCGAGGCGCCGCAGAAGTGCTGAGCTCAGCGATATCCAGCGCGCTCGTCTGTGATTGTTGGTTTATGTAGGTTTAGTTTAAGGAAAGGTTAAACCCACCTCACTATTATAATAATCAGCAGTTGATTCATTTGCCAACCACAGTGAAGTATGAAAGAATCATGGGTTGATTTCAATAATATTCTATTTGATTTGTCTTTGACTTTGAGAACTTTCCGTTTCAATTTAAAATACTTTGTGTTTACATACAGTATTGCCAAAGCATTATTACACAAAACAGTTAATGACAAGAAATAATAATTAAGAAAATAAAATGTTATATACAGTATATATATATAGACACACACACTTTTACCTTTTGTAATATGATATAATATTTTATATAAATATATTTATATTTATAATACACAACACACACACACATTTTTACATTTTATTATAACTGTATATAACTAATTATTCTTATACAATAAAAAGATTATATATATATGTGAGCACAAAACCAGTCTGAAGTCGCTGGGGTATATTTGTAGCAATAGCCAACAATACATTGTATGGGTCAAAATGATAGATTTTTCTTTTATGCCAAAAATCATTAGTATATTAAGTAAAGATCATGTTCCATGAAGATATTTTGTAAATTTCCTACCGTAAATATATCAAAACGTCGTTTTTGATTAGTAATATGCATTGCTGAGAATTCATTTGGACAACTTTAAAGGCGATTTTCTCAATATTTAGATTTTTTTGCTCCCTCAGATTCCAGATTTTCAAATAGTTGTATCTCAGACAAATATTGTCCAACAAACCATACATCAATGGAGAGATTATTTATTCCGCTTTCAGATGATGTGTAAATCTCAATTTCGAAAAATTGACACTTAAGACTGGTTTTGTGGTCCAGGGTCACATATATATTTATACACACAAACACACACACACACACACACACATATACATACATACTGTATATGTATATAATATTATATGAGTTATACATACTCTATTTAATACATACATAAAACATGTATGTGTGCCTAAAACAAGTGCCTGAAACTGTTAAAAGCACTGTAGCTTCGCAGGAGGTTTCTTGAAGCGTCTTGAGACACAGTTCTTCTGGATTTAGTCTCAGTTTGTTCTGTTTCTTCATGTCACTCCAGACAGACTGATGATGATCACATCTCAAATCTCACTCGATTATTACAATTAATGGCCAAATGAATGTTTGGAAATGTAAACTGATATTTCCTCCTGACAAACTACAGCAAAAGATAGAAATAACTGACTTGAAAACTGGTGAAAATACTAGTGTTCTAATCATTTTGGCCACCACTGTATATACATATCCTTTTATCTTATATTAAATACATATTTAAATCATTTGAAATATTCATTTTAAAGTCATAATTACAGTTTTTTTTCAGCTGCTTACACACAAAATCTTTCCTTGTCACACAGTTTTGTGATATTTTTAATGCAGTGTTTTGTTTTGCAAGAGATGTGAGGCATTTTGCATTTTGTGTGTAATTCTTGGATTTGTGTGTAACGTTTTGAAAAGCAGTTTTTGTAAGCAGTTGAAAAAAATGGTAAATGTTAATTTCTATTTCTTATATTATTTACATATATATACACACATACAAAAAAACTAATAAGGTGTGTATATATTAAACTATTAAAAATGATTTATATAGTGAAATAGACATATATTTAGACAGTCCAGACTAAAATGCTGTTTTGTTGTGTAGTTTCTCCCAGGTGTGTCCATAACGGGAAGAAGTTTGTGGAGGGCGAGGTGTACCGTATGGACCTGTGCTGGCTGTGTCAGTGTCGAGGCGGAGTGTCCTTCTGCTCTAAAGCCGAATGCGCCGAGCTGGACTGCGAGAACTTCTACGTTCCTGAAGGAGAATGCTGTCCCGTCTGTTTAGGTACTGAACATCTTCAGCATTCATTAAATGCATGCATTTTATTACAAGCAGTGTTGGGGAGTAACTGGTTACATGTAACTAAATTACGTAATTTAATTACAAAATAAATGTAATTGTAATCAGTTACAGTAACTGAGAAAAAATGGGTAATTGAATTACAGTTACTTATGAAAATGTTAACGATTACAAAACAATTTCACACACACATCCACAAACAAGTTGAATTGATTTATTTCATAAATTGCATTGCCTGCTCTAAAATATGAGACACCAATGTTTCAGGAGTTTAGGACACAGAATAGAACACGTTTATTCGATAACTGTTTTATTTCCTATTTGGGATTATGCATATGCTTTCATTTTTTAAGATTAACTGTATTTTCCAAGGCATTGATTGATGCCAGTGTTTCCTCTCTATGCAAAGATTTGATTTCAAAAACTGCTATTAAACTATTTCTTATGATCTTAAATCTGTATTTAACTTCAGAATGATCTCAAAGTGAAAATAGGTGTTGAAGTCTGATTTTGTGGTGGCTGTACTTGAGAACTACTGTAAGGTTAACCCGGCCTAGTTTACATATTTGAAAATGACTAACAGTTGAAAATATTAGAAAAGTTTGCATTACTTTAATAAAGTAATTGAAATAGTTACACTTATTACATTTTAAATAGGGTAACTTGTAATCTGTAACCTATTACATTTCCAAAATAACCTTCCCAACATTGATTACCAGTTCATGCATTCTTTGGGACTCGAACCCATAACCTTGGCATTGCATAGTTAGACCTGGAATCATCAGGCCGCTGATGGTTTCATCTTAGATCGGTCTGCTATGCTTGATTGCATTTAAAGATAAACTGTGATGAGTTACGCAAAGTGAAAAAACAGACAGTGAGTAAAAAGCAGCAGAGACCAACAAACAAACCTGACACTCTTCAAATACACGGTTACTGACGGTTTCTGTCCACACGTCTCCCCCCGCTGGGACTTCATCTGTGAACAGAAGCTCTAGAGCGTCTTTCATCAGACAGACTCAGATCTCTGCGCTTACAGCTGTGACCTTCTGCTCCTGAGGGTCAAAGGTCAAACTCATACAGTTTCTGTGGCACAAACAGTGTCAACAGATCATATTTGTGCTTTCAGTGACACTCACCTGTGTTATGATCATGCAGATGGTCCTTTGAGCTAGAATATATTCTGCTCCGAAATCATAACCAATGAATTCTTCAACTTTAAGTTTAAGAAGTTTTTCATTTCATATTTTAATTTTACTTTAATTTGGTTTTTAATCATTTTATTTTTAGTTAGCAATAACGACACTGATAATTCTAACATTTATATTTATATCTGTTTTTACTATTATATTTGTATCTACCTTATATCTACTTCAGTACTTCAGTGACCGTAAAGACATTTATAATGCTGCAAAAGATTTATATTTCAAATAAATGCGGTTCTTTTGAACTTTCTGTTCATCTGTGAATCCTGAAAAATAAAATGCATCACAGTTCCCACAAAAATATTGTGCAGCAACTGTTTTCAACATTGATGATAATTGATAACATTGATTTTCTCGAGCAGCAAATCAGCATATTACAATGATTTCTGAAGGATCATGTGACACTGAAGACTGGAGTAATGATGCTGAAAATACAGCTGCGCATCACAGAAATAAATTACAGTTTAACACATATTCACATAAAACAGCTAGTTTAAATCATAATAATAATTCACTAGTTTTACTGTATTTTTGGTCAAATAAATGCAGCCCTGGGGTCTCATTTCTAAAACTTTCCGTAGATTTCATCCTAAAGGTGTGCGTACACACAAAAGTACGCCAGAACCTGCACAAAAATCCCTTTATAAATCCCGGTCAGGGGAAGATTGTGCGTACGTGCATCTCCACCCCGTCTTTTTAATAGTTTTAATAGCTGTTAATAGCAGCACTGATAATGCAAACATTTTCTAATCTGGACGTGTGTGTGTGTTTGTGTTTGTGTGTGCATGTGCGTGTGTTTGTGTTTGTGTGTGCATGTGCGTGTGTGTGTGTTTGTGTTTGTGTGTGCATGTGCATGTGCGTGTGTGTGTGTGTGTGTGTGTGTGTGTGTGTGTGTGTGTGTGTGTGTGTGTGTGTGTGTGTGTGTGTGTGTGTGTGTGTGTGTGTGCATGTGTGTGTGTGTGTGTGTGTGTGTGTGTGTGTGTGTGTGTGTGCATGTGCGCGTGTGTGTGTGCAGATGTGGAGCTGCTGTCGGTGGAGAGCTCTAAAGCGAGCTGCTGGGTGAATCACAGACTGCGTGCGCACGAGGAGCAGTGGAAGGAGGACGACTGCACCTTCTGCCAGTGTGTGGATGGAGAGCCGCACTGCACCGCTATGGCCTGCAAACAGAGCTGCCAAAACCCTGTCAAGATCCCTGGAGAGTGCTGCCCCTTCTGTGAGGGTACGAACACACACACACACACACACATGCTCTCACACTCTCTCACACACACACACACACACACATACTCTCACACACACTCACATACTCTCTCTCACACACACACACACACACACACACACACTGCTGACATATGCGTATTCATCTGGCTTTTGAACATAAACACTTGAGAAACTCACTGTTTCACACATCAAGTGTGAATACAGACATGTCGACACTTCACTGTTATGATGATCAAGATATTCCAACTATTCAAAATAAAGTCACAAAGGTCACGACCCTTCAGTGGGGGTTCTGACCCAGCGGCAAACAGGAAATGACCTCACAGTTGACAGAGCACGAGAGATATCTGGATTATCAGTAACTGTGGGCATTTAACTTTATTAATTAGCAGCTCAAGTTTTTTTCATAAAGCATATGCTAATATAACACAAAAGTAATTGTGATGGATAAATTATGCATTACTTGCATAAATATATTCTGCATAAATGTATAATGCATTTACAGTTTTTTTCAACTGCTTACACACTAAATCTTTCCTTGTCACACAGTTTCTGAAAGCTGTCACTCAAACAGCAGAAGCACACACCAAATCTGCAAAACCATACATTTATTCTCAGCCTTTAACTCAGTTTTCATAAAACACTTTTTGCAAAACACAACACACAATTCTCTATGTAACACACAAAAATCTAACAGGAATTAATATTATGGTGTTTCCAAATTTTTGCTTTTGAGATGTGTTTGTGATATTCTGAATGCAGTGCTTCATTTTGCAAGAGATGTGAGGCATTTTGCATTTTGTGTGTGCAATTCTTGGATTTGTGTGTAACGTTTTGAAAAAAAGAGGCAAAGTTTTGAAAATGTGTGTAAGCAGCTGAAAAAAACTAAATAAAACGTGTGTGTGTGTGTGTGTATAATGGAAGGAGGTATTGTTAATGATTTAAAGTTAAAAAAAAAGTAAAAAAAAGTTTTTAAAAAAGTAAAAAGAAGATAAAAGAAAAGATTAAAAATAAAAAATGGTATTGCTAAGAAATGTTTTATATTGTTATTATATGTGTGCATTATATGTGTACATGTGTATATACACACTTATATTTATCTTTAAATATATATCTTTATCTTTATATATATATATATATATATATATATATATATATATACATACACACAGTATGTACAGCTTGTATAAAAGTGTAAATGTGCTGTCCCCTCAAAGTAACTCAACACACAGCCATTAATGTCTAAACCGCTGGCCACAAAAGCGAGTACACCCCTAAGTGAAAATGTCCAAATTGGGCCCAATTAGCCATTTTCTCTCCCTGGTGTCATGTAACTCGTTAGTGTTACAAGGTCTCAGGTGTGAATGGGGAGCAGGTGTGTTAAATTTGGTGTTATCGCTCTCACTATCTCATACTGGTCACTGGAAGTTCAACATGGCACCTCATGGCAAAGAACTCTCTGAGGATCTGAAAAAAAGAATTGTTGCTCTACATAAAGATGGCGTAAGCTATAAGAAGATTGCCAAGACCCTGAAACTGAGCTGCAGCACGGTGGCCAAGACCATACAGCGGTTTAACAGGATAGGTTACACTCAGAACAGGCCTCGCCATGTGCACGTGCTCAGTGTCATATCCAGAGGTTGTGTTTGGGAAATAGACGTATGAGTGCTGCCAGCATTGCTGCAGAGGTTGAAGGGGTGGGGGGTCAGCCTGTCAGTGCTCAGACCATACGCCGCACACTGCATCAAATTGGTCTGCATCGCTGTTGTCCCAGAAGGAAGCCTCTTCTAAAGATGATGCACAAGAAAGCCCGCAAACAGTTTGCTGAAGACTGCTGAAGGATTACTGGAACCATGTCCTGTGGTCTGATGAGACCAAGATAAACTTATTTGGTTCAGATGTTGTCAAGCGTGTGTGGCGGCAACCAGGTGAGGAGTACAAAGACAAGTGTGTCTTGCCTACAGTCAAGCATGGTGGTGGGAGTGTCATGGTCTGGGGCTGCATGAGTGCTGCCGGCACTGGGGAGCTACAGTTCATTGTGGGAACCATGAATGCCAACATGTACTGTGACATACTGAAGCAGAGCATGATCAACAGAGCAGTATTCCAAAATGATAACGACCCCAAACACACCTCCAAGACGACCACTGCCTTGCTAAAGAAGCTGAGGGTAAAGGTGATGGACTGGCCAAGCATGTCTCCAGACCTAAACCCTATTGAGCATCTGTGGGGCATCCTCAAACGAAGGTGGTGGAGCGCAAGGTCTCTAACATCCACCAGCTCCGTGATGTCGACTCCAGTGGCAACCTGTGAAGCTCTGGTGAACTCCATGCCCAAGAGGGTTAAGGCAGTGCTGGAAAATAATGGTGGCCACACAAAATATTGACACTTTGGGCCCAATTTGGACATTTTCACTTAGCGGTGTACTCACTTTTGTGGCCAGCGGTTTAGACATTAATGGCTGTGTGTTGAGTTATTTTGAGGGGACAGCAAATTTACACTGTTATACAAGCTGTACACTCACTACTTTACATTGTAGCAAAGTGTCATTTCTTCAGTGTTGTCACATGAAAAGGTATAATCAAATATTTACAAAAATGTGAGGGGTGTACTCACTTCTGTGAGATACTGTATATATATATATATACACATACACATACACACACACACACACACACACACACACACACACACATACCTGAATATACATGTTGAAACGCTGTAAAGGAAGCACAGGTTAAGTTCCTGCTGCAGTCTGCAGTCTGTCTCTGTTTAGTGGTGGCTGCAGATATTGCCAGAGGTTTATTGTATCTCAAGCTCTTGAACACACACACACACACACACACACACACACACACAGCCTATTAAAGCTCAGACTGGCGTTCCACTTACGTGTGCTCAACAGCGTCGAACAGCAGGCGCCTGTGGACTACAGAAGCTTTACCTTTTACTGCCCCAAGCAGCCAAATGGAAGCCACCTGCTGTCCTTAATTATACATTATTATTTTCTGGGAGAATAATTAGTCACACCTCTTTAGCTCCGTACGTGCCAACATGGTTGATGCTTGCACATATGGCATCCCAGCGTGTTGTTCTCGACAAAAGCACCTTGTTTTGGTTTGATTTTGAGTTGACAGAAGAAATCAGAAAAGCAGTTTGTTGATGCTACTTTTGCTTCTTAAGGCAACTTTAAACAAAACCGGTCTGTCACGGCTGTCGGATGAGGAGGATCGCTGCACGATAATTTTGTGTTTATGTGTAATCGATGCTAACCGGACGCTTCTGTTTGCAGTTAAACTGCATTGTACGGATGTGTTTGGAGCAAACGACCCCAGGAGAGGCTCACATGATCAGAGCCAAACAACAGATGACACTGAAGTTTCACTTCAACACGCACTTCTTGTAACACGCACAAGTTGAGCACATGAGGATGCATTTAACAGAAACATCTGAGTTTGCATCACATCTGTAAAATAGTCGATGTGAAATCAATCTCTTTTAAATCCTTAATTTATGTCCCTTATTGTGAATCTAATCAGTGCATGCTGTTCTGAAGAAAAATGTCTGTATAATTAAAATATAGGAGCTATTGGATAATGTGAACCAGCGGTGGGTGGTATGACCAAAATATTATTTCCCAGTATGAGTTGTTTACATGTCAGAAACAATATAAATCCCAGCTAACAGGGAACCTTCTAGAAAAGTTATTTTAAAGTTTTAAAGGTTCTTTTAAAGTGAACAAACACTCTTCCAGTAACATTAATAGAATGTTCTGAGTTATTGAGTCTTTAATAGTGTTTACAAAATGTCATTTATACGTCATTCATGGAAACATTTTATTTGAACGTTCGTGTTTTTTTAATGTTGCTACTTTTTTCAGAATGTTTTTTAGAGCATTCAAAAGTAACATTACCATAATGTTTGCAAAATGATAAAATGCTAAACATTCTAGTATGTTTGCATTACAAAAGAAAAAAAAACGTTCAGAGAATATTCAGAAATAATGTTTTCATAACATAATGGGAATGTTAGTGAAATGTTCTTAGATCATATTTTTGTTAGCTGGGATCAAGAGTTATTTTTGTTAAAAGTTCAATTCAAAAACAATTTATATAATACACAACCATGTGGGAATATCAGTTTTTTAAAATAATTTTAGTAATTCTATTCTAAGAATTCTGAAAAATAAAATGAATCACAGTTTCCACAAAAATATGTGGAAGGCTGGAGTAATTGAGTAATGAAATTCAGCTTTGTATCACAGGAGTAAATTACATTTTACAATATATTACCATAGAAAACAGCTATTTTAAATTATAATAATTTTAAGTAATAATTTTTCACAATATTACTGTTTCTACTGTATTTTTGATCAAATAAATGCAGCCATGGTAAGCATAAACACTTGCTTTGTAAACCATAAACCAACTGCAGATCTTTCATGCACTTAAGTCTGCAGATTTTAGCTATCTAAGATGTTTCATGTTTTTCATCTTTCTGCTAGAGATGTACATTGCTGAAAAAACAGGAACATACTAATTTTCTCTTCTAGAGCCATCATATGAGACAGTGAGCCCGCTGCTCTGCCCACCGTTGGAAAACTGCTCTCTCTCTGGGCACGACTGCCCATTTGGCTTCCAGCAAGACCCCAGCGGCTGTCTGCTATGCCAGTGTGTCAGCAGTGAGTGCAAACACACACACACACACACACACACAAACCCTTGAAAACTGTGTTGCGTGCAAACCGCTCCAAAATACTCCCAAGTCTGTTTGAGAAAGTGCCAACGGCCCGCAACACAAGCAAACACTGACTCTGGACATACAGAGCGTGTCCAAAAAATAATGATCTCAGACACAAATCCACCTCACAAATCTGCACAATCCTTCCCATGACTGAAATGAATCTGAAAGTTTTTCCCATGTGAATTGAAGTCAGTATCAGAGGTCAGTAGGACGTTTGGGCATCATGGAGCTCATGGGATTGTAAACTGCTCCAAATCATTATGTGTAGTTGTAACAGTTTGGGGTTTCTTCACCACAAGCAGCATTGAAAGTTTTGCAAAAAATAACTAGATTTGAATTCATATGGATGACTTATACGCATGAAACAGAAGTACACACTTTTAACAGCTTTTACATGAGCTGACTTTGTGTTTCTCTTATGACAGGGTTAAAATACCGTTATCCCAGGGTTAAAATTAACCTAATCACAGGGTTAAAATAGTGTTAGCCCAGGGTTAAAAATGACATCAGCACAGGGTTAAAATAGTGTTAAAGGAACACTCCACTTTTTTTGGAAATAGGCTCATTCTCCAACTCCCCCAGAGTTAATAAGTTGAGTTTTACCGTTTTTGAATCCATTCAGCCGATCTCTGGGTCTGGCGATAGCACTTTTAGCATAGCTTAGCATAGATCATTGAATCCAAATGATGGATTTTCTAGGCCGATTTGGCTAGAACTATACTCTCATTCGGCGTAATAATCAGGCATGGCGCAGTGCAGTACGCAGCGCCTGAAAGTAGTCCCCAGCTATATTATAACCAGTTACCCAGCTGGGGACTACTTTCAGGCGCCGCGCGCATCACTGCGCCTGCTGCGCCATGGCACGGCAGCAAAGTTCCTTGATTATTACGCCACAGAAAATCGCAACTTTTCATTTTCCGCCGGTCTTAGTACACGATATAACTACAGAAGAGTCAAGTTTTAAATAGGACAAATATCGAAACTCTTTGGTCATTTTTGAACGCGATGCTACTGGTCTAATCGGATTCAATGATCTATGCTAAGCTATGCTAAAAGTGCTATCGCCAGACCCGGAGATCGGCTGAATGGATTCAAAAACGGTAAAACTCAACTTATTAACTCTGGGGGAGTTGGAGAATGAGCCTATTTCCAAAAAAAGTGGAGTGTTCCTTTAACCCAAGGTTAAATGTAGTGCTAACTTCTGTGTAAATGCAAATGTGAGATGTTTTTTTTTAACCCAGGGTTAAAAGTGACATCATCATGGGGTTAAAATAATGTTGACCCAGGGTTAAAAGTGACCTTAGCACAGGGAAAATAGTATTAACCCAGGGTTAAATGTAGTGCTAACTTCTGTCTAAATATAAATGTGAGATGTTGTTTAACCCATGTTTAAAAGTGACCTCAGCACAGAGTTAAAATAATGTTGACCCAGGGTTAAAAGTGACCTCAGCACAGGCTTAAAATAGTGTTAAGACGGGGTTAAATGTAGTGCTAACCTCTGTCTAAATTTAAGAGTGAGATAATCCAGGGTTAAAAATAATGTCATCATGGGGTTAAAATAATGATGGCCTGGGTTTAAAATTACGTTGACACAGGGTTATACAAAGTGCTAACCTCTGTCTAAATAGAAGTGTGAAATACAAATACTTTTGACCTAAGTTTGACTGTTCACTGATCATCTTTCGTATGTAAACGTTTGTGGTTTTCAGATGAAACCTGTCCTGATGTGTCCAAGCACTGCACTTTGGAGTGTCCCATGGGTTATGAGAAAGACAGCTATGGTTGTGAAGTGTGTGAATGTAGTGTATCCGCTCCAAAGTGTCGCCCCATGACCTGCAGCAAGACATGCCCTTATGGATACATGTAAGTTTATATCTCTGTTCATGACCAGTAACATTATCTAAGACCAAAAAAATCTAAATATAAGTGTAAAACATTGTATAATCCAGGGTTAAAAGTGATGTCAACCCAGGGTTAAAAATGTCCTCTTCATGTGGTTAAATTAATGTTAACCCAGGGTTAAACGTGACATCAGCACAGGGTTAAAATAATGTTAATAATGTAAAGGGTTAAACAGACTGCTAACCTTGGCCTAAATACAAGTGGTAAACATGGTTTAATCCAGGGTTAAAAGTGACATCAGCATAGGGTTAAACTAGTTTTAACCCAGGATTAAAAGTGACCTCATCAGAGGATTCAAATAATGTTAACCCAGGGTTAAAAGTGACCTCATAAAAAGGATAAAACAGTGTTAACCCAGGGTTAAAAGTGGAGTCAGAATAGGGTTAAAATATTGTTGAGGTAGTGTTAAAAATAACATGAGCATAGGGTTAAAATAATGCTGACCCGGGGTTAAACAGTGCTAACCTCTGTATAAATACAAGTGTGAAATGTTGTTTAACCCCGGGTTAAAAGTGACCTCATCACAGGGTTAATATAATGTTTACTCAGTGTTAAACAGCCTGGGCCCCTGTAATCCATGACCCTGGTCAAACATCTGGGTGCTTTGCTGTCCTCATAAGAGCGTAGGAGCCAGTGCTTTCATTTCAAAACCATCCCTCCCTTTCAACAAAACGATCAAATGCACATCGACACAAAAGTGTCTGTATGTGAGCGTGAGCTGTGATGCCGCTGGTATCTGAACCACAAGCCCCCAGTGGAGGATGGAGCAGATAGATTTTCAATGGAAACCCAGTGTCTGAGCTCCCTCAGGGGGGATGGAGTGTTTCCTGGATCATTTCAGAAGAAGTTTGATTCCTCTGAGCCCTGTCTCTCCCTCTTGCTGTGGAGGAAATCCCTGTTTATAGTGGCTCATGTTTAGACCATCTTCTGCTCGGAGCGTGTTTGTTTCTAGCTTTTATTGCTAGTAAGATAAACGGATACAACAAAGATCTGGAAACAAACCCAAAGATCATGAGCGTTTAAAAGAAGATGGCCCTCTTCTGTTTCTAAAATATCTGGAGCCGGTTGAAACAAACCCATAAAGTTCAGAAAGCCCATAGAAATAATGTGTTTATAATTAAAGAGTTTCTTAGATCTTGTGCACTTAATTTTGTCGTGATTATAATAGTGATTGTTTAAGATAACCACATTATGCACTTTAAATCAAAATGAGGGAATTTTAGAGTGAACATGTAAAAGATTTTTATTTTAGCTTTTGTTTAAGTTATTTTAGTAGAGCAAGTTAAACTAAATGAAAGTAAGAAATGTTTCCTTGGCAACTAGTGGTAAAATAGTGTTAACACAAGGTAAAAATGGCCTCATCACAGTGTTAAACTGATGTTAACCCAGGGTTAAATGTGGCCTGATAACAGGGTTAAAATAATGTTTACCCAGAGTTAAAATTGACTTCATCACAGGGTCAAAATAATGTTAACCCAGGATTAAATGTGACCACATCACAGGGTTAAAATAATGTTAACCCAGGGTTAAAATTGACTTCATCACAGGGTCAAAATAATGTTAACCCAGGGTTAAATGTGACCACATCACAGGGTTAAAATAATGTTAACCCAGGGTTAAAAGTGACATCAGCAGCATCATCAAAGGGTTAAAATAATGTTAACCCAGGGTTAAAATTGACTTCATCACAGGGTCAAAATAATGTTAACCCAGGGTTAAATGTGACCACATCACAGGGTTAAAATAATGTTAACCCAGGGTTAAAAGTGACATCAGCAGCATCATCAAAGGGTTAAACTAATGTTAACCCAGGGTTAAAAGTGACATCAGCAGCATCATCAAAGGGTTAAAATAATGTTAACCCAGGGTTAAAATAATGTTATCACAGGGATAAAATAGTGTTGACCCAAGGTTAAAATACTATCTAAATACAAATGTGAAACATTGTTTGACCCAGAGTTAGAAGTAATTACAATAATGATAATCTAGGGTCAATTACAGTACTATCCTCTGACTAAAAAGTGATAAAAAAGTGATAAAAATATTATTAACGCAGGGTTTGAATTTTGAATTTCTGTTTGAATTCTGTCTAAAAAGTGTGATACATATTCGAACTAGCTCGAATAAAATAAAGTTTAATAGCCTATTTTATCTGAGGTAAAGATTTTTTTATTTCAAGTAATGAGTTTTTTATGGTTTTAGTTTTTGTTAACTATACTAACCCTGGTCCAGTGTTAATAAATGACTTAGGTGTACGTTTAGGCTTTATATTGTTATGAACAAACACTACTAAGTTGATAATCATAATTTTTGTGTGACAGTGAATTGCCAGCCATAATTTCATCATGGTGCCAGCATTAACATTGTGTTTTTGGAATATGTGAGCCGTGGCTATGAAGCATTGAATGATGAAGACATCGGACGAGCGGCTGTTTACATTGACATTTTACACAGTCGAACGGGTCGGACTCCACACAAAGGGGGTCTTAAATTGCTTCCCCTTCTCAATGGGGCTCAGATGTCATTGGATTTGACAGAACGTAAAGGAATATGTGTGGAGTCAGCAGTCTCCACACGTGTTTAATTCATGAACAACTGACGGACAGTATAGTGACCTCTGGCTGTTTCGTTAATGAGCTTTCATCCGTGATCTATGACGACGACTCTATTATTACTCATTCATTAATATTTCATCTGACACTTTGATTCATCAGCAGCCCTAATAGTGATTTTTCTTAAATCAACTCGTGCAGTTTGAACCTTCAGCCTTTCAGTCATCAGCTCAGATTTGACTTTCACATTGCAACTGAATCTGGATTAATGTAGGTGGGTCTTGGTTTTGTCCACTGTGATTTGATTGGCTGGTGCAGGTGTGTGAAACATGATGGTATTTTATTGTTTAAGTAAATTTGTCCCAAATTATGAGACTTTTTTTTTGTGAAGACACAAGAAGACAAGTCTTCTGTAAGCTAATTATAGACAATATATCAATTATTATTATCAGCATGAGCTGTTAATTGTTCCTTCCTGACCAAATAGTAGTTTCCTCTCTCTTCCTGAGAATGAATAATACATACTTTGTTTTTAGTTTTTGTGTGTGTGAATTTTGCACTGTTTAATAATACATAAATACATAAAATACTTATAAGTAACACTTATAATAAAAATTGCATAATTTTAAGATAAACCTAATATTTTTTACCCCAAATTTAATATTAAATATAATAATATGAATGAGTATAATATTTAAAATCATATGTATATATTATTAATTATTTATTAATATGATCATATTTAATATTAAATATTATTATTTCATATTAATATTAAATATAATGAGCATTATGATGGCCACTGACTCTCAAGTTAAGGAACTTTACTGGTGGTGCACTACTACTATTAATAAAAATAAAATAATACAAATAGAAATACATAAAAAATATTTGTATTATATAAAGATATCATTTTTATGTGACATGTTTCTGGTGCTGCTTTTATCTGGACTCATGAAGCCCATGTTCTGCAGAGGAAAACAGAACCAGATGGCCGTTAGACCGTTTTGAGCATCTGGATCCGGTGTATCGCGCCTCCTCAAACAGCAGCTCCCAGCGACCAGAAACTTTAATGAATCACGACGTTATAAGCATAAAAGTGTCCTGCATTATTACGAGGTATCGTGAGACGTGCTTTCATCCGTCTTCAGAAGTTGAAGTGCGTCTGAGCGTTACGCGGCAGTCAAGAGCTGCGCTTTCGTAGCTTAATCAGCAGGTTTATGCTGGTTACTGAAGTCATTGCATTTTTAAACAAAGATGAAGTTCTCAAGGTGAATGCATACCTTGACTCTAAGGTTCAAACTTGGGGTGATTCTGGAGGCAGACCTTAGTTTCAGTAGTCATGTCAAAGCAGTAACTAAATCAGCATACTATCATCTCAAAAACATTGCAAGAATTAGATGTTTTGTTTCAGTCTTTCCCGTCTTGAGTTCAGCTATAATGTGCCCACACACATTGCGTGCTATAAGATAATCATCCACGCGAAACCAGGCTTGAGACGGGCAAATATGTGAACGCTCCCATCACCTCTGTAAACAAAGAAAGAATCATCAAGTTCATCACGCACTGTGAGGAATAAGCTTTGTATTTACCTCAGAAGAAGAATGCGATGCGACACAGCTTAATCCAGAGGAGGATCTCATTCTGATGCGTCATTTATTTTTACTAATATTTTTACTGTGACATAAACTTGTCACTTTTCCCAAACTATAATGCCAGACTAAAATATGTGAAATCGAGTGCAACATTTTGAAATATGATTAACCTTTTATTGCAGCTCGCTATATCCGGTGATTTATTAAAGGGCATACTGATGCACAAAACATGATTTTTACTTCATATTTTTAACACTGCATTTGTAACGTCATTTTATTCATTAGTAACAGTAATCAAATTACATAAATTTAAAATGTAACGCATTACATTACCGCGTTACCAGGAAAAGTAATTAGATTACAGTAATGCGTTATGTGTATATTAATGTGTTTTAATGTCACTTTTGATGAGTCTTTTAATAATATCGGACTTTAAATGCAAAATATTTAAAGTGTTCCTGAAGTATACTTGCAATAGTTCCATTTATCACAATCAAATATAAGTATGTCTTTAATTGTACTTCAGCAGTACTTCCGCACAAAACAAAGTGCATTAAGTACAAAATTAGTTGTTCCAATTTAGCAGACTTTAAGTTTAAATACCAGTTTAGTACACTAAAAGTACAATTGCAGGACATCTTATTAAGTGCATAAATATGAAAATGTATTTGTAGTACACTTATTTAGCATGAAATAAATGTATTTCAAATACATTTAAGTATATTTATTTTTCACTAGCCCAGTGCTGGTTGAGCCGGTTGAGCAGTCTCTCCTGATGGTTTGTGTGTTGTTTCTCTCACAGGAGGAATAAGCACGGCTGTGAGATGTGCCGCTGCGTCCGCTGTCCACCGTTCACCTGCGACAAACTCTGCAGCGATGGATATAAGAAGAGCAGAAAGGGCTGCAGCGTCTGCGAGTGTAAAGGTGAGTGACTGCGCAGACGCATGAGGAGACTGTGGGACCGTTTGAGCAGAGGTCAGAGGTCATGAGATTTCATCTGAGGCCTCACTGTACAGAATGTTCCTACAAGCAATTTATAAACATGTAAACGTGGAGAACCGCAAGGAAATTCAAGTGTGCTCTTTGAACAAATATGCGAGTCTGGTTTATGCTCAACATTTAATGTGTGTTTATATATGCATATCAGGGTTATTATAAACCTAAAACTATAAAAACACATTTTCATTACTTGAAATAAAATAATTAAAATATTAACTGGCATAAAATGAATTTAAAAACTTCAAATTATTTTATTTCCGCTATTTATTTTAACTTTATATACTAAAATAACTAAACTAATAACATTTAAAATAAATGAAATTCAAAGCAAAATTCATAGCAAAATTAAAAAATAAATAATGTCAAATTATTAATAGTAACTAGTAGTATACTATAATAGTATATCAGTGATACTGAAATAACACATATATTATAATGACAACTAAAAAATAAAGCCATAAAAACACTTTTTCTTTGCTTGAAATAAACTTTAACTGAAATAAAGATACTTGCGCTTTATTTTAGGTATAGTTTATTTAGTTTAACCAGGTACTAAAATTTAATTAAATTTAAAATGATTCAAAATAACATTTTAACAAATAAAGATGACAACAAACAACAGAATTACTAAAACTAATTCAAATCAAAAATTAAAATAAAAACCTAATTCAAAATATTAAACTATAAATTATAATAGTTACTACTAAAACAACATTGACACTTCTATATTATAATAAATATTAGGCCATAGTAATCGAATTAGTATATTAATTAGAATATATATTTAATGAATTATAAATGGAATTATCGCAAAGCAGATTGTATTATTAATGCATATTGTGATTCCCTATTTTTCTTTACATTTTCATAATCAGTGTTTTAGTTGGCTTTTTCATGTTACTTTCTGCTTTATAAATCCTGATTAGTTCCTCACTTCTGATGTAGGATGGTGTGTGTGTGTTTTATATACGAGGCTGCCGGTTCAGATCATCACTCATCCGGTGGAATGGCTTCAGTCTGAGCTGATGAATGTGTTTTTTACATCTAAACGCTGTGATCTCGTGTAGTTGTTTTCACCTGATGATCTGTGTTTGCTCGAGTTAAAGCGGGTCAGCAGCGGTTTGAGGGCAGGTTATTTTAACTCCGTCAACTGCATTTCATGCCTTCGTTGTGTTTGTCTGTAAATCCAGTGTGTTTGTGGAGTGTATTTCAGCTCGTTCTGTGTTCGGTCACACACACGTCATAAAAGCACAGCAGCTATTCTCAAACATCTGGACCAGTTTTCAGAAAACTGCTTAAATATTTAGAGGTGAAAACTGCACTAAAACCCTTTTTAAGAAGGTAAACACACTTAGATGTAGAAACAAAACGCTGCCTTTGGTTTTTCTTGCAGTTGTGTGTGTTGCTTTAACTGCTTCGTTCAGTTCAGTTTATCCACAGCATAATTATAAACTCATTATTGGCAAAATATCAGACGTTTAGAGGGTGTTATTTCAGCTGGAGACAGGAATCAGGAATTATAATAGGATATTATATTCACATTACACTAATACTCTTATCATTTTAGACTGATCTTATCATAATGACATTTAAATAGTGAAGTATTTATACATTGAGTTATAGTTGTTACTGCCTTTAATTTATGCTGATTTACATTTTAAAAATCATTGTATTCAGGCTTATCACCATTAACTAAAACTAAAACCATAAAAAACATTTGCGTTACTTGAAATAAAGTATGAAGTATATATAAAATAAAAAATAAAGTGTATATATATATAAAAAAGCAACATTTAGCATTTTCGTTTACTTTAAGTTAAAGTACTAAAAAACTAAAAGTGAAAATTTAATTAAAAACTATTTAGAAACAAAAAAAAAAATAATAATAATTGAAGTGACAGAAACACACAACACAAAAATCTAAATTACTAAAACGTTAACTAAAATCAAATAAAAAATGGAAAATAACAAAATAAAAATGAACTAAAAACAGTAATAAAAACCATAATGAAAATTAATAAAAATCTAAATAGGCATATTAAAAAACTAATAAAAATGACAAAACCATACAACAAAATTACAAAATGTTAACTAAAGTGAAAATGGAAAATAGCTAAATAAAAACTCAAAATATTAATACAAAAACATAATAATAATAATAAAAACTATATAGACATTTTAAAAACAAAAATTTATAAAAATGACAAAAACGCACAACAAAATGACTAAAACATTCAATAAAATTAAAAATGGAAAATAAAAACAAACTCAATATTAATAAAACCTGCAATAGTATATCAATGACACTGAAATATCACTGATTGTATTACAGTATTTTATTTATGCAAAGTATATAATTATTATTTTTCTTTCTTTCTTTCTCTCTCTCTCTTTTTTTGTTGTTGTTTGGATTGTGAGCCGGACATATTTTTTGTGACCAGTTTTGTCCGCTGTAGTTTTTATGATGTTTGCTGTCATTCATAACCTGTGTGTTTTTCTGTGGTGTTCAGACGCAGACAGACGGGTCTCCAGCACCAGTGCCTCCGTCACCGTCACCGTCTCCTCCAGCTTCTGTCTGACCGCCGGCGGCCGGCGCTTCAAGGAGGGAGACGGATGGCACGACGGCTGCCGAGACTGTTTCTGTCACGCCGGCCGAGAGATGTGTGTGCTGATCACCTGCCCTGTGCCCACCTGTGCCCACCCTGTGCTCCGAGCCGACCAGTGCTGCCCCAGCTGTGACGGTAACACACACAAAACACTCTCTAATAGTCACCCAGACTGCATTTACTTGATCAAAAATACAGTAAAAAATCTGAAATATTTTTGCAATTTAAAACAGTTGTTTTTATGTGAATATCTGTTAAACTGTAATTAATTTCTGTGTATTTTCAGCATCATTACTGCAGTCTTCAGTGTCACATGATCCTCAGAAATCATTCTAATATGCTGATTTGCTGCTCGAGAAACATTTCTGATTATTATCAATGTTGAAAACAGTTGTGCTGCACAATATTTTTGTGGAAACTGACACAAGATTTCAAAAACAAAGAAATGAACACTATTACTAGAGTCTAGGGAACGAGAAGGGCATAATAGAAATAGAATTAGTGATGGATTCCCAAACAAGTTAAAGAAGAAATCCGGTCGGGGACCAAACAAGCGCTCCATTTACAAAAACAAAAACTGTTATGTTTATTAAAGATTATTAGTGAAACATAGAGAGCATCTCTTCAGGTGGCCACAGGTAAACGTAACAAACAAATGGAATCTAGAACGAAAAGCAGAAATTAAATAACCGTCAAATTGTAAAATAAAATACAGCCGGCTTACGTACTGTAACTTCCTAACCAAAAAACTAAAGTTTATTCATCAAACACACATAAAATTGATCTATTTCTATTTCAAATAAATGCTGATCTTTTGAACTTTCTATTCATCTGTGAATACTGAAAAATAAAATGTATCAGTTTCAACAAAAATATGAAGTCTGTGAGGAAAATGTGATTGTGATGAAAATAATGCAACAAATCCAAATGATCCTAAAATAGACTCACATTTTTCATGTATTCAATATATATTTTTGATGTTTTTGTGTAAAACCTGGCTGATGATTGTTCTTGGAAAATTAGACAGAAATTCCTTGTGAATGTAGATGTTCATGATAATCGAGTGTCTGATTACTTCTCATCACCGGCTCTAGAACTGATTCTGTATGTATAGAGATCGACTGGATTATTTTGTCAATTCTTCATCACATTACATTTCTTCAGAAGTCATTAATTACATACAGAACCATCTAAATGCATCGTATTAGCGTTTCCTGATAAAACCTTTTTTTTTTAAACTAAAGAAAAAAACTGGTTTCCACTGCTCTGTTCTGATGGTTTTTCTCAGACTAACTGAAATAAGCCTGGCTTGTTTGGTAAACTTGTTTTATGAAACAGCTCCCTGGTAATAGATCAAGGTTCCTTACTGATCAGTTCATTTTCAATGCATCCAAATACATAGTGACAGGTGTCCACCTTTGTATAAAAATGTCCAGTTTCAGTTGGAGTTTGGCAGTCATATATTCCATTCTATAAATAGATAAAAATTTTCCGCTGGGAGATTTTTGGAGGGTGTGGAACCAGCTTGATTTCAGTAAATGATACGGATCACAACCTGACCAGAACACCTCAGTCTCAAGATGAAACGCTCACTAGGTGTGTGTGTGTGTGTGTGTCAGACGAGTCGGGCAGCGGGCAGCCGGAGGGTCTGGATCTGGTGGTGTGTCGCGCTCCGGCCGGAGAGCTGTATGTGGAGGGAGAGACGTGGCGTCTGGACGAGTGCACCAGCTGTACGTGTCGACAGGGAAGAGTGCTGTGTGACTCTGAATCCTGTCCTCCGCTTCTGTGTCACACACCTGTCCAGAGCAGAGACAGCTGCTGCTACACCTGTGCAGGTACACACACACACACACACACACACACTCACAGAGATTTATTTATATTTTACATGTTGTTTTATTTATTAAATTGTTTATTATTAATTTATTAAATTATTATTATGAATTAAATTATTATTATGAAAATAAATAAAAACAACCAAAAGAAAACTTACACCTTTTTTTATTTTGTAATTATTTACTTTTGTAATTATTTTATTTTAGTTTTTTTTATTTTGAAAAGATTATTTTAATTTTATTTAAAAAGTTTATTAAAAAAGGTGTTAAATTTATTTAGATTGTATTTTGTTTTATTTTATTTTATTTAATTAATGATAAATAATTTAATGCATTTTTATAATTAAATTATGACAATTTCAATGTTAATAATTTTTAGCATTTTATTTTGATTTGTTTTTATTTTTAAATTATTTACTTTAATTTGACATTTTAATAACTTAATTAATTATTAGAACGTGTTTTATTTTGATTGTTTTTATAGAAATAGAATAGAAAAAAACTCTTATACTTTGAAGATGTGATTGAATAATAAAATGTAATAAACGTAATAAAAAGGAGCACAGAAGCTGACTCCTCACCTGTCGCTGGTTAGTTTTGGGTCGTTTTATTACACATGACCCGCAGGCCACCAAACACATGTGGCGTCATTTAACATGTCTCAGCCCTCAAACACATGGATGATGTACAGTATTATTATTAGTGCTGTCAATCAATTTAAAATTTTCAAAGCTGCAAAAAAGTAAGTTTTGCCTCTTTGTCGCCATCTCTGTTTGAAACCTGCAATTGCAGTTATTTGCGCAATTATCTTCATTATGTGGGTTGTGCTCCGGCACGGCTCCAGTGCGGATGAATCTGTGGATACTGTACTTAGGAATCACAGATTCTAGCCTACGTCTTGGAATATATGACCCAAATAAGAATTTTCACCGTGTATTGCCATCTGAACAAGTAAGTAACAAGTCTGCCACCTTTGTTCTGACCAACTGAGGAAAAAAGCATTACAATAAATCGCGCTACCAATGGTAATTAAATCTAACGATCGGTTAGCTCATATCACATCAAACCGTGCAAATTATTATTATTGTTATATTTTTTTTCTCAAATTGTTAATGTTAACATCAGCATTGCATGTATGTAGTGTGTATTAGCGTTAGATTTCAATTTCTGTACAGTCTAATCTCTAATTGTCACACCATTCGAATTTCATATAAAGAAATTCTTTTAATCCAAAAAGCAAATTATGCTCCCTTCAAACTGGTTTTCTTTAAAATACAAATCTTGTGTAATCCCAGGCCATCTGTAATCAGAAGCACATTTAAAATTGGAATACAATTTAATTTAAGTCACATGTGTTTCATAAACACATAATCCATTCTGGATTACGATCCGCCATCAAAATGATGCATTTAATTATTCCAGCTGCTGTGAGAAAAGGCTATAAACGATCCGTCTCCTGCAGGATCCTCACATGCGATAGTTTAGTAGCCGGGACAACTTCTTTATGTTTACAGACGTGACGTAATGACGCAGTGCCATGCTCGAATTTCCCGTGATAACCTACCCGTATCACTCAAATTAGAAAACATTATTATAAGCTATCCATTGTGAAATCGGCTAAAGTAAGACGATAGTTTTGAACACTGGCTGGTTATGTACTTGCTCAAATATTGATTTAGGATAATTTTTAACCAAAAAAAGATACGGACTGCAGCTTTAAACTAATTAATCGCAATTAATCTCACCTACCATTAAAGTTTTTAAATATACTTTAATATTGCAATAATTTCACATGCAATATTCAAATTAATGTACAAACAACAAAGACAGTATATTTTTTAATATTTCTTTAGTGGCATCTTTTTATGATTGAAAGCGAGCAATACTGAAGTCTCTATGAAACTGACCATTGACTATAGCCATTCAACATTACAGTATAAATGAGAGCTATCAATTTTAACATTTATTAGACTTTAAAAATAACCAATCTAAAACAATCTTCACATAAACCCATTATAATATATTTAAATGCTTATAAATGCTTCATTCATTCATTCATAATAAATGTCAAATTTATCTACCTGTGCCCTTCAGCAAGTAGGAAATATACAGAAATTGTATAAAGCTATCAAACACTGAATTCTAAATTAAATATAGATGAATCCTTAAAGCTATAAAAAGTTATTGATTTCCTTTTTTCTTTTGTTCTTTGAACAGAGATCACAGCAGCTGGTTATTAGGTTATTTGGCTGCTGTTACTTTAAGAGCTGCCGCTGCTGAACGTGACGCGGATCTGACACGCATCATGTTTTCCCACAACCTTTTATATATATATAATTGCGCTTTAATATGAAATGATATACAATGCACAATACAATACAATGCATTTGTGCATGCAATTGAAGAGTACGTGTTACAAGCACTCTTGCTAGTGTACTGCATTAAGCGAACTGAGACGTGTTATAGCACTTGCATATCATTGCTCTTTTATTGATTTTGACTGCTTCTATTGTCCTCATTTGTAAGTCGCTTTGGATTAAAGCGTCTGCTAAGTGACTAAATGTAATGTATAACGGCTGACAGGACAGGAAGATTCATGTTTACTGACATGCAGCCTGAAAACATCTCATGTGATCGCAGTTCACTGATGTTCTTCTGAAGCTCCTCGTCACCTCGTTACTGTTTCCGCGCTCGTTTGACTCACATCTGGTGTTGAAGTGAAGTTGGAGCACGCATCTGAAAAGTCTCCCATTTGATGTGGTCGTAAAGATGTTCTGCGTCTAAATAAACGCAATTCTTCTCAAGAAAAAAGAGACAGAAGCAGCATTTGTGAGCCAACTCTAGCCCCACCCCTGTGTTAAATATTTTTAACACCGTTAAACTGGAAAAAGTAATCGCATGCAGTAATGTGCTAATTTTGACAGCACTATTTATTGTGTTCATGTTTGTGTTTTTGCTCTCAGAGGAGGATCTGGAGCCGCCGCGTCCCGGAGTTCATCAGGAGTTCTGCGTCTCCAGCGCTGGAGAAATCCTGCGGAGCGGCGATTCGTGGAAACCCAACGCTTGCAGCAGCTGCGTCTGCCGCGACGGGAGCGTCCGGTGCTTCTCACAGCAGTGTCCGGTCGCTGACTGCAGGGTCCCTGTGCTGCGCAAGGGCCAGTGCTGCCCGCAATGCATGCTGGGTACGTGTGTCTGCACAGACTGATCAGAGTCGCTCTACAGTGATTTTACCATGGGAAAAAGTGGAGTAGAATTACTATTGCACAGTCTTGGCAAAAGCAATATAAGATGCTGCATTTAATAATATAATTAATATAATAATAATTGGAATAAATAATTACTTAATTTTGTGTTTTTTATAATTAAACTTTTTAGACACATATTTTGTTTTAATTTTTAGTAAGCATTTTATTTTAGTATTATTTATTTTAATTGTACATTTTGTTATTTTAATTATTTTTACTGTTTTAATTTGATAAGTTTGACATTTTATTATTATAATTAATTAATTA
Organism: Onychostoma macrolepis; assembly: GCF_012432095.1. NCBI lineage: Eukaryota > Metazoa > Chordata > Actinopteri > Cypriniformes > Cyprinidae > Onychostoma > Onychostoma macrolepis. Next base: position 1,117,636 of record NC_081171.1, on the reverse strand, counting down.
TTTATTAATTAATGTTTTATCATGTTTGTCATTTAAAAATTGTAATTATTTAAATTTTTATGTTTATTTTTATTAACATATATTTTGTTATTGTTTTTATTTTTGTAATTATTTATTTTAACTTTTTTAATAAGCATTTTATTTTAGTATTATTTATTTTAATTTTACATTTTCATTATTTAATTTTTGTGTTCTGTCCCGATTGCTTATATTTTAAATGTATTTATTTTAATTTTATATTTTTGTGATTCATTTTTAGTGATTTTTTTTATTTGTATTTTAAAATTTTATATTTATTTTAATTGTACGTTTTTATAATTAAACTTTTTAGACACATATTTTGTTTTAATTTTTAATGTTTTGTTTTGATTGCTAGGATTTAAAAATTAAATATTTTTGTTTTAATTAATATCTAATTAAAATTAAATTATTAATTAGAATATTTTATTCTTGTTTTTATTTTTTATTTTTTAATTTCTTTTTATTTTTTTACAATTTATTTGTAATTTGTTCAATTTTAGTAAGTTTTTTTATTTTATTTCTTTTTTAAATGATTCACGGTAATTACGTTTTTGTTTGTTTTTATTCACAAACCCCAGTTTGGGAATCCCTGCATTAGAATATATGCCTGATGTTTGTAAAATGAGTCTCCATGGCACTACAGCCAGGAGAACATTCCTGCGATATCGGTTCACTCGCATGTTTCCTGTTCAACATGAATGTGAGGAAAGAACAAGCAAATCTCTCCGTCAGCTTTTCCTTCACAGGGAAAAAGCCTGCCATTGTTCTCCTCCGTGTTTCATCCCTTAAAGCTTGTTTTTCTCCATAAGAAATGAGCCGAATGATGCTGATGTCGATCATGTCGTGTGTTTGCAGAGATAACGAGCTCGTCAGCGCCGGTCACCGAGAGCCGGATCACCGCCGCTCCTCCGCTCCACAGCGTCACAGGTAATTATTACAGTCTGATAATGACACGATCATAAACGCAGGCTTACGAGCGTCTCACTGATCTGAGAACAATACGAGACGCATGCCAGCTGATCAGATGAGGGAATACAGTGCTGCAAATTTTATTTATTTATTTTAATGCTAAATTTTTATTATAATTTGCATTTTAGTTTCATTTTAATCAATGTTTTAATTTTTAGTAAGCATTTTATTTTTGTTTTCAAACTATCTTAGTTTTACATTTTAATGAGGAATGTTTAGTGTTTTATTCTTGTTAATCAGAATAAATAATCCTTAATTTAGCTTTTTTTATATTTATATTTTTAGTAAGTTTATTCATGTTATTTTTTCGATGGCTTCTGATGTCAATCTTCTCTCATCTAGATGGTGAAGGTCTCTCGCGGGACGTCCCGAGCCAGACGGAGATGACGCTCATCTACCAATCAGCGGCCTGGATTCTGGCGGGAATCCTGCTGGCCGTGGTCATCTTCCTCCTGGTGGCCGTTCTGGTGAACCGCAGGAAGAACTGGGTTCAGATGTCCTGCTACGGCGCGCCCAAGAAGGTGAGCGACTCCGAACTCGTTACCCAAGAACTAACGCCGTTAAAGCTGGAATGAAGGAATGCGTCATGAAATGAAGTATTGCAGCGTATGAGTATCATACATCATCATAATTACTAAAAACACTCCTGCAAAACAAGCGCTTTCTATGTCGACATGAACTTCATTTGCAGCCCATTTAAATTCTGTCATGTGACGCATTTCTGAGCCAAACAATACATAATGAGAAAACTATTTTTCCTTAGTTTAACATCAGTGATGATGAAGCGCTTACAGTTAACAGGAATATCACAAGAAAATAGTTTTGATTTCATGTTGACTTTTTAAAGTTTTAATATATTTTATAAAAAATATATTAAGGTTTTAATATTCATTTAAGGTTCATTTATTTTTTTTGCACCCACAAATAATCATTCATTTTTTCTTTTTTGTTGTTTTTGCATTCTCCGACAAATAATTTTTTTGTTAATTTTCCCCAATAACTAATTTATGTTTTGTACTCCCAACAAATCTTTTTTTTTTTTTTTTTTGCACCCACAACAAATCATTTATTTTATTTTTTTTTTCACCCCAACAAATAATTTATTTTATTTTAATAAACATTTTTGTACATCTTTTTTTTTTTGCACTCTCCAACAAATAATTTTAGTTTATTCCCCAACTAATATTTTTTTTATTACTCGTTTATTTTTAGTACTCCCAAACAAATCACTTTTTTCTGCTTTTTTATTTTTTTGCACCCCAACAAATATTTTTTGTTTAATTTTCTCCAACAAATCGTATTTCTTTTTATTTTTTCACTCCCTAACAAAACATTTCTTATTTTTTGCACACCCCAATCATCCTAGCATGATTCTTTCCAAATAGAGCTATTGGAATCATCTTATGAAAACAATATATATGGCAGGAGATCCAAACGCAGTGATGTGAGCGGTATTTCTCTCCTGTTTGTCCGGCAGACGGTGATCCTGCAGAAACACGTGAACAAGAGTTCGCTCGTCTACATGGAGCCGTCCAGAGAGAGTCAGTTCCAGAGCGTGAAGAGCGAGAGCATCGCTAACGGAGAGCGAATCTGCATCCCGCGCGCTAAACTCGCTAACGGACACGTCCAGCGCTAGCGTGGTCTCGCAGCTCTTCAGAGGCCAGAAACTCCACCGAACGCCGGCGACTCCTGGAGCTTTGGCCTCCAGCGCAAGAACAACCCAGTACTGTGATCATCTCCTGCTTTATTTCGTGTTTTTATGATGTCCGGAGCGTCCAAACTAAACAGGACCACAGTTGAGCTTCGGCGTCATTCCATGATGCAGAAACAAGCCAAACGTTGAGGAACCAGACGGACCTTCTGACTGTTCAGAGACCAGAGAAAAGAGATTGTCATCATATTCTGAGGTTTCCTGACCTCTCCAGTCTGTTTATTCGTTTCTATACGTTCAAGTGTTTTACTTGTAGTTTGTTGTTAGTCGCTTGTAAGCCTCGTGACGGAGCGGCGGACTGAACGTTCCTGTGTGTTCATAACAAACTGAACTTCAAGAGCTTCAGATCAGATCAAGTCCTGAGATTTCAGCTCCGTTCCAAACCCTAGTGAGTCGTCTAACTAGACAGCATCATGACATTCTTCACTGTACACAATGACCAGTTTTCATTTCTCAAGGGAATGCTGTTTCCATCCATAACACACACACACACAAACAAATATATATTAATAAATTAAATATTTATTATATTAAATATGTTAAAAACTATATATACACACATATACACTACCAGTCAAAATTTTTTAAAGAAGTCTCTTCTGCTCACCAAGCCTGCGTTTATTTGATCCAAAATACAGCAAAAGCAGTAATATTGTGAAATATTTGTACTATTTAAAATAACTGCTTTCTATTTGAATATATTTTAAAATGTAATTTATTTCTGTGATCGAAGCTGTATTTTCAGCATCATTCTAATATGCTGATTTGCTGCTTAAGAAACATTTATTATTATTATTATTATGTTGAAAACAGCTCATTTTTTCAGTTTTCTTTGATAAATAGAAAGTTCAGAAGAACAGCATTTATCTGAAATAGAAATCCTTTGTAACATTATAAATGTCTTTATCATCATTTTTGATCAATTTAAAGCATCCTTGCTAAAAAGTATTCATTCCCCCAAAAAAAAAATGTTTTATATATATATATATATATATATATACACACACACACACATATATATATATATATACACACACACACATATATATATATATATATATACACACATACACTGACTCCAAGCTTTTGAATAAATTAATTAATTGCATTTTAAAATATATTCAAATAGAAAGGTGTATTTCTTATTTTATATTTCTATATTAAAATAAATGTTTTATATATAAATATTAGTATTTATATATAACTGAAATTAAATATAAATTTATATATCACTAATTTTCTTCTCTAGAGATCAGTTTTTGGCCCTAGTTTTGTAGGGAGTCATATTCATAAAGGGAGTTACATTCATGTTCATAAAGTTTTTGTTTTCATTCATTCATTTGCTCTCTCTGTTAAACAGGCTGTTTTTGATACTGTCTCTTTAAGAGATATGTAAACGAGCTCTGTCGTGATTGGCAGATCTTTATCAGAGGTCATATGTTAATAATGGTTGTGATGTCGCTCATTAAAATTCAGAACGAGTCATTTTTGCAGTTTAGTTTCAATCAATAGGCCGAGGAAGATGTTTTGCATTGTGAACAATATGAAATGGGACTTTATTAGAGGAAACACTTCAAGTTCATTTAGTATTGAGAGCGTTTCTCACTTGAACTGATGCAGCTTCGTTAGCATCGTTAGTCTGAATCAATTACATGATGATTATAGTCGGCTTGAGTCCGAGTCGCTCGCAGGGGAGTTACAGCGAATGATAAATGTACAAAAACCATAAAAATAGTAGAGGAAAGTATCTTATTTATTTTTTCACATTTATTTATTAATACTAAACTCTAGTAAGTGACTGATTTCTGTCTGGTCTGTGAAGTTGCAGAGAAACCCAAAGCTGCTGTACAGATTTTATAAACCGTCTGTCTGCTTTATATCGGCTCTTATTTATTTGACCTTTGCCACGAGTCAATATGATCCAATAGATGTAACATGTACACTTGTTTTTGAAATAAAAATGAATTGTGTGAATGTTTGTTAACCCTAATTATTGTGTTCAAGTCATGTTGACTTTTTCCTGCTAGTTAATGTTTTCGCATTGGACTGAAACTTACTGACTTTGCTCACACAGGATATAACAACGCACCCAACAAATCTGATAATATTTGTAATTTTGGGGGAAAATTACAAATTTTGTAAAAAAACACATTTTAACAGCCTACAAAATTTCTCAGTCTACTATTGGCAAATATTGGCTTCAACTTTTCTTCAATTAGCACATCTGTATTTCATGTTAAAATTTGTATAAATATATTTACATTAATTAAAAAAATTAATCAGAGCTTATGAACATTGACAAAATTATCCACAAATGTTTTGTTCACTCAAAAACTGAGGCACATGAACTCAAAACATTTTTGTTGATTAAAAAAAAAGCTGAAATAAAAATATGATCAGTTGAAAAAATTTAAAAAGAAAATGAGAAATATTGCCTTGGAAATTAACTGAAATAATTTAAAGTTGAAGCACTAAAATTACTAATAGGAAATATATAAAAACACCTAATTAATAACAAAAACTAAAATTACAAGTAAAGATTATTAAAAAAAGAAAATATAAAAAGTGAATTCAAAATATATACTATTACTATAATAGTAATAATAACTTAATTTTTCATGTTTAAAAAAAGAAGCAAGACAACACGTGATACAGGAAAATATTTTATTTCCTTCAGTTGTGGACTGTACAGTATTTAATCGTGATTTCACAGGAATCGTTAATAATATGATTGATGACTGGACCCTTCAGATGACGCTCATCAGCCTTTGGCATCGAATCCGCCGTATAAAAACAGTTTGGTTTAACGGCAGAATCTGTAAAGCTTTAAAACGCCCCGTTACCTTCATTGTCTGGGCAGTGAAATCAGAGATCAGAGCAGGATCTTGTAATAATCGTCTCTGTAGCTGTAAAGAACCACCACAGCCACCCTGAAAACACACAAAACAGCTGAGACTCAGATTCCACAGCATGCTCAAGACATAATATTTGATTTTCTTCAGTTCTAGACTTTCAGCATGTCGTCATGAGATTTCAGAAATTAAAACAAGAACCAGTAAGTTTTTACCCTTTTGGCAAATATTTGTTTCAGATCTGTTACACCTGAGGTTAAAAAGACTGACTTTATTCCTTCAGAATAAAATATTTAACCACTGTTTTCTATGGAAGATTGATTCCGCAGAAATAAAAACAGCAAACTTGCAATTTTGAGAAAAAAAAGTGACAAAAATATATAGATGTTGTTTAAACTCACAATTCTGAGAAGCAAAGTCCAAGTTGTGAGATATAAACTCGTGAGGGAAAGAGTCAGAATTGTGAAAGAAAAATTCAAGATTACCTTTTGTATTTTTTATTCCGTAGGAATTTTTTTTCCCAAAAGTAAACCCAAAATAAGTCAGAACTGTGAGTACATTAACTCACAATTATTATAAAAGATAATCCAAACTGTAAGATAAATCTGAATTGTGAGATGTAAACTCCGATTGTAAACTCGCAATTGACCTATCCGTAAGCCCCTCCCCTCGAACGCAGACTAGCCAATGGCAGTCGAGTATCAGTTGCACGGGGAGCGGAACTCGGACATCTTTAGGTTTCAGCGCCACAGAGAAACATTGGAAGATTGTAATAAAATTTTAAAAAATATTTAAAAATTTAGATCAAAAGTTGCAATTTTTATTATTATTATTATTATTCCATAGTGGAAACAAGCTTTATTTTCTAACTTAAGAAAAAAAGTTAAGAATATCTTGTATTTAAAAAAAAATAAATAAATTTTTTTACTAAAAATTTAAAATATCTTTTTTAAGAACGTGTAAAGACAAAACTCAAAATTCAAACTCTTGAAAAGAATGTTCTTTAAAAAACTTAAAATTATTAAACCCCTTGTCTTAAATTCCCAAAGATGAGATGTTTACTTCATTCGATTGTTTCAAATATTAAGCATTACAACATAAAACTGGCTCCATATAAGACATATGACTACTCAATTAAGTTTTACTTTCATCATCATATTAACATTTCACAAAGAGATTTTAGAGGGGATTTTGGATTTCTCTTTTGATCACTCGATAAATCAGAAAGAACTGTCAACCGACAGAAAACAAATGTTTATAGAAGTATAATGTTTAAATCAGTGTGTATGAAAATATAGAGAGGATTAAACTGTAAAGTTTGGTGTTTGCAAGAGAAAAAAACCTCTTTAAAGATATGCATTGTAACCAAAATCTACAGATGCACATAAATAAAGTGTAATAAAGACTTAAATGTTTATTTTGGATGTTTTCTTTCCACTAGTCTGAAAGAAGATATGATATAGACCAAAATGCACCAGCAAAACGAAGCTGAACAGTATGTGCCACACAGTCTCTCCATTGTTTCTAAATGACGGTACTCTGACAGTCAACATGAGCTCCGTAACGCGAAAAAAACAGAAAGAGCTCATGAGGAAATTAGAAACAACTGTTGAGAGAATCCAATGAGACTCTATGTTCCCAAACACAGGAAAGTCGCATCCATTTCTCCAAAGAATGACCAGAAATGGGGGTAAAAGTTGTTAATTTATGACTGCTGTTTGGGTGGAGAGAGTCAATGACATGGATTCAGAGGATCCAGACGTGACTTTAGCACCTGCGCTGAGAAGAAAGAGCTTCAGCACTGGATCAGGTTTAATGATTGTAAATAAAAGTGTCTGGAAACACTTGAGGAGAAGCGGATCGGGTCTCGTTGTCAGATTAACGAGTGAGGAGATCTGACAAAACACTCTGAAAAGGCAGTTTACCAAGATACAAGCCACTCATGATTTATAGTAGTTAAACTAGTCAAGATAACCTTGAAAAGAGTTCGATACACTGGAAGTTGGGAACAATGGCAAAAAACTAAAACTATACTGAAACCAAAAAAAAAAAACCAACCTTCTACAACAAAAAAAAGGAGAAAACATGAAATAAAATATAAAGACTTAATGCTTCAGTGAAATGAATGCTCTATATTTCAGCTTAATAATATATTTTTTTTATATTTTGTATTTTATATATCTTATTTTATGGTACTGAATTATATTTATGCAGTATTTATAATCTTTTTTTTTTTTTTTTAACCAGTTAACCACTTTCTGAGCAACTTGAAAATAAAATTTCCAATTTAAACTGTCGTAAATCTTGAATACTTTCCATAAAGTGTAACTTTAAACAATGTAAATAGATTTTAATAGAGTTTATTGTTATGAAAACAATTTAAATTCTACATGAAATTTTTTTTTCCCAAAACGTTTTACTCTAAAACCTTGAGAAAATCAAAGCCATACATCTAAACAAATTGTGCTCCAAATTTGAGGTTGATATCTCAAAAAATGAGCTTTCAGTAGGATTTTGTTTGGGCGCAGTAGGGCTGCACGATTCTTGCTAAAATGTGAATCACGATTTTTCTCCATGGGAATTGAGATCACGATTCTCATTTTTTCAACCAAAATTTCAACTTTTCAAGCGCCAACGCAGGCGTCAGCCAATCAGATTATGCAAATACAGATTATCACCTTATGCAAATACCCTAGCGCAGACGCTAGCCAATCCCGTTCATGCAACGGGAGTATGTGATTGGCTGTTATCAGTAGGTGCGTTCGAGATGCACTACACTAGCCTGTCACCAGCTGGCGAGAGTAGCCTCTTGCAGTCGGGGCGGAATTAAAAGTGGAGACGTCAAGCCGGACACTTTCTGCTCCCGGTAGTGACGCTCGCACGGTGTTTCCACTCTTATCACAGATTTAAATGCAATATTTGTCAAATACACAGAAACGTTTTTATAAGCAACAGAAATACTTTTTATATACTGCTTAATACAGCGCCATCTGTTCATGAATAAACTTCAACATAAACGTATACTATTTAAATACCAATAAAGTGGGGGTATATATACTTTTATCAGTGTTTTAATGATTCGATACATACCATTCAAAAGTTTGGGGTAAGTCAGATTAAAAAAAATTATTAACTTTAATTTGGTAAGGATGCGTTTAATTGCTCAAAAGTGACAGTAAAGACATTTATAATTTTACAAAATTGGATTGGATTGGATCAAATCTTAAAAATGGGTTGTTCAAAAGAGAAAAAAAAAGGATTCGGATTTACCGTTACAAATCCACCAAGTAAACTGACTCCGTTTAGGTCTGACGCCTTATTACACGTCACGTGAGTGACAGCGGAACGTGGCCAATGAGGGAGAGGAGAGAAGTGATCGAGAGTTATGATTGATTGATGAATTAATAGTGTTTTGTTATTGTGTAAGTGTGACCAATAACGCGTGAATGCAGCATGATCTGAATGCAGGGAAATACACGGAAGTGAATCGCCGTCATTTAGAAATGAGATCGCATTTATGTATGAATCGAGATCGTGATTTTTTTTCGATTAATCGTGCAGCCCTAGGGCGCAGTACCAAATATCTCCACTAGATGAAATTAAATTCCCATTTGTTCCAATGCTGTCATTTTTGACCATGAAGAGTACAAGTTTGACGATTTTTCAAAACCACAACCTTTTTCAATCATGTCCATGATCTTTTTTTTCACATAGCAAGTGCCAAAACCTTTACCAAGTTTCATAACATTCCAATGAACATTCCACTTTTTTATTTTAACTTGATGTACTAAAATAACTAAAACTGAAATAAAAATGAATAAAAACTATCTATCTATCCTAATTAAATTCCTAAAGGGATAGTTCACCCAAAAATAAAAGAATGACTTTCTTTCTTCTGTGTAACACAAAAGTACCAGTACTCAGTACCTTTTGGAGATCTTGAAGTGGTAGATCTGCTCACAGATGCATTTGAGGTACCGCTGTTTGGGCAGCCGAGAGAGAAGCGTCTTCACACTGATGTTGAACTGCTCCTCACCATCAAACTGAGAGACAAACAACATCAGCTTCAGCGTTAAACACTCCAGTTAGCACAGATGAGGAATCATATCTGAGACACTCGGAATGAAGAAATATACAATATGTAAGAAGTGAATTTATGTTGAGGCTTAAAATGGACCTATTACTGACATTATTGAGAGACATGGAAGGAGTACTGTAATTACGAATTTTAAATGTTTTAGATTAGAATGTCTCTTCTGCTCACCAAGGCTGCATTTATTTGATCAAAAATACAGTTGTGCATTGCATTTACACAAATAACTACTTCTGAAATTTTTTTGGACCAGTTTTAAAGTTTTATTACATTTTTATTCCTGAAATCCACCCTTCTGCTGGGATCAGAATAATCTTTTTTATATATATATCAAAAGTATCCCAATCTTACTAAAAAGTTTTGAGCAACACAAACTGAGGATTTATTCCAGATCAAAACCAAGATTGGATTTTGTGATCTAATCTGAATTCAGAATCCTTTTTTTTCTCTTTTGAACAACCCATTTTTAAGATTTGATCCAATCCAATCCAATTTTACATCAATTTTGTAAAATTATAAATGTCTTTACTGTCACTTTTGAGCAATTAAACGCATCCTTACCAAATTAAAGTTAATAATTTTTTTAATCTGACTTACCCCAAACTTTTGAATGGTACGTAAATGGTAAATGGCAAAACTGTTTTCAACATTGATAATAATCAGAAATGTTTGTTGAGCAGCAAATCAGCATATTAGAATGATTTCTGAAGGATCACGTGACACTGAAGACTGGAGTAATGATGCTGAAAATACAGCTGTGCATCACAGAAATAAATTACAGTTTAACATAGATTCTGTGGCTCATTCTTGAAGCAGTTTTGTCTGAATGAGGATTAGATTCACTGTTTTGGATCGCTGCATTTAATCCGAGCAAGCATGTACAGAATGACGCGTTCGGTGTGTGATAGAGTAAACAGTAATAGCCTCCCCCGGGTAATGAGTTTTACGCCTGTTCGGTAATGAGTTTTAATCTGTAGGGGGCGCTGTTGGCCTACTTCTAATTAAATTAAAAGTAAAATAGCCTACACAAGTAACATTTAGACTGTGTTTCTGATTACATAAGGCAGTAATTGATGTCATAAAATAATGAGTATGTTTTGATTTAAAGGTCAGAAGCTACAGCTTATACAAAAAAAAAAAATTACATTTAAAAAAAAAAAATCACAACCATGACACTTGTAAATTAAATAATTTTATATATACTGATTTATTCATTAATGTGTTTTATTTTTTAAACAAATCATGAGCTCTACAAGATTTTCAGAATTTTTACAACTCTTTTGTTTTAGACCATCTACAAATGTTAAATCTTAAAATAAAATGTTAGGGTTAACTGCATCTTTCTGGGGGGAAAAATGCAGCGATTGATATAGTTATAGTTATTTTCAAAGCTTCAATGTACTGTTAAAATACCTTCATTATTTTTTATTTAATTCTAACAAATAAGTTATTGTTAAAAACTAACCAAAATTTAAAATATTTTGCTTATAATTTCTGCACAGGAAAGACTTGGTGTTGCTTCCAAACAAAAGGAAATATATCGGTATCGGCATCGGCCAAAATGAGTTGAACAATATCGGCAAAAGTCCAATATCGTGCATCCCTAATAGATTCACATAGAAAACAGCTATTTTAAATTGTAATAATATTCCACTGTTTTTACTGTATTTTGATCAAATGCATACAGCCTTGGTGAGCAGAAGAGACTTCTTTCAAAAACATTATTTTGTTTTATCTCCTTTTTTCCTGCATTTTTAAATGCTAAATAAAACATCTTGAAAAATTAATAATGAAAAAAGTTAAAAACAAAACAAAAAAAAAAAACACTTTCATAATCACTCAGTGTGGTTTGGTGGACTTAAGTCCTTTTTCCTCGCACTCTGAACTGGTGAATAACTGAAGGCCTTTGTTAGTGTGAAATATCCCATCATTCTGTGTAAGGTCATGTTTGTTCCCTGTTTAAACGACATGAACAGACTGTTCTTCCCGTTACAGTGACTCGTGTTGATGGAGAGGGTTTCCCTCATCACGAGGAAAGCCCGCGTCCTGCTGTCAGCAGACAGGATCCCCCTCTCTTCCGCTTTATCCCGCTGTTTTCCACTGGAATGCCATTTATTTACTCAGAATAGCTCATAATAATAGCGGGCGTTACAAACCTCGAGGGACAGGAAGTTGATGAGGGTTTCCTTGGGCAGATCGACCTGCGGAGGAATGCGACAGGAGAGATTGTGAAGGTCAGGTTCGCAGACACAATGGAGGCTTATCTACAGAAAACCGCAGACGAACACAGTGCCATGTAAACACAGCGTACCAGTCAACAGGAAGAGCTCAAAATGTGCCTTAACAGGGTAAAAGTTGAAGTAAATACGCCACCGAAGAACCATGAGTGGAAACGAGCTGTGTATGTGGCGTTAGTCTCTTTGTTTTCATATCAGTACATCATGTTGTTTCTGTTAACGCTGTTTAGATTTTGATCAGAGTGTCTGGAAAGTTTAAGGTGGTTCTACTTCCTGAACTTGAGATTCTGGCTCGGGGACAAATTCATATTTGAACCAATGACTCATGGTTAAGGGGAGTTTTGTAAACTTTGTAATAACAGTGAGAAACACCAAACCACTTTATTCCCCACAAAACCACTAATTAACTAAATATGCAAGCGATGTGAATCTTGATGACAAGCGCTCCTCTCAATTTGCTGTTTATGCTTCTCAAAACAGTTCATTTCACTGGGAGAATCTAAATGCTATGAGAATGCTAAATGAAAAATGAATCTAGTACAGCACATCACTGGCAACGCCAAGGTAATGGGTTCGATTCCCAGGAATCATGCATGAACTGATCACCAGGCAACTGATGCTGATACCAATATATTTTTTAGAGAGTCGAGGCCGATATAAAGCCGATATATATGATCTTACACTATTTAATTTAATTAAGATGCATAAAATTGCTGCAATGAAATTGAGATTCATATTTATTAAATTACATATAATTGTACAATGAATCAATATAAAATAAATATTCAAAAATAAATAAATTTTAAAATAATCAGATTTGCGCTTCGGTATCTTCATTCTGTCAAATGTACACTAGTGGTCAACCGATATGTGTTTTTTTTGACGACGGATGACGATATCTTAAGGAGCCAGCGGCTGATATAAAGCCAAAATATATATTATATAACCCTATTTAATTTAAATAAGATGCATAACAATTGCTGCAATAACGTTTAGATCCATATTTACTAAATTAGACATAATTAATTGTGCAATAAATCAATATGAAAATAATTTGAACTTAATAAATTAACAGATTTGTGCTTTAGCATCTTCATTCTGCAATAATATACTAGTATTTTTCACAAATACAGAAATAGTTAAAATACAAATAAAAAGGAATGTATGAGTTAATTAAATGTACACTAGGATTTTTTATGACTGATGCCTGATACCGATATTTTAAAGAGCTCACAGCTGATAAAAAGCTGATATATATGATATTACACTATCCAATTTAAATAAGATGCATAGCAATTGCTGCAATCAAATTTATTTGAGATATTTTCTAAATTAGATAATTAATTGTAAAATGAATAAACATGAAAAAAAATTATGCTTTTGAAAATTCTTGTTTTTGTAATCCTATTATAGCATTTTTCACAAATAAAGAAATGATTAAGAATTTTATTTGTATTCAAGTAAACACTATAACCAAGTGCACTCAGTAATCCGATAAGTTTGTGCAGACTGGCATTCATATTTTCTCAAAGTTCAGGCAACACTAATTTAATTATCGTGCCGATAATTTAAAAATGCCAAATATCGGTCATGGCAATATACTGGTTGACCACTAATGTATTCCTTGAATTCAATTTAAGTTGCAGCATTCTTGTCGCTGTCAAAATAAGTCCCATCACTGTCAAAATTAAAGCTGCTTATGATACTTGTCAGCCATGCAGAAAAACTATAAAAACCGATAATTTAAAAAAATACCAAACACCGGCTGTTATACTGGTTGATCACTAATGTATACATTGAATGGATGCAAGTTGCTGCATTCTTGGCACATCTGATGCCAATCATTTAAAAATGGCAAATATCGGCAAATGCAATGTAAATAACTTTGAATAAAAGTGTCTGCCAAATGCATCAATGCAAATGTGCTGATCTGAGAGCAGGAAGTGACATCATATACTCACAGCCAGCACTTCAATGTCGTTGCTCTTGTTCTGCAAGTTGCTGCTCAGATTCTGCAGTCGTGTCTGGATCTGAAAGACATAATTTCTCTCATGCTCATAATGCAAAAGGACAGAAAGCAAAAGTTTTTCATCGTATGCAATAAAGCTGAGCATAGAACAGCAGGGGTTCAGATTCGCTGGCTCATCACTAGACAGGGCTGACTCATTATTTATTTCAGAAGGACGTCACCGCGGTCCTGAGGACTCACACATGCTGAATTAAACGCCAATTGAGCTGAATCAAACACTGGACGCTTCTCATGGGGTCACAGATTCAAGAGTTTCTCCACGCTTGATTGTGATGGAGTGTGAAAACTTCAAGGGGAAATTTGGCCAAAAGCAACATTGGGATTTATTGTGGATTAATGGGAAACCCATAAAACAAACAAGCATGTGTGATTGTAAGAGAAATGACATTCTCTACAGGCCTTAAAGGTACAAGATGTGGAATAAAGTGTGTTTTCCATGATGTCAGACGTGAGATCATTGTGCTGACCTGCGTCTCGTATCTCCGCCGGGAGCTACATGAGATTTTCTCAGGCGTTACGAGGTTCACGTTCATGGACATGATGGTGTTACTCCCATGTGACTCAGACAGACCTGATGGACACCAAACACACAAGAAGATAAAAGTGTGAGGATTCACTCCAACATCTGCTGGACAAACCTTACATTCATTTATTTACTTTCAAGGTTTTAAATGCAAAATCTACCAGAGCCAAAGTACTACACAACACTAAATCACTGTGTGCCTCAATAACGTTTTTAATGAATTAATAAAGCAGTAAGCCATGATATCATACTGAGAATGATTAAAATTGTGTTTCTATGAGAGTCCAAACAGCTGATAAAAACATCACAATAATCCACACCACTCCAGTCCATCAGTTAACATCTGGAGAAGACAAAAGCTCCATCATTAATATAATAAGTGAAAAAGTCCATCTTCTGTTGTCTCTCACATCAAAATCCAGCCACATACAGTATTTGTTTAGAGCTGTTCTGGACCATTTTGGCTTGTAAACAGTGCTTGATCTGTGCAGATTTCTCTCTTGATTCAGACCAGAACACTTTTTCACTGGAGGAAGCGTTATTATGGATTATGGACTCTATGGTATTTGAGTTATTAACGTCTTAATGCTGGATTTGTTTCAACTTTTGTCTTCTCCAGATGTTAACTGATGGACTGGAGTGGTGTGGATTATTGTGATGTTTTTATCAGACTCTCATTCTGACGGCACCCATTCACTGCAGAGCATCCATTGCTGAGACACTGATGCAGAGACACATTTCTACAAACCTGATGAAGAGAAAAACTCATCCTAATCTTGGATGGACCGAGGATGAGCACATTTAAATTTTTGGCTGAAATAAGATTTTGGTCACTTTGTAGATTTTTGTTACAGAGCTGTATTTTTTAAAAAGGGAAATTAGTTTGGCTTTTCTACTCAATAACTTGTGATAAAAACCAAATAAAAAAAAATGATAAAACAAGATTGTGAAAACCTGTACCTGAGTTTCCCAGTAATGATCCCTTTGGATTCTGGAGAGAAGCACTCTCAGAAATCTCTCTGACGAGCAGAAGTGAGAAAGAAACAAAACAGCATTAGATGTTTCCTCTGGACTCGGACACATGGTTTATGGTTGTAAACGTCAGCGTATGTCACCTGTTTCTCTCTTCTGAGAGTTTGGTCCGGCTCTTTTGGATGAAGTGATCGACCAGCTCAGACTCTGGGATTCTCTTCTCCGACTGACGGTCTTTCTCAAAGGACTTCACCTGATGGGAAGAGAAGAGAGCCTGTCAGATCAGCGCACTCTTTAGTGTCTTCAGCGCAGGTGTTGATGTGATTTACCTTCAGGTAATTTCCTTCTTTATCCGACACCAGCACCATGAATGTGATTCCAGCTTGTCTGCAGTGCTCCAGAAGGGCTTCCTGTGACTGTGGCACAAATGGAGAATATTTGTCTTCATTACAACAGAAAAACACACACATCTGACTGCATTCATTAGAGAGGATCACGGCTCATTAGTCTCGTGTTGTCAGAAATTGACGATCACTAGAAACTTATTCTGCCCAAGCTCCACCCTGGAATTTAATGACTGTGGTTTGGAGTTAAACATAATAAAAATAATGACTTGTGGTTCAGTAAGGGAGGAATCGCTCTGACGGATTCAGTCAGTCAATAACAATAACACACAATTTTTTTTGGTCTTGGATGACATTTGTTTCCATGCTTGTTTCGCAAGAATTAGTGAGAACGTCACAACTGACGGACAGATGTATTGCCTGCTTATTGTCTTTGTATTTATGGCATTTCAATGTATTGCTTTATTGCATGGAACTAGTTCTCAGCTCTGAGCTCTTAATTCACCAAAATGTCAAAAAAGGTGCTCCTCTTCCTCTGTATTTCTGTCTTGTTTTACAGTACAAATATGTTAGGATTCTCAAACTTGATTCAAAAGAGCAAACTAGTTTATTTTTCTGACACCATTGGCAAATATTTGTTCTTGTTTTAAGCTTAAACTCACTTCATTTTTATCAATTTCCCAGGAAAACAAGATTTGTTTTCATTTTACTACTCAAATAAATGTATGTTGATTTAAGGCAAGTCCTTCTTAATTAAATTCTATTTTGCTTCCATACCATGTCTCTTCTTTCAGAATAGTACGAAATACGCATTTAAGTGTTTATTTTATTGCACTTTATTTGCATCTGTAGATTTCAATTTCAATCTTTAAATAGTTTGTTTCTCCACTTCACCAGCACTTACTGTACATTCACAAAACATTTTTATTTCTCTCTACACATTTCCAGAAAAGAAACCGGTTCATATTTCTTTTTTGATTTTGTTATCAAATTCGAGTTAAAGGCTATTTGGATTTCTCTTTTTATCACTCCATAAATCAGAAAACAAACACATTTTCACCATGTTTTTAGGTGTTGTATAAATCAGTGTGAATGAAATATAACAAATTAGTGCCGTCAAGCGATTAATTGCGATTAATTGCATTAAAAATAAAAGTATGTTTACATAATATGTGTGTGAACTGTGTATATTTATTATGTATATATATATATAAATGCACACACATCAATGCATATATTTAAGAAAAATTTAAATTTATATATAAAATATTTATATTTATATACAGTATAAATTATGTAGAAGTATAAATATATATATATACACATATGCACATTTTTTAATATATGCATATGTAAATATTTTTTAAAATATATACGTACAGACATGTATGTGCATTTATATATACATAATAAATATACACAGTTCACACACATATATTATGTAAACATACTTTTATTTTGAATGCAATTAATCGCTTGACAGCAAATAAAGAAAATAGTGAGTAAGAACAACATCTCTTCTGTACGACTGTGAGTGAGAGAGACAGACAACTAGCAGAATAAAATACTGCTAAAAGACAATTAGTGCAGGTGTTACAATTTGAGAATTACAATTTGAAGGTGGTTTATGAGGACACTGCCTATGTCTCAGTAAATCAACAGGCTTAAAAAAACATACTAAATGGTGTTTTTTTTTAATCTAAAAATGCAGAAAGTCTCCTGTAAGGGGTAGGTTTAGGTGTAGGGTTGGTGTAGGACAATAGCACATACAGTAAGTACAGTATAAAAACCATTACGCCTATGGAGAGTCCCCGTAAACCACTAAAACAAACATGTGTGTGTGTGTGTGTGTGAGCTGATTCAACACTGCACACAGTGTGATGTCTGTATCCAGCTCAATCTGTGAGAAACAGACATCTCTGTGCTCAATCTCACACACACACACACACACACCTCAAAACTGAGACTGTGAAACTCAGCTAACAGTTCAACGACATCTAAACCCGAAAAACACACTTTCATAAACTCCACCAGCAACCAAGGATCATAAACGGTCATTAATTAAATTTTTTTATTGCAGGGCAATTAATGATTTAAACAACTGTCATTATTGGGGATATCAAACTACTTCAAATTTTAATATAATTAATTAAATCGCACATCAGTTTTGGCTGGGAAATGATCAATTAACGTCATTAATGTGTTAAATGAGAATTGCATTGAATAGACATTACAAAAAAAGTAGCTTTAGAAAGAAATATTTGGAGTCAACACTGCATAAATAATACTAATAAATAGGATTTAAAAAAAAACAAATTGAATACTGAAATATGAAATGATTAAAAATAAATAAATAATAATAATAATAATAATCTAAATATAAAAATCTAAAACCACCAGTAGTGGGAGTCAAGCAGTCATTTATTCAACTGATTTGTTCAAATGATGCTGAATCATTAACTCATTCGATTCGTTCAAATGACTGATTCATTCAGAAATGAAGCAACTGACTGTGTTTATGAATGAGTAGCTGAATCACTGACTCACTCATTTGATTCACACGGCTGATTCATTCGGTAGTGAATTTATTTATTAACTCTTTTCATTTGAGCAAAATATTTGAAATATTGAGTCTAAAATGTGATAATATAAACTTCTTGTTTATTGAACTGTTGTATAAATCAGTGGTGCAGATTTTGGGGAAAAGCAGCACTCTTGCTGGCGTGATAATGCTAAACTATATCAAATAAATAGAGGGTGATTTTTTTTAACTCATATCTTGAATTTTAGGCTCGTATATCTGCATTCTAACAGTCAGTCGTCCTGCATCATGATCATCAGACACTGCAGCAATGTAAGGTGATGGACAGGTCTGGACGGGACGCTGCGCTAATGAGCTAACCATTTTAACAAGTTACTTTTTTCCAAAATTAAATCGCACCAAATTAACACTTTAAATCGTGAGTGCTAGTCATTATGCACCAGATTTGAGTTCAGCTCTTATTGTGTGCGTTTCTGTGACCTCTAAACCGCTGCTGTGTTTGTGGATTCTGCCAACGGCGCATCAAACATCTTTGTGTAGTGTACCGAGTTCATGGAAAGAATTAATTAAATAATTAAAAAATAAAAACAATCAAAATATAACTTACTGTATTTTCTAGACTATGTCACATTGTTTATTAGCTGCTACTCCTATTACAAAACAACGTATAGCACGAGTTATAGTGCATTTCCTGCACGTTTCAGTTTTGCTTTAAATGAATTAATTTAGGTTTGCTGTTTGTAATAAATGTTGTTTTATTAAAAATGTATTGTATATATAAATAATTTTAAAATATAACAAAAATTAAAACACTTACTAAAATGATTAAAATCATAATGTAAAATTACAATAAGCAATAAAAATAAAATAAAATGCAAAATCACAAACAAATCATTTTAAAGTAAAACAATCAAAATTGAATTTTTTTAACTATTTTATTTGTTTAACTACATGCATGCTTTTGTAGTCAACTAAAAAGAAAACAAACATTAATAAAATAAAATACATAAATAAATTGTAAAAAAAATAAATAAATAAAAAATTGCTAGTTGCCAGGCAACAGTTATCATTTTCATTTATTTTAACTTTAAGTACTAAAATAACTAAAATAAAAAATTAAAAAAATTTAAAAAAATATCTGGACAAAGAGAGAACTACTAAAAATGACCAAAAAAACAACAACATTTCTAAGATTTTAAATTTGGAAACAGAAAATATAAAAATAAAATCTAATTCAAAATATTAACAAAAAGTATATCAATAAAACTAAAATAAAACTGCCTGCATGTCATTTGACCATTAACATCAGAGAACTGTAAACATATGAATCTGTAGTTAAATTATTGAATATTAAGTTCAAATCTGAGGCGGACTAAAATTAAATATTTTAGCTCAAAGGGATTTGACCATGAATCATGAAAAAGCTTGGAGAGTTGATGCATCTGCTAAATCTGATTCATTTACTGATGTGACAAAATGAACACAAACTAACCAATCAAAGCAAATATTTTTTTAGACTGGGACAGAACAACATTTAACACTGACCTGCGAGACGTCATAGACGATGTCTGAAGAGACTCCGGCCGCCCAGAGTTTCTGAGTGACTTTAATGGCTCTGGTAGAGGAGGACTGACCCACAGGAACCACCAGAACGTCACAGGAGCTCACAGGAGGCTGACAGACAGACAGAGAGATGAGACGAGACGCAGCGCATCGGAAGCCTGGCATCACACCGGTCTGACACTCACCGCTTCCTCCAGACCGGCCACAGCCGAGCAGATCTTATCCAGAGCGATGCTGGCGCCGACCGCTGAGGGGACCGGACCGGACACCGCCGGCCCACGAAACTCCGTGATCTGTCGCGGAAAACCGAAAGCATCAGCTATTTATAAGGCTGGGAAAATAAATCGAGAAATGATTTAGCATCGATTCTGAGATTTTCTGAATGCGTCGCGATTCTTTCTCGAGTCGATTCAGAGCTTAGTTTCGAACAGCAGGTGGCGCTGCAAGCTTTAGAAACAGCCATACTCTGCTTGTTTCCAAATCCTTACACACACTTGAACCTAAAATAATATTTCATAAAATTAAAAAAGTTTGAAGCGAATTACAAGGGTGTTCACAGTGGGCTGTGTTTACATTAATCTCGCATTCTGAGCCGAGGTGAGATTACAGACTCGAACGCACAAGCGCTCTTCAGCACTCTTCTTCATCAGCATTTGAGTGCGTGGATAAAAACTAGAGTAGAGCGCCATCTGCTGTTAAAATATAAACTCAGAATCGATTCCAGAGAGAATGGCGATGCATTCAGAAGATCTCAGATTACATCCACGAATCGATTCTGCGTCGATTTATCTCTAGTTATTTATAGGGCTGGGTAAAAAAAAATTGATTTCTCGATTTTAATCGATTCTCATTTTTACAAAACGATATCGATTCTTAAATCCCAAGAATCGATTAGTCTAGCCTGTTTTCAGTTAACGAACAGAACATTGTAGCACACCTCTCATCCAATAAATCGCTTCGTTTTGCTAGTTTTGATATGAAGAAAAAGTATCAGATTTAAAATTCTCACCATTTTATTTAAGTGTTCAAACAATAAATGCCGTTTTGCTGCTGTTTAATGTGGAGTGACAGATCGCTGTAGCGCCTCAGTTCAAGATAAGCGGCAGCGCAAAGCACGTGTGAACTGATTATCTCTGCTTTAAAACCATTTTTAGCCCCGAAATAAACATGAATGAACATCTGAAGGTGTTAAAAGAAAGAGTACAACTTACCGAAATCCGTATCCTGTCGGGGTACATGCACCATATATCATTTTTTGCTGTTCTTCAATGTTTAATTTGTTAATTTATGAATAAATCCGTCATGTTTTTATGACAACCATCAAAAAAATTAATTGGGAGTAGAAATATAATTATTTTGTATATTATAACTTAATTATAAAAACTAAATTGAGTGTAATTCAAACATTTGCATATATCAATTAATTGCAACCTATAGTAATGTAGTACCAGCTGACTTTAATGCATATTTTACAGCTTATTTTACAGAGAGTTTTTCCTTGAGAAAACTTGGCATGTTCTGTGTACCTGATTTATATCCAGAATAATCAATATTGAATTGAATCGAAAGCTTGCGAGTCAGAATCGAATCATGAAATTTGTGTCAAAACCCAGCCCTATGCTAGAATGATCTCAGAAGTGCGTGACTCGTGTTCATGTTACCAGATGATCGTATCGTCCGCCCGCCGCTAAGATGTCAGGAACGGTGCGTTTGCGTTTCCTGATGAATGCCACGAACTGGAAGATGACGCCGCAGTGATGCTGGACCTTATATACCAAACCCAGATTCACCACCACCTACAAAACACACAATCGCTCAGAGGATGAGGAGAGGAGCAGGGCTGCAGGATTCTGGGAAAAAATCTAATTGCGATTTTTTTTTCTGTTTGAAAATTTCTGTTTTAAGTTTTAGTAATTTTAGTTATTGTTAGTACATGAAGTTAAACTAAATTAAATTGAGACATTTGCCCTGGCAACTAGCTGTAGTAAAATAATTTATGTTCTTTTTTAATTTTCTATTGTATTTCAGTTAACATTTATTTTATTTCAAATAACAAAATGTTTTAGTTAACTATACTAAATAATACACTTCTACTAAAATAAACATGAAATAGCTAAATTAAAAATGTATATATATACATATATTTCATTTCAGTTAACACTTATTATATTTAAAAGTAAAAAAATTTAAATTTGTTTTTAAATTTATTTTAGAGTAAGTTAATTATAACAACCCTGGATGGAAAACTGCTTCACTCTGAAACATGCAGCACATACATTTATTTAATTAAATCACGGCCTAAATCATATTGTGATTTTGGTTTTATTTTGATTAATTGTGTAGCCCTGGAAGGAAGAATATCAAATATTACTAAATTCATATAGCGCCGTTGCGCTACGGGCGTCCCGAGTTCGAATCCCAGCTCAAGGACCTTTCCTGATCCCGCCTCCAATCTCTCTCCCACTTTGCTTTCTGTCACTTCTATACTATCCTATACTAATAAAGTCAAAAAATGCCCCCCCAAAAAAAAAATATATATAGAATTTTAATGAACAAAGAGCCGCCTCACCTGTAGTTTAATGGCCAGTTTATTGAGGAGGTTCACGACTTCTTCTAGATCTTTCTGGCCCTGTTTGGCCATCTGAGCGACGGCTGAACTCTTCTGTTTGGTGAGCGAGTTTATGAGAGGAAGCAGATCCTGCAGGTCGCCCTTCTGCTCGATGAACTTATACAGCGTCTGCAGCTGATTTTCCAAAGAAGAGAGTTTAATTTGAGTCACGTGTCAACAACATAAGCCTTTACATGTGTGTGTGTGTGTGTGTATATATATATATACACATATACACACATACACATACAGTTGAAGACAAAATTATTAGCCCTCTGATGTTTATAGTCAATGGTGTATCAATTTTGCTTGAAAACAGCCTTTAGTTGTTCGTTATAGTTCTCAACAAGTTCCACACACGTCTCCTGAGGAGTCGCAGCCCATTCCTCCTCAGCAAATCTCTCAAGCTCCTCCAGATGTGTTAGTCTCCTGCATGGACTCTGGTCTTCAGTGAGTAGATTTTCTATTGGATTCAAGTCTGGGCTTTGTGCAGGCCAGTCAAAGATGTTCACTTTGCTCATTTGGAGGTAGTTCTACACCAGAAATGAGGTATGCTTTGAGTCGCCATCATGCTGGAAGACAAAACACCGACCCAAACCATCTTTTGTTGCAGATTGCCTGAGGTTGTCCTTCAAAATCTTCTCGTAGTCCTCCGTTTTCATGATTCAGCTCCAAACGCACTGAAACATCCCCACAGCATTATACTCACACCTCCATGTTTTACTCTGGAGACGGTGTTCTTTGGGTTGAGCACCTGTCCCTTCTTTCTCCAAACATAGGCAACATCTCTATGGCTAAAGACCTGTACTTTTGTCTCATCTGACCAAAGGACACATTTCTAGTGTACATAGTTTTTCTCCAGGTTGTTCTTCAAACCAAGTCTAGCTTGGAGGTGTCTCTTCTTCTTCAGAAGAGTTTTTCTTGGTCCATTCCTGTCCGGGCCTCTAGTGTCCGTCTTCATTGAGATGTCAATCCCAGACTTGACTAAATCATTCACTAGTGTCTTGGCAGTTGTTCTTGGTTCTTTAGAAACCACTCTCAATAGTTTTATTTCTTTCACTCCCTGCCTCTGTTCTCCACTGTGTGGGTCTCTTCAAACTTCTTGATAATACTCCTCATGGCTGTTCTTGACACTTGAAAATGCTTTGATAAACGTATATGCGCTTCTCCTCCTTTGGGAGCATTAACAATTATTTTTCTCAAGTCTAAACTAATTTTTTTTTGTCTTTGCCATTATGACAGTACATATTATTTTACTAGTTGTTTTGAAAGATACTAATCCTCAGTTTACAGTGTAATTTAAAGGCTTAGAGGATTAATTAGGTTAATTAAGAAAGTTAGGTTAGTTAGGCAAGTCATTGAACAACAGTGGTTTGTTCCGTAGCCAATCAAATAGATAATTTCTTAAGAGGGCTAATAATATTGACCTTAGCCATTTTTTAAAAATTTTAAATAATTATTTTATTCCAGGCAAATTGAAATAAATGAGGTTTTCTCCAGATGAAAAATATGATAAGAAATACTATGTTAAAATTCATATGGAAAATATCTGAAAAAGAACTGAAATTTCATAGCGGGATATATATATATATATATATATATATATATATATATATAGTGCTTTCAAACGATTAATCAGGTCCAAAATAAAAGTTTAATAATATATTAATATATAACGTGTGTATATTTATTATGTATATATAAATGCACACACATACAATATATATTTGAAAAATATTTACATGTATATATTTATATAATTTATTTTTGGGTGAACTATCCCTTTAATTGTGCCTTGTGTAATGCACATTACAGTGCATCTTATTAATAACTGCAACAACAGTTATAAAACATTATAATACTATATTATTATATATATATATATATATATATATTGTTACACCTTTAAAAAGTACAATGCATTCAAATACAACAAACAACCAATTTCAGATGTAAAAGGAATCTGTAGTTATTAAAATGCATTTGCATTATGAATAGCATTATAACACATTACACAAAGGCTTCACGTGTTACCCAACACTTCTGTGCATTAACAGAGAAATGTTTCCAGCTGTGGAGGATCAGAGTTGAGGACAGTGTGCAGAGAATCATGCTCTGGCTCTGAATAACTGACTTACGCTGTTGTTGGACAAGGACAGGTTACAGAATTTGGCTTCCACTTCGCGCTTCGTCAGTTTCTCACTCTGCGTGTGAAGGTGAAAGAGAGACAGACAGAAATATATTCCAGGTTACGTAAGAGCAGAATGAACCCGCTGAACCTGAGCACTGCCACTCACACACATCACTTTATCATTTTGTTCATGGTGTTCATTTATATTTGCTTTGAAAACATGATCATTTCCACCATCTCTCTGCCTTTCATTTCCACAGGTTTTCTCTGCTTCGTTTACATTAATTATCTAGACGGTGCAATTAGACACATCTGTAAAACTATTTTCACAGAAACTTCAGTTTTCCACCAAAACAAAAGCTCAAGGGTTATATGCTTGCAAGTTAAGAAATAAAGACTTAAGCAGTGTAAAGATTTATATGCAATTGAAGTCAAGCATGCAAAACATGCATAAAGTGCACACATTTGGATTATTTATACAGCGCATTTCCCACATGCTTTCGGTGTTTATAATACAAGCTGAATGACACTAAAATTTGCGTGTTTTAAACTTTTATTTTTCATTCCTGTTCTGAATACTGTTAAATGTAAAGGACTTGAGTGACAGGAACTAAAATACATGTTTACGGCGTTTATAATGTTTGCAATTGTTTCATTTTATATACCAGTATTTTGCATTATTTATGAAACTAATAATAAAACGTTTAAATAAAGTGTTATGTTTTTCAGAAAATATGGTATATACAATTATTTAAACATTTTAAATTTAAATAAAATAATTTTTAAATAAAACAAAAAAACACTAAATTAAAAAAAAATCATAATATAAAATTACAATACACATATAATTTAAAAATAAAAATAATCAACTTTGTAAAATGAATATAATAAAAGTAAAATTACAATAAATAATTAATTTAAATATTATCTGTTTTTTTTTTCTCTCTCAACGATGCAATTCTGACCCTATGCAACTTATTTTCCAATACATATGGCACTTATGAAGAAATATTAATTTATTATTTTACAGTACAGTTGTATTATGATAATACTGAAATAGTATTATCGTACTATGGTAATGTTCTGGAACTACTGTCTTAAGGGCAATGATATAATAATAACAATAATTTTAAGTTATAATCATTATATTGAAATTGTTTGCCTCCTTAAAAACACCAGTGTGAATGTAATATATATGTTATCATTGGTGTTTGCCATATTGTATTGTATTGATGTGGTGTATTTATGTGTACTGATGTGAGAGAGAGATGCAAGGCAATTTTTGGAAGAAATTCTAAAAATAAAAGTGGAAATTAAGAAACTGAATTGAAATAATGATAGTGAGACACTATCGCAACTAAAGAGACATCGGAGTACACTTTAAAGTCCAGTTCAAGTACATGCAAAGACATTTGATTTGAGAAAAAACGGTCAGAGCTCTTAATTTCACTCTCAAAATGCACCAGACTGATGCATTTGACTTTATATTGCAATAATGTTATATTAATAATATTAATTGATATTAATCACCATGGTGTCACACAGTATGTTGGAGGCCTGTGTGAGTTTGTCTTCAGGGACGCCGCTGTGCAGCAGAACGGCCTTCAGCAGACTCGTGTGGTTCAGGTGGATGGTGTAGTTTCTGTCCTGAAACAAACACGGCTCATCAGACATTCAGAATGTTATTAAACTGCATCATCTCTGAAACATCTGCACTAGGGATGCACGATATTGGATTTTGCCGATATCCTATATGCCGATAATTTTCCAACTCATTTTGGCCGATAGCCGATGCCGATATATAATTATTTTTAATTTTGGTTAGTTTTTAACAAGAACTTATTTGTTAGAATTAAATAAACAATAATAAAGTTATTTTATAATGACAGTACATTGAAGATTTGAAAATAACTATAAATAAAATATATATTAATCACTCCATTTTTTTTTTTTCAGAGAGATACAGCGGTAACCTTAACATTTTATTTTATGATTTAACATTTGTAAATGGTCTAAAGCAAAAGAGTTATAAAAATTCTGAAAATCTTTTAGAGCTCATAATTTGTTTAAAAAAATATAACATATTACAAATTAATGAATAAATCAGTATACAGTTGCTGGTCATATAATTAGAATATCATCAAAACGTTGATTTATTTCACTAATTCCATTCAAAAAGTGAAACTTGTATATTATATTCATTCATTACACACAGACTGATATATTTCAAATGTTTATTTTGATGATTAGAGCTTACAGCTCATGAAAGTCAAAAATCAGTATCTCAAAATATTAGAATATTTACATTTGAGTTTGAATAAATGACCATCCCTACAGTATAAATTCTGGGTATCTCTTGTTCTTTGAAACCACAATAATGGGGAAGACTGCTGACTTGGCAATGATCCAGAAGATGAACATTGACACCTCCACAAAGAGGGTAAGTCACAGAAGGTCATTACTGAAAGGTGTGGCTGTTTACAGAGTGCTGTATCAAAGCATATTAAATGCAAAGTTGACTGGAAGGAAGAATTTGGGTAGGAAAAGGTGCACAAGCAACAGGGATGACCGCAAGCTTGAGAATACAGTCAAGCAAAGCCGATTCAAACACTTGTGAGAGCTTCACAAGGAGAGAACTGAAGCTGGAGTTAGTGCATCAAGAGTCACGCTCAGACGTCTTCAGGAAAAGGGCTACCAAGCCACTTCTGAACCAGAGACAACGTCAGAAGCATCTTACCTGGGCTGTGGAAAAAAAGAACTGGACTGTTGCTCAGTGGTCCAAAGTCCTCTTTTCAGAAAGTAAATTTTACATTTCATTTGGAAATCAAGGTCCCAGAGTCTGAAGGAAGAGTGGAGAGGCACAGAATCCATGTTGCTTGAAGTCCAGTGTGAAGTTTCCACAGTCTGTGATGATTTGGGCTGCCATGTCATCTGCTGGTGTTGGTCCACTGTGTTTTCTGATGTCCAAAGTCAACACAGCCATCTACCAGGAAATTTTAGAGCACTTCATGCTTCCTTCTGTTGACAAGCTTTATGGAGATGCTGATTTCATTTTCCAGCAGGACTTGGCACCTGCCCACACTGCCAAAGGTACCAAAAGCTGGTTCAATGACCATAGTGTTACTGTGCTTGATTGGCCAGCAAACTCGCCTGACCTGAACCCCATAGATTGAAGAGGAAGATGAGAGACACCAGACCCAACAATGCAGAAGAGCTGAAGGCCACTATCAGAGCAACCTGGGCTCTCATAACACCTGAGCAGTGCCACAGACTGATCGACTCCATGCCACGCCGCATTGCTGCAGTAATTCAGGCAAAAGGAGCCCCAACTAAGTATTGAGTGCTGTACATGCTCATACTTTTCATTTTCATACTTTTCAGTTGGCCAAGATTTCTAAAAATCCTTTCTTTGTATTGGTCTTAAGTAATATTCTAATATTTTGAGATACTGATTTTTGACTTTCATGAGCTGTAAGCTCTAATCATCAAAATTAAAAGAAATAAACATTTGAAATATATCAGTCTGTGTGTAATGAATGAATATAATATACAAGTTTCACTTTTTGAATGGAATTAGTGAAATAAATCAACTTTTTGATGATATTCTAATTATATGACCAGCACCTGTATAAAAAACTATTTAATTTAAGTGTCATGTTAGTGATTTTTTTTTTGTTCATGTAAGCTATAGCTTCTGACCTTTAAATCACAACATACTCATGATTTTATGGCATTAATTACTGCTTTATTTAATCAGAAACAGTCTAAATATTATGTGTGTATTTTGCTTTCCTTTGTAGGCCAACATCACCCTACTGAATTAAAACTCCTTACTGAGCGGGCATTAGGACCCGGGGGAGGCTATTACTGTATAATTGTATAATAAATAAAAAGAAAACAAATAGATAGAATACAAAACGATTAGAGAAGCTAGTGTTAGGTTTTTTTTTTTTTTTTTAAGAAAACGCAATTTCAAAACGCAAAATGAATAGAGTGCAAGTCTAAAAGGGGCAAGTTTTTTTTTTTTTAAACCATATAATTAGAATAGAGAGTGCTAGAGTTAGATTTCTACTTTTTTATTTCTGCTTCAACTCGTTTTAAATATATATATATATATATATTTAAACATTTAAATGGTGGCTGTTATAAAAAATATAAATTAAACATTGAAGAACAGTAAAAAAATACAATGAATATATTATATGGTGCATATATTTAGCAAAATGCCCCTCTCTACAGTCTATTTTTCTAGCTGACTAATGAGTTTATGGTCACCAAATAGGTAAATGTGACGTTACGTGACATTGTTTACAAGCCGTTATATTGATGTCTTTGCGCGGCTGAAACACTGACTGAGAGATTACATGAGACAGGATACGGATTATAAAGTTGTACTCTTTCTTTCAACATACCTCCGGATGTTCATTCATGTTTATTTTGTGCTATAACTAGTATTAAAGCGGAGGAGATGATCAGTTCACTGAGGCGCTACAGCGATCACTTCACACTAAACAGCACCAAAACAGCATTTATTGTTTGAATACTGCAATACAATGCACAGAATCTGAAATCTGACACTTTGTTTCATAATAAAAGTACCAAAGTGCGATTTATTAGATGGGAGGTGCGCTACAATGTTCCGTCCATTAACTGAAACCAGGCTAGACTAATCGATTCTTGGGATTTAAGAATCAATATCGTCTCGTAAAAATGAGAATCGATTAAAATCGAGATATCGATATTTTTTTACTCAGTCCTAATAATGACGTGGTGAAGAAGTGTGTTACCTGCAGCGCGCTGAACTCCTGTACGACCTCAGAGATGGTGTAAATGGCCTCGGCGTCCGGCAGCAGGCTGTTGCTGATGGGAATGACGATATCGAAGGCACACTCCAGCAGCTCTCTGGGATGAGCTCGATCCAGCTTCCTCGGCCTGTAGACACGCTCCATACTGTACCTGCAGAAACAAACATCACATCAGGACAGCAGTATACATGCAGTGCACTATTCATTACAAATGAAACTACATGTGCATTACTGGTTAAAAGTTATTCATGTTTTTGAAAGAAGTCTCTTCTGCTCATCAGTGCTGCATTTATTTGATAAAAAATACAGTAAAAATAGTGAAATATTATTACAATTTAAAACAGCTGTTTTCTATGTGAATATCTGTTAAACTGGAATTTATTTCTGTGATGCGCAGCTGTATTTTCAGTGTCACATGATCTTCAGAAATCATTCTAATATGCTGATTAGCTGCTCGAGAAACATTTCTGATTATTATCAATGTTGAAAACAGTTGTGCTGCACAATATTTTTGTGGAAACTGTGATGCATTTTATTTCTCATCATTCACAGATGAATAGAAAGCAAAAAAAAAATGCATTTATTTGAAATGGAAATCTTTTGTAACATTATAAATGTCTTTACTATCACTTTTGATCAATTTAATGCATCCTTGTTGAATAAAAGTATTCATTTCTTTAAAAAACTTACAAAGTACCTTTTGAGATGTGAAATGTTGTTTCTGGCCACAAATCTGGCAAACGCCAGCTGAAGAGAGACAAAGAGACAGAAAAATGCTTTAAAACACAATTTAGTCCATATCTGTGTCCCTGCAGCACAAAAGCAGTCATAAGCAGCACAGGTATATTTGTAGCAATAGCCAACAATACATTGTATGGGTCAAAATTATAGATTTTTCTTTAATGCCAAAAATCATTAAGATATTAAGTAAAGATTATGTTCCATGAAGACTGAATTTCCAACTGTAAATATATCAAAACTTAATTTTTGATTAGTAATATGCATTGCTAAGAACTTCATTTGAACAACTTTAAAGGTGATTTTCTCAATATTTAGATTTTTTTGCACCCTCAGATTCCAGATTTTCAGCCAAATATTGTCATATCCTAACGAACCATACATCAATGGAAAGCTCATTTATTCAGCTTTCAGATGAAGCACAAATCTCGAAAAATTGACCCTTTTGTCTGGTTTTGTGGTCCTTATTCTGACTCGTTCATTAGTTTGGCGCGAGGCGTGTCGAGAGCGGAAATGGTTCATCTCACCCTCAGATCGTACGGCAGAGAGACCAGCATGCCGCTGTGATCCATAAAACAAGCCGTCTCGCATCCTTCATACAGACGTCTGTTCCTGGGCAAGAGCAGCGGCGTCTGCAGACGAACCGCACCTGACACACAGACAGACAAGACAGAGAGAGACAGGTATGAACATCATCACAACAACATGATTCATTTAAGCAAGTTCCTTTCCATGAACAGAGACGCAAACAGGTAAGAAGGGAAAAAGGTGAGAACATTGTGTGGATTCGGAGCATGCTCCACACGGAACTTCTTTTAAAGATATTTCTTAAACTCTTTCACTGCACCTACAAGCACATATTGTTTCTTTAAATAACACCAGTGCTGTTTCTTGTCCCAACAGGCTAGTTTAACTACTTTAAATTAACAGTAACTTGGCAAGATCGGGTTTTAAAATCTTTTCCAGCGCAGATTTCTGATGTTTACAGCCATACATTGCTGCACAATCAAAAACAAACAAAACATCTACAAATCCGTCTTAACAGGATATTAGAGGACATTTCTTCACTTCCCTTCAGCTCCACAATGTACCGGCTTTATAATTCACCATAAACACAAACAATACCAGACATGTTTTCCTCGGACATTTATTGTGCTCATAAACACAGCATTTCTTCCCCTTTGACCCCTGAGTGACGGCAAAGAGACGCGGCATTTCCGTCATGTGTGCTGCATTTACACAAACAATAAAACCGCAAACACCTTCAGCAGAGACACAAACAGCAGTAATCCTGACAATAACACTCTTAATAAAACACTTCTGAGATTATAATGCAAAATTAAATGATTAAAATAAACTAGGGCTGTCGGTTTATCACACCAGCAGAAGTGCTGTTTTTCCCAAACATCTGCACCATTTATTTATACAACAGTTCAATATACAAGTTCATATTGTGTTATATTTTAGACACAATATTGTCTGTTTTGATCCATTTCATAAATAGTTCCAATCAAAAATCAGTCACTTGTTTAGTTTTTTATTCGGTTGAAGGAATGACTTGCCTCCCCCTATTAGTGCATTTAGTTTCATTTATTTTTAAACACATTAATAGCCATTTATTATCATTATTTATGCATTAATTCTTTCTAAAGCTATATTCAATGCTTTTCTCATTTGACACAATAATGACTTTGATTCATCTTTTAGTGGCTAATTTCTCAGCCAAAAATTGATGTGTGATTAATTTGGGATTAATTAATCATTATGTAATTAATTAGATTAAAATTTAATCACTTGAAAGCTTCTATAATAAACACCATTGTACTAAATGCACATTTCTGGCTGTCTGTTGTATTATATTATAATTGGGTTTTTTTTGTTATTATCATCATTCTGATTTATTTTTATAATTTTCCTGAGTATACATTTCTGTATTTGTGAATTTAATGTTGTGTGGGGAATAAAAGTTCAAAATAAAAAAATAAATAAATGCACATTTCTGCTCTTTGCATCAGGTTTTTAAAGCGTCTTTTGACAAAACACAAGTAGTCTTTTATTTAAAGCACGAGGCCATACGTTACTGTGATTTTACTGTGGTCGAGGGTTATTTTAGAGGCAGAGCAGGCTGCTTTATAAGATGTTTTATTGCTTTTATGTCTTCCAACATCCCATTTTTAATGCAAATCATAATTCCTGCCCCAGCATCTGCTGGCGAAGCAGAGGAACAGGAAGTATGAGAGATGAAACATGACCCAGAATGCATTACTATCTTGCTGTGTGTCTCACCGTGTCGTCTGAAGATCCTGGTGACCGTCTCGTACACGTACTGCTGGAGTTTAACGGTACTGAAATTAAAACTGCCCTGCAGACAAACACAGAAACACAGCTCAAACAGGATGAGGATAAATAACGGCACAGCGCCACCTGCTGGTGTGGACACACTGCAAAACATGATTTTCTTACTTGTCTTGTTTTCTAGTATAAATATTTAAATATTAATAAATATTTATAAACATTTTTGAATCAAGATGCATTTACTTGACAAGTAAAGTGACTTAAGATATTCAGTCTTGTTTTCTTAAAAAAAAAAATTTAAATTATCAAAATTTTGAACTTAAAACTAGCAAAAATATCTGCCAATGGGGTAAGAAAAATAATTTTAATTCAAAGGCTAAACAAGATTATTTTTCTTGCCCCATTTTTACTTGTTTTAAGCAAAAACTATCAAAATTTTGATTTTTTTTTTAACAGAAAAAAAGACGAGCCATTTTAAATTCATCTTGATTCAAGAATTTTTTATATTTATACTAGAAAACAAGACAAGTGCATCTACTACCTCAACAGTTTTAATAAATTATTTCTGATTCAGTGTTAGTTTAGTTTCACTGAGATACTATTATAGTTATATTTATATTTTTGTATTTTCCATTTTAATTTTATTTGAAATGTTATGTTTCTGTCATTTATTTGTTCGTTTTTGTTTTAAAGTATGCCTATATAATTTTTTTTTGTTATTTCAGTTTTAGTTATTTTAGTACATCAAGTTAAACTAAATGAAAATGAGAAATGTTGCATTGGCAACTAGCATTTCAGTTAAAGTTTATTTTATTTCATGGCAGCTTTTTTTGGCAATTTTCATTGTGAAAACCATAATTAAAATTATTTTAAGCTCAAAATTTCTACTTTAAATTCAAAAGTTTTAGAATAAAAAAAAAAGGGTCTTCAATTTATTTAATTTCTTTCTAAAATTGTAAAGTAGAAATTTTGATCGTTAAGATATTTTAATTAATGTATTTCCTCTCTTAATTATTGTTGTTAATTTATAATTCATCAGTGACTTTATTCTAAAGAAATAAATGTTTCTCTTCATAATCATTCTTTAGGTAACAATGCACTTATGTTTGTTACGATTCAATTTATGTATGATTTATGCATGTTGTGATTTGTTTCGATACATGATACTTTAACAGAGTCAAAATAGATTTAAAAGGGTACGTTTTAATTATTACTTCTAATGCATACAATAAACTATTAACAAAAAGAAGTTAATTGACCAGACCAGAAATATTCAGCATAGCTAAAAATACAGAATTCTGTTGCTAAATAAAATTTAAAAGCATTAAATCTTATACTTCATTAAATAATGTATTTTATTTTTAATAATAATGAATATTATTAATTAAAATAACTAACATGGAAGCTCAAATGTGAGAGCTTCTGGGTCTGCCGTATTTGATGCGCTCTTTGTATGCGTTGATGTGAATAAAAGCCTAAATTAAATCTAAAATGAATTAATAAAATAAAAAATACAGAATTATGTTTGACAAATATGCTTGCATTGTTTCCCGGACTAAAAAACATTTTAAAAGTTATGTTTTATTTAACAATGTATGTATTTTTAAATGTAATAATAATAATTAATAAACATGGAAGCTCAAATGTGAGAGCTTCTGGGTCTGCCGTATTTGATGCGCTCTTTGTATGCGTTGATCATTGTTTATATGGGATTAAAAGGCTAAACTAAATCTAAAATTAATTAATAAATTAAATAAGTCTAAACTTTCATGTTTCTGATATATTGTGACACGACTATCATTCATTAAAATTTGCTCTAAAATGACTTTCTAGGCCCTCAAATTCTATTGGATGATGTAAAACCTCTTCCATCTTTATTTGACCCTCTAACTCGAACGCTCTTCGTTCTGTGAATCCTGGAGAGTGTTTCGAGCTCTTGTACCTTGTGGATGTCGATGTCGTAGGTGAAGTCGGTGACGGGCGAGATGTTCTGGGAGAAGAGCTGGTTGACCATGGTGCGGTAGGCCTTGCCGTTGACGTTGGCCATGGTGTGCTGCAGCACCTCGTGGAGCTCGGACTCCTCCATCTGCGGCGGAGGGAGCAGATCGCTCTTCAGAAGCTCCACCGCCGTCGGGCGCAGCGCCGGATCGTGACTCAACAGCCAGCGGATCACCTTCCTCTGCAGGGAACCACGAGCATCCATGTCAAAGAGAACACAAATGCGATGCGATCCAGGAAAACCCAACACATGGTGAAATTAGTTTTGTCCATAGCTTGAATGTAACAACAGTTATAGCTTTTTTCCAACAGTTTTCCGTTGTTTATCATGATGGGCATAGTCTCTGAACTTCTGATCACCCGTTGTATGTTTAGAAAGCACGAATAGTGTACCTTGTAGTTTAGATTTAGAAAAGCGAGCGCGGCACAAGTCATCGGACTCCTCCTCTTTAGTAACTTCATCATCCGAGCCTTCATCTCTGGATGTGAAATAGTCCATTATAGCATCGTTTAGGGCACTGACAACACCAAGATTAAGCAGATTGAGACGCGTGAGATCGTTTAAGTGAGCAGCTACTTCAGGCTGCCTTGTTTTCTTGCGCTCCGCCATCTCACGATGTTAAAAAAATTAATCAATCAAACTTTGTGTGCCGTAGTTTACACAGGACTGGCGGGAAATGTGCATTGATACACCTTTATTATATGTTACGTGGTTTATTTTTTGTAGTGTTAGGAGAAAGCACCTCCGCAGCGCGTTCTTAAGAGAAAGACAGTCTTTTTTGCTTGCTGCAATAAATCACTGTTTTTTTTCTAGCTCAGGTATATTTGCAGCAATAGCCAACAATACATTGTATGGGTCAAAATTATACATTTTTCTTTTATGCCAAAAATCATTAGGATATTAAGTAAAGATCATGTTCCATGAAGATATTTAGTAAATTTCCTACCGTAAATATATCATAACTTAATTTTTGATTAGTAATATGCATTGCTAAGAACTTCATTTGAACAACTTTAAAGGTGATTTTCTCAATATTTAGATGTTTTTGCACCCTCAGATTCTAGATTTTCAAATAGTTGCATCTCAGACAAATATTGTCCAACAAACCATACATCAATGGAAAGTCTTATGTCTGGTTTTGTGGTCCAGGGTCACGAATATAGATGTTTCAAACGCGTGTGATGCTTACCTGCGTTTCACTCTCGTTCTCGTTAAAGTCTTCAGGGAAATTAATCGACTCCTGCAGGACAAACAGAGATGAGACGACATTTGCAAAAAACATTTGTTTTTGTTTTTAGATCATAGATGCATTTACTTTACTGTACATTAAAAATACAGTAAAACAGTGAAATATTATAATTTAAAACAGCTGTTTTCTATGTGAATATCTGTTAAACTGTAATTTATTTCTGTGATGCGCAGCTGTATTTTCAGCATCATTACTGCAGTCTTCAGTGTCACGATCTTCAGAAATCATAATAATATGCTGATTTGCTGCTCATGAAACATTCTGATTATTATCAATGTTGATTATCAACAGTTGTGTTGATGAATATTTTTGTGGAAATCATTACATTACCATTTTTCCCACAAGCTTAGGAAAAGTAATATAAAAAAAATGAATACATTTATTCCTCAAGGATGCATTAAATTGATCAAAAGTGACAGTAAAGACACTTATAACGTTACAAAAGTGATTTTTAATTCAAATAAATGCTGTTCTTTTGAACATTCTATTCATCTGTGAATCCTGAAAAATAAAAAGTATCACGATTTTTAAAAGTTTAAATTTTTTTTTTTATTATTTCAAAAGATTATTTCATTTTTTTTTTTTATTATTACATTTAAAATTTTACTTTAAGTAAAAAACAATGTAATCTATAATTTAATTATGCATCTGCACAGAAAATAAAAATAATTTTGAACCATGATATTATAAATCTTTAACCACAGTATGTTTGCAAATAATTAATTTGTACAGTGTCATTAAAGCGTAAAACTCAATGTTCACGAAGAATTCACTGGGAAAAATGAAGACTGGAGACATCAGAAGCATTAGTCCTGAGACACAATGTGAAATAATGTGTCTAATAACTGTGTTTGTAACAGATGTGTGCTTTGGTGTTTGATGAGACTCACTGTCCTGAGCTGACCGAGCACAAATATGCGTTCAGACGCTGTGCTCATGGGTCTGTAAGACATCTCGAACAAGATGATGCCCAGACTGAACAGATCCACCTTCTACAGAGACACAAACACCACGGTTATTATGGTTAACTAAAACTAAAACCATTGAAACATTTTTCTTACTTGAAATAAAATAAAATGTAACAAATAAAATAACATTAAAAAAAATATTTGATTTCAGCTAGTTGCCAAGGCAACATTTATCTCTTTTATTTAAACTTGATGTACTAAAATAATTAAAACTTAAACCAATAAAAAATAAATTAAAAACTACATAGACATACATGTGACCATGCCACAAGGCAAAACCAGGCATAAGGTTCAATTTTTTGAAATTGAGATTTATACATCATCTAAAATCTGAATAAATAATCTTTCCATTGATGTATGGTTTGTTGGACAATATTTGTCTGAGATACAACTATTTGAAAATCTGGAATCTGAGGGTGCAAAAACATCTAAATATTGAGAAAATCACCTTTAAAGTTGTTTAAATGAAGTTCTTAGCAATGCATATTACTAATCAAAAATTAAGTTTTGATATATTTATGGCAGGAAATTTACAAAATATCTTCATGGAACATGATCTTAATATCCTAATGATTTTTGGTATAAAAGAGAAATGTATAATTTTGACCCATACAATGTATTGTTGGCTATTGCTACAAATATAGCTGTGCTGCTTATGACTGCTTTTGTGCTGCAGGGTCACATATAAGAAAGTAAAAAAAAAAAAAAAAGACAACTAAAATTGTAACTAAAACGAAAACAGAAAATGATACTAAAATGATACAAAAATAACACTGAAAGACACAAACACCATCAGCAATGGAAAACATTATATACAGAAAGTGAGTAAAACACAGCAGTCTGGATGAAGGTTGTTTAATACCTGGTTATAAGTGGCTTTAGTGTTTCCTTGAACCTCTGGACCGACATAAAGGGCCGTACCAACCATACCAGTCATGTTATCTGAGAAATCACGTTAAATAAAAAAAATAAAGATAAAAACAATACGAGTATAGCAAAAAAATTATGTTTCCCAAATATGCTGATTACAGAAGTTGTTGCTTTTTTTTTTTTTTTTTGGAAACTTCAGGGGCACAATAAAAATGTGTTTTTCCTTGTACTATTATATATATATATATATATATATATATATATATCAATACCACATACAGCTTATTGTGTAACCAAAATATCAATAACAACTGGGGAAAAAAATAAATAAATAAAAAACTTTATGCATAATGCAGGACTTTTAATTATAAACAAGACCGAAATACACTGGGACTCTTATTTTGACATGCACATGCTTTACTATTGCTGCCATTCATAGTTTTTCACCTGTTGGATCTGGTTTTGGGACAAACCCTGAGTTGCTCTCCTCCACCTCTAGTTTACCTGCAGCCTGAAACACATGAAACATGGCACATTAAACCAAATGATCAAACGGTATTATTATAGACAGGTTAAGTTTGCCAATCGGAAATAATTCTCATTAATTTCATGAATAACGCATTTTCTGAACATGCATTTGTCTAGTGCTCATATAAAGCATCAAAACTGCTTCTGTGTCAATCTACGGCACACACAGAGTTATTTATGAGCACATGCATACAATGCAAACACATGCAGTACCACATTAGCGGGATGATCCGTCGCCAGGCCGAAGTCTCCGATCTTCACCTGATCCTGAGAGTCCAGGAAGATATTGACAGGCTTCAGGTCTCTGTGGATCATTCCCTGTTAAAAAAAGACATTTTACCATAGTCCTTTCCCATAAGCTGATAACTTTTTATTTATGCAGCAGCCCTTTTAATTCAAAATTAAGTGAAGAAGAAAGGAACAAAGGGTAATAATAAATAATAATAATAAATAAGTAAATACATTTAAAAAATCAATTAAAAAACTTTTAAAAAATGTAAAAGGTATGAAAGATGTTTGGACTAAATAATAAAAAATAAAATTGAAAAATTGAAAAATATTCAAACCTTTTCATTTAAAACTTAAAAAAAAAAAAAAAAAAAAAAAAAGGGGTATCAGATTTTGGGAATAAACCAAAAATAATAATTTAACTTATAATGTAAAAATTTCAAACATTTTAAATGTAAAATTGTAAAAAAATAAAATAGGCATCAGAGATGTTTGAAATAAAAAAAATTTTTTTTTTAATTTTACATTTAAAAAAGGCATCAGAGTGTTTGGAATAAAAAAAATATTTAAAAAATTTAACATTTCAAATATTTTAAATTTAAAAATGTAAAAAAATATAAAATAAAAAGACAGATATTTGGAATAAATAATAATAACAAATAAATAAAATTTGATTTAATAATTAAAAATTTTAATTAAAAAATTATTAAAAATTTCAAACATCTAAAATTTAAAAATTGCTTGAAATACTTGAATTTTCCTCATGTTTTTCCGAGCCAGTTCACCTGTTCATGGATGTACGACAGACCGTCCAGAATCTCCCTGAAGAGCCTCCAGAGGCGACTGACGTCCTGATACAAGCCCTGATCGATGGTGTCTCTTAAAGTGCTTTTTTCACAGTATTCCATCTGAACAGACAGAAAACACACTTAAACACGCGTCAGCTGCTGCAAGCCTCACACCGAGCATCAGTGTTCATGAACGCACCTGTATGTACAGGTAATGCGCTATCAGCAGCGGCTTCTCTGAGTCTGAGCTCTCCAGCGTATCTGCTGCTTTCCTGCTGCTGCGCTCCGCCTGCAGACAAACATCTCTGCTGTTCACAAGGCAATATAATCCCATACTTATGCGATTTAGAAACTAAATCTAATAATAACGGTTTCATTAGTCATATTTCCAGATGAACACTTACTGGACTGAAGCAGCTCAGCTTTACTTGATTCTCCATCAATCATTTTTTTAGAAAAATCAGTGCATCTCAAATCTGATCATCAGGACCTTTTGAGGAGCGTTTGTTTCCAGAGGCTTTACTTTTTTATATTTCTTGAACTCTTGTGCTCTGAACGCTTCTATGCGGAGTGCTGTGACTCCGTGTTGCTTCAAGTGCATCATTTTGTGCATATATTACTGAATATTTTTCACTTTTGCTCAATGAAATATTGTTAATAGCCTTTCTTGTTTGTCTCATCTATCATATGTTGCTGCCTCATTACTGTGCAATACATTTAAAAGAAAAGTCTTTTAATTTTATAGTATACGTTTATATATAAATATATGTACTTGTTTTTCATGAATGCGTTACATTTTACCAGATTTAGTCCTACATTTTTGTTCTTCATTAAATGTTTTTTTCACTACATGTTTAGATTTTATAAAATTATTGTGCACTCATGATTTTTCTATAGTAACTTTTGCTACTGAATTATCCACTTATCTCGTTTATAATAGTATTTCTGTCATACTATTTTGTCATTTAGTTTATGATTACATATGTTTTCATTTGTTGTTTTCTTTACAATGAAGTTGTCTATATTTAGCACTAAGGTATAGAAATTCTACACTAATTCAAAAAAATTCTACACTAAAAAAAAAAACTGCGCTGGTATCGGATCGATATCGGTTTTGGCCGATACTCTGAATTTTTGGTATCAGCTTGAGATCGGTTCTGAAAAAGTGGTATAGAGCCACCCCTAGTTTATATCATCAGCATTAGATACTGGTTTTAGTAAATAGGCAAATTATGGACAAAGTTTTATATATCAGCTTATTTGCAAAGACCATTTCAAGTCATTTGAACAACTGTAAGAAGAATTTAAGTTAGATGCAAGTGGATGCAACGTGTTCTTTGTGTGTTATAAATCATACTCTTGAAAGCTATAACCACAAATAAGTAAATATTATAATACACTAAAAGTGTTATGAATATTAATGAGATTATACAACATATTATAACGTTTTTTTTATAATGCAGCATTATGCATTCATAATAATGCCTTAAGGATACCCTTATAATGTATTATAAATACAGGCTTCATAGAAAGTATAATAATATAACAATAAAATCTAGCCTTATATGTTAAAAATATAATATCATAATGCAGTTCAAAATTATTTTTATTTAATATGCAGATGCATAACTAAATAATACATGTTCCAAAAAAATATATATTTTTTTTTTTAAATATATAGATTTTTTTTTACTGAATAAATGACTTTACTGAATACTGACCTGCAGCAAACTGTCTCTGCTGGCGTCCTCGTTGTCAAAGATGATGTCGCTCTCCGAGTCGCTGTCAGGAGGCCTGTGTGGCAACACAGAAGCAGGTCAGAGATGCACACATTCATTATCATTATATACAGCATCTCAACAGCAGAATCTCACAGGAAGGAGGGACAGAAGACATCCTCCTCTTCATCGTCCTCCTCATCGTCGGTGGAGTCTGCAGCGCTGCATTTGGCGCTGGACGATCTCTCCAGCGAGGTGCTCCACTCCACTGAGCTGGCGAGGGCCGGCGGAGGCGCGTCGTCCTCGATGTTGTCCATCAGTCCCAGTTCGTTCCGGTGCTCCGGAGCCGCGGGCCGCTGCGGTCGCTCGGGGGTGCTGAGCGTCTCGGAGCTGTCGCTGGTCATGCCTCCGGTCACCGGCGTCTCGTGCCGCTCGATCCAGGCGTTATAATAACGCACAATGTTCTCGTGGTTGAGTCGCGACAGCAGCGTCACCTCGCCTTTGATCCGCCGGAACTGTTTACTGGCCGGGTTCACCAAGATCCGCTTCACCGCGTAATAACAGCCGTCCAGCTTATTCTGGACCTGAGCGGGACAAACACAGGAGGAGGAAAGGGAACTATGTGACCCTGCAGCACAGAAGCAGTCATAAGCAGCACAGGTATATTTGTAGCAATAGCCAACAATACATTGTATGGGTCAAAATTATACATTTTTCTTTTATGCCAAAAATCATTAGGATATTAAGTAAAGATCATGTTCTGTGAAGATATTTAGTAAATTTTCTACCGTAAACGTAATTTTTGATTAGTGATATGCATTGCTAAGAACTTCATCTGGACAACTTTAAAGGCAATTTTCTCAATATTTTGATTTTTTTGCACCCTCAGATTCCAGATTTTCAAATAGTTGCATCTCGGCCAAATATTGTCCGATCCTAACAAACCATACATCAATGGAAAGTGCATGTATTCAGATGATGATAAATCTCAATTTCCAAAAATTTAACCTTGTGACTGGTTTTGTGGTACTTATAAACCAACTAAAGAGGTCTCCCAGACAAATTAAAACATCTGAAAGAAGAAGAAATAATTAAGACTAAATATTAGCATTTTAACATTAGGATATTTATTAAAAATTATTTTATACATAATATAGTAATATAATATTTTTATTAAAATACAATTTTATTAAAATGTTATATTTTTCATAACTAAATTATAAATTATGAAATTTATTTTACTTAGATTACAAAATAATAATAAGCTTCATATGTAAATAGTTACAATATTGCAGTTCAAAATTATTTTTATTTTCTATGCAACTGCATAACTAAATTATGAATGATATTATCCAATTTTACTATATTAATATAATATATAATGCAACATAATACTTCTCATAATAATACTACTTAGCATATTCTATTATAATATAAGTAACATAAAAATCATATTTAGCCTTATACGTTAAAGATTTATATCACAGTTCAAAATTATCTTTATTTTATATGCAGATGCATTACTAAACTATAAATTGCATTATTAAATATACATTTTTTTTACTTTATATAAGTATCATAATAATAAATATTCAGCCTAAAATTTTAAAGATTTATAATAATCGCAGTTGAAAATGATTTTTTTTTCTATGCGGATGCACACTCCTACAAAAAGATTAATTCGGAGCTTTTCAAATCATCTGCTGAAAAAGCTGTAGTTTTTCATATCACAATATAGCAGAAAATCAAATATAATTTTTTACAGTATCGTGCAGCTCTAATACAGTTACTGAAGACATCACAAGCTCCGAGGATGATCACGGGATGTACGAAACAGGCACAGAATTAGTATGTGTATTATTAATGAATCCGAGTCTGTTAAACAGAGAGATAGAAGACGTCTGACCTTTATAACAGCCCCGAACGCTCCTTTCCCCAGCAGCTGCAGCTCGGAGAACTCGTTGTAGTAGCGCGAGAACTGATTCTGCACCTCCGTACTGAAGGGGGCGCTGAGGAGGTGACTGCGCGGGACGACCGTGGAGGCGAAATCAACGCCCGTGTCTGAGGAGCAAACACACACAGACCTCGTTACAGAGACGTGGCATGCACAGGCGTTAGGGCTGTCAAAAAAAATAAAATAATAGAATTTCGAATATTCGTCGAATTTAAAATAAAAATCGAATGCAAAAACGTTGTGTGTCAGACAGCCTTAGTGGTGCACAAGATGCGATGACGATGTAAGTGTCAATGCTTTTTAATGTTTTTCATAGCTCTTTGTGATTGGTTTTCAGTCCTTTGTATAAAACTATACATACATACATGATGTCGTTTTGTTTCTAATTGTTTAAGCAACTTAATTATATATGGTTTATAAACATTATTTTAAACATTATGCACTTTTTTCAAAGATAGTCGTGTTATTTTATTGCTTTGAAGAAATGTGCATTAGTAATATTTTGCTCGATGCGCCCTCTTGTGGCCTCAGAAGAGAAGCCAAAAGCTTTTTTTACCCCCCTAACTGAAATTATGCCTTTTAAATTTAAATATAATTCGAATATTGATAATATTTAAGTACAAAATTTGAATTAATTTTTTTTGCCATTTTGACAGCCCTAAAAGGCGTCATGCCCATTCAAACCGAGTGAAATGGATTTTGAATGCAGAAATAAAAAAACAAACAATTTTTTATATATAGCCAAATCATTTCACAGTGTAAACAGCTTCAGTAATTATAATGAGAGTTTTTGAGAGTGCTTAAAATGTTCTTTGATAATGTAAATGTTCTTTGCTTTCTTTCTGTACAATCAAAGTGTTATAATTAGTAAATCACAATGTTTTAATTAAATTCACATTAAACGCAAAGTCAGTTGTATTTAGGGATATGCATATCGCATTACCAAATACCGGCAAATGTGTAGTCGTATTAAAAATATTTTGTGGCATGACACCCATATCTGCTACTTAAGTAAAAAGACTTAATTACACTATTAGGCTACTTTGCCCATCGCTCACTGTAGCAAAATGCATTTACTCACACATATTTGAGAATCGAGATATTTCATGATATAGTTAACACATTTGGGAATATTTCGAATAAAAAGGAAAAAATAAATAAAACATAAGCCTATATCAGTTATACTTATATATATATATATATATGGCTGCTGTGTGTCACATGACAAGCATGACGAGCAACCCCAAAAAATGAGTGCATGACGCCCCTGGTGTTATGGGTCATGTTAAACCAGCGTGTGTTTGTGTGCATGTTTCACCCTCAGGACTGGACTCCGGACACGGAGCGACGCTCTTGGGCGACGGAGGACGCAGGAACGGATGATCCAGAAGCTGGTGAGCGTGCCAGCGATCAGCGTCGTTCAGACACACACACCTGCACAAACACACACAGAATAAACACACATTACCTGTTACTGCACAAAACTAGTCTGGGGTTTCCCAAACTGGGGTTTGTGAGTTGATGAACAGCTAATAAGTAGTTAAATCATAAAAAAAGTCAAATTAAAATCAAAAGAATACATGTCAGGGAACCATTCATCAACATCAGAGAACCGTGAACATGTAAATATGTTGATATATTATTGGGTTTCCCAAACTGTGGTTCATGAGGGAACTGGATGCTATTAATTAATTAATTAAATTCTAAAAAATGTAAATATATCATTTAAAAAAATAAATAAATAAAAATAAAACACTTACTAAAATTAAAAACAAAAGAAAAACATAAGAACGTAATATTAAACTATTAAACAAATAAAATAATACATTTCTAAAAATGTCAAATTACACTGAATAAATACTAAAACACTGTAAAAAAAAAAAAAAAACACTAA
Organism: Onychostoma macrolepis; assembly: GCF_012432095.1. Classification (NCBI taxonomy): domain Eukaryota; kingdom Metazoa; phylum Chordata; class Actinopteri; order Cypriniformes; family Cyprinidae; genus Onychostoma; species Onychostoma macrolepis. Next base: position 1,073,007 of record NC_081171.1, on the reverse strand, counting down.
AATTCTTAAAAACATTAGAATGAAAAATAATTTAAAAAAGAAAATCAAAATTAAAACATTTCTAAAAATGAATAAAATAAAACTGAATTTAAAATGAATAACTTAAAACAAAGAATCAAAATAAAAAAAACTCAAATTTATTAAAAACATAAGAATGTAATATTAATTAAAATAACAATGGAAATTAAACAATTTCCAAAAATAAATAAAATAATAAACATTACAATGAATAAATAATTTTAAAATAAACTATTTGAAATAAAATACTAAACTTGTTTAAAAACATAAAAATTTTATATTAATTAAATAATAATAAAAAAAATTCTAAAAGTGAATAAAAATATTTCATTTCGATGAATAAATAATTTTAAAATAAAATTTAAATAAAGGGTATTACATGAATGTAATATTAATTAAATAATAAAAATAAAACAACTGAAAGTTAAACAATTTCTAAAACTGAATAAAAGAAAAAAGAAAACTTACAAAGAACAAATTATTTTGAAACAAATCAAAATAAAACCTACCAAAAAGATGAAATATTTTAATTGTTTACTTGCATGTCATGTGGCTGGGGAATCCCTACACTATCAGTCTCACTCATCAGCTGCGGATGTTGGCGATCATCTCTCACACACACACACACACACACACACACACACACTCACTTGTTGAGGAAGTCGTGCAGGTCTGCTGGCAGGTTCTCTGGCAGCGTTACGGGAAACTCCTTGACCTCGTGACCCTGAGCGAGCGCCAGCAGCATCAGCCCCAGACTCCAGACGTCTCCCTTCTTCCCGGAGCGCGAGGGCAGCACGTCTTCGCTGAAGCGCACGTGACTCTGCTCAAAGATGTCCTGCTTACAGACGTCCGCCAGACGCTTGGCCAGACTGTAGTCTGCGAGCCTCACGTCTCCCCGAGCGTCCAGCAGCACGCTGGACGGCTTCAGCTGCTTGTGCACTACTGAGTTAGCGTGCAGATAGTCGAGCGCGCTCACCAGCTGGACAGCGTGTCGCCGCAGCTGATCGATGGGCACCGGAGCGCCGCCGGACAGCAGCTGAGACAGACTGGAGCCGGGAACGTGTTCGGCCAGCAGATCCACCACCAGACAGTCGTCTCGCTCGATGCAGCTCAGCGCCTGATAGTGCACCAGATGAGGATGACTGAGCTTCAGCAGAGAGTTCAGCTCGCTCTCCGCGCCCTGGATCTGAGACAAAACAGCAAATGTGTGAGATGTGGAGCACAGAGATGCAAAGAGGGGGAAAAAGGTGAGAACATTGCACGGATCAGGGGCATGCTCCACACGGAATTTATTTTAAAGACATTTGCAATACATGCTCATTTGTAGATACTTTAAGGTATTTTTTTATATTTTTTTATTACCTTGTATGTCTAAAACTGTATTTTTTCACAAAAACAAACAAACTTTTTAAAATCCTGTTGCAACATTTTGCAAAAATCTAGATTGAATACATTTGGTGGTAAAAATCCCATGCTACAAAGATGTGCTATGCAGGCTATTTAAGACAATATTGGCTGATTAGACGGCAATGCTGACCTAAAATGCAAAATGTTTGCCCTCTCTCTCTCTTCACTGTTCCCACATCTCAGACCTCAAATACATGACATACTACCCTTTTTAGACATAGATTTTGAATTAAAGAGTAAAAAAAAAAATACTATACAAAACTTATTGAAACAACCAGTTCTTTTATTTACCCTTGTAAGATCACAAGTGCCCTTTTAAGACTTTTAAAACACTTTCTCATTGGATCTAAGCAAATCTCATAGGTGACCTATTATGATCTCAAAAAGATCAGAGTTGTCACTGAAAGGTGAGGAGTTTGCATCTACGGGAGCAAATAGAAGCCGCTTCATCAGCTCTATAGACAGATCAATGCTGTCTATTAGGGCTGCACAATAAATCGAATGCGATTATCATGCGCATCTTGTCAGTAAAGCCGGTTCTGTGATCAGTAGGCGCATTTGGAGTTTCTTTGGATAGAGATTTACTACTGATCACAGAACTGTGCTTCACTGACAAGATGCGCATGACTTATCGCAGCTTTTGCCTTGCGATAGCCTGCCTTGTTGGCAGAGGCTAATTACACTAACTCCGCCCACCAACATGTGATTGGTCCAGTCAACTTTATAAAAGACAGCTATCAATCATCAGCTACAGTGGCGTAGATGGTAAAGCAGTCTTTTTGATGCGACTGACTAAATATAGCAAATAAGATTTTTTTTTCTTTTGATATTTGATTTTTTTTTTAAACAAATTTTTATTAATTTTTAAAAGATTTTTGAAGAACATCCATGAATTCATTTTCTAAACAAAACTATTGCATGATATCAATTTAATGCAGGATATTCCAATAAAATATGCATTTTAGTCAACAGGCGATTTCATCCATTTATAAATTGTGCTTATGTTTGAATTTCTTTATAAAACTAAAATTTTATATCAGATACTTAAAACTCAGCCATGATTTGTTGATTTCTCTACCTGTTTTTTGCATTTCTCTATTTTCTCTCTCTCCTGGCTGGTGAAGAACTTTCCGACCGTCTTGTTCCAGCGAAGAATCCACTCGTAGACGACGGCAAAATCTCCAGACGTGGAGTTGAACGCGTAATACACACTGCGGCCCAGTCGCTCGCTCTCACCTGAGACACAGAGAGAGAGAGATCAGCGTCCAAACTCCATCCAGATCCAGCACGTCTGAATAAACTAGTCCAGGGTTTCCCAAACAGGGTTTTGAGAGTTGATGAACAGCTCATGATTCATTTAATCATAAAAACATTTTTTAAATAATTAAAAATTAAAAATCTAACTATTAACTATTAAGAATTAAAAATGTAATAGATCATTTAAAAATAAATCAAAATGAAATAAACTGAATAATAAACCGAAATGAATGTTTCTAAAACAGAATAAAATAATAAAATAAAGATTTATTAATAAATGGTTTTAAAAGAAAAATAATGAAATAAAATCAAACACTGACATAATTAAAAACATAATGTATTATTTATTCGATAAAAAAATCCAAATTAAACAATTTCTAAAATAAAATAATAAATGTAAAATCACTCAAATAAAATTACTAAAATAAACGAACCAAAATAAAACACTTTGTAAAATTATATAACATAAGAATGTTTTATAATAAATCAATTTAAAAAGAAATAAAATGAAATAAAATAATAAAAACATGATTTTAATCAAATAAAAATGTAACATTACAATGAATAAACATTTTAAAATAGAAGAATAAATGTGACGATTATTAAAAGCATAAGAATATCATATTAATTAAATCAAAAAACTATTACAACATTTTTTAAATTACAATAAAAAAATTTAAATAAAACAAACAATAACAAAAATGAATAAAATAAAACACCTACAAAAACGGTTAAATATTTTAATTGTTTACCTGCCTATCATGTGACCATTAACCGACATCAGAGAATTGTGAACATGCTTTTAAATTATATAAAAATAAATAATACTTGAGCTCAAAGAGGTTCAGGAATCCCTGCATTAGTCAATCTCACTAATCATCTGCTTAAACGGTAATCATTACAATCACACATAATCCCTTAAACGGCCGTCAAGCGCTGATTTTTCACCGATCTCACCGATGCACTTCCCTCTGTGAACGACGACCTCCCCGAGGAAGCTGCTGCTGAAGTGAAGGACTTCCTGCTGCCGCGCATTATCTTCATTATACGTGTCTCGCCTGAGAAACAAGAAGAACAGCACACACTTCAGACGGAGACATCAGGTGTGTGTGTGTGTGTGTGTGTGTGTGTGTGTGTGTGTGAGAGAGAGATAGAGAGTGTGTGTGTGAGAGAGCGATAGAGTGTGTGTGTGTGTGTGTGTGTGAGAGAGAGAGAGAGAGAGATAGAGAGTGTGTGTGTGTGTGAGAGAGAGAGAGATAGAGAGTGTGTGTGTGTGTGTGTGTGTGCGCGTTTTTGTGAAAAGTCAGGACATAGATGTGTATAATGACGAGGGTATGACAGGTATTACAAGGTGAAGGTGGCATCTCAGGACATTGACCCATGACCCCACTTTTCAAAACACTTATAAATCACTCAGAATGAGGAAAGCTGAAATGCACAGTCTCCTGTAAGGGGTAGGTTTAGGTGTAGGGTTGGTGTAGAGCAATAGCACATACAGTAAGTACAGTATAAAAACCATTACGCCTATGGGATGTCCCCACTTTTCACAAAAACAAACATGTGTGTGTGTGAGTGAGTGTGTGTAATTAGTGTGAGTGTGTGTGGTTAGTGAGAGTGTGTGTAGTTGGTGTGTGTGTGTGTGTGTGTGTAGTTGGTGTGTGTGTGTGTGTGTGTGTGTGTGTGTGTGTGTGTGTGTGTGTGAGAGAGAGAGAGAGATAGAGTGTGTGTGTGTGTGTGTGTGTAGTTGGTGTGAGTGTGTGGTTAGTGAGAGTGTGTGTGTGTGTGTGTGTGTGTGTTTGAGTGAGTGAGTGTGTGTGTGTAATTAGTGTGAGTGTGTGTGGTTAGTGAGAGTGTGTGTGGTTGGTGTGTGTGTGTGTGTGTGTGTGAGAGAGAGAGAGAGAGAGAGAGAGAGAGTGTGTGTGTGTGTGTGTGTGTGAGTGTATGTGTGTTGATCCTGACCGGTGTCTGCTGCTGGATGTGGTTCTGCGTCTGTTCGTCAGTGTTTTCTTCCCCTCAGACGGATCCACCGGTGACCCTGACGAGGCAGAAGCTTGTCTCTCTAAAACCGGTGGGACGGTGATAGCAGCGCTCTCCAGACGCTCCTGAAGCACAATACATTACTGACATGTTATTATTAGGCCCAGGGGCGGACTTACCCGTTAGCCAAAGGTAGGCGCCTGCCTTGGGCCCCCAAAAGCCAAGGGCCCCTAAAATGCTTTTCATATATGAGATTAAGTCTCTGTCCGCATTAAGTTTATTACCACGACAAACCGTTTTCCCAATTCTTCATTTGTCTTTTTTTCCATCGTATCATGGACTTCATATCGCGATATGATCGTATCATGAGATTTTGATATCGTTACATCCCTACTGTATATAAAATTAAATATTGTGTCTAATATGATATAACATAATCTGATTAAACCCACAAGCCTTCATTTTGTATGAAGGAAGACACAATATTGTACATTTGATGGCATTTCTTTAGTTTAAACGCCTCCTCTTGACAACTATGAGATTCAACATGGGTGATTTTTCAGTAAATGACTTTTTATTTAGTTTTGTTTTCCCAGATGAACAAAGATCTCACCAGCTTGGCCATCTCTTTCTTTCTCTTCTCTTCTCGTTTCTCCTCCTCTCTCCTCTGGATTTCTGCAAGAATCTCATTTTGCTGTGGAGAGAAATACTGAAAATGAGTACAGCATTAAAACAATTCAGTGGATTGTTAGACCATAAATAAATACTTGTAGCACTAACATCAACACCAAACGCTTCAAAAAGATGTCCTTATTTATAAAGCAACAATAAAGAGCTTTAATCCAAGCTGCTCTTTAATAATTCAGCAGGACGGTTTATAATATGTTGTGCAAGAGGAAGTGACACGTACCGTCTGCTCTTCCTGTTTGCGGCGCTGGTCGATCTTCTGCTGCTCCTCCAGAGCCAAACGCTCCTGCAGACGCCGCTGGTTCTTCAGCATCTCCTCGTGGAAGGAGCTCGAGGGAGGAACGTTGTGCTCCGTCAGAAAACCCTGAACAAAGTCCGCCAGCTCGTAGATCATCACCTGAAAGACATGACCACACACATCATAAAACAATAACACGTGACACAGATCCTTCCTCTTCTGCAGCACCTTCTGAACTCTTACATATATGTGTTTATTTATATTAAAAAAATATTATATAAATTTATATTTAAATAATTATATCAACATTATTAGCTTTCACAGCATTGACGTAAATATATGGGCCTATTTTATCATACTTTTTATTATTATATTATACAAAATAATTAATTTTGTAAACATTACTAATTTCACAGTATTGAAGTATATGGGCCTATTTTATTATTATATTCATATTATATTTAAATAATTAATTATATAAACATTTTCTTTTTACAGCATTGAAGTAAATCATATGGGCCTATTTTATTATTATATTTATATTATATATAAATAATTTTGTAAACTTTTTTTTTACAGCATTGAAGTAAATCATAAGGGCCAATTTTTATTTTATTTTATTATTATATTTAAATAATTAATTTTATAAACATTTTCCTTTTTTACAGCATTTAAGTAAATCATAAGAGCCAATTTTTATTTTATTTTATTTTATTATTATACTCACATTATATTTAAATAATTAATTTTGTAAACATTACTCATTTTCACAGTATTAAAATAAATCATATGGGAATACTTTTATTATTATAGCTATATTATACTTAAATAATTAATTTTGTAAACATTACTCATTTTCACAGTATTAAAGTAAATCATATGGGCCTATTTTATTAGAATTTCTTTATTATAATCTTAATTTTATATTTATGTTTATAGTATTTTTATTAACATTAATTTTCACAGCATTGAAGTAAATCGTATGGACCTAGTTTATTATAAATTTTATTTTATTTTTTTTTCAACGATAATAAGAACAACCATTATTAATAATTGAGTACCAATAATAATTTTTTAAATTTTTTATATCTTAATTATTCCAAACTTTTGACCGGTAGTGTATATGCATGCATATTGAAGAAAATGACATATGTTTGATATCTATGAGTTATAAATGTCTGAGCGTCTGACCTCTCCGCATCTGTCTTGGGCCAGTTTGTCCAGGTCTTTCTGGAGTCGCTCTAGTTTGTCGTAGGACAGGCCTTTAGCGTTCTTCAGCTCCAGCTCTGGAGGCCTGATGACACACCATCAAATCACAACCATTCACAAATCATTCATGGGCTTTAAAGACAGAGACTGCTTGAACTGTGAGACAGTCATGTATAAATACTAGTGCAGTCAAAGATGAATCGCATCCAAAATAAAAGTTTTGTTTACATATTATGTGTGTGTGCTGTGTATATTTATTATGTATACAATCAGCCGGTTCTAAAAAGAAACACAAAACCTGTGCTAATTGAGAGAAAACGAGTTGACATGATAATATAGCATAATCAGAGATTCACAAGCAATTTTTAAAAGGCCTCATTTTTAACTGGGAACTTTTAGCAGAGCACAAAGGTTCAAATCTCAGGGAGACTTCAAGTATATAATTATTAAACATTATTTTTAGCCTAATAAACAGACTGATACTCACACATCAGGATACGTCGGTGAACATTTGACCTGCAGGTCCACTGAGACGTAACTGGTCTGTCCGAAACTGAGTCCCTTCGGCCGCAGGGACAGGTAAACCTCTGGAGGACATCTGACCTACAAAACACACCAAACACACTGCAACCGGACAGTATAACACCACATGATGCAGGGCAAAACACTGAGCTCATTAACATATGACACACCCACACATACTAATAAACATATGACACGCCCACACATACATATCAGTGCACAGGGGTGCAGGAAGTGACATGACCAGCTAAATTATGCCTGTTTGTGCAAGTAGAAATATTATAAGTGAACTGAATAGAAAAACTAATTATTTAAAAATATGTTTTATCACATAAATGAAAAGGAACAAACAAGCAGATGAACATACATATATATTTTTGCATGTGTATGCACGTGTGTGTGTGTGTGTATTCAACAATTCTTATTCAATATTTGTAAATTAATGTAAATTTTATTTATTTATTAATCATTTATACATGATTTAATTCTTAATTTCAATTTAATATACAAATTCTAAAAAAAAAAATTATATAAAAAGGGTAAAATAAAAACAGATGAACACTGTGTTTGTGTTGTGTGTATAGGCTATATATATATATATATATATATATATATACACACACACATACATACATGCATTTAAAATGTATATTAGCGCTGTCAAATGATTAATCGCGATTAATCACATCCAGAATAAAACTTTTGGTTTACATAATGTGTGTGTGTGTGTATGTTTATTATGTATATGTTTATATTACATATAAATATATTTAATATATAAACATAACCGTTTTCTTAAATATATACGTGTGTGTATATTTATATATACATAACAAATATACACAGTACACACACACATCTATTATGTAAACAAAAACTTTTTTGTGGGATGAATCGTTTGACAGCACTAATGTAAGCATATATGTATATAGCGGCTAGTCCATACATACACAGAGCTAATTAACATGAGACACGCCCACATGTATATATCGACGTACTTCAGCAGGCCGGGAGCAACGTAGAAAGTGAAATGAACAACTAAACTACGCTCGTTTATGCTGTAAGAAACCTTGTAAGTGAACTTATGACTGAAAACGAGTCGTTTAAGACAGAATAGCAGCCACTGAACTAGATACACTGTTACTGAGAGACTCATATAAACCCGTGGAGCTGATGAGGAGATGAATACCTTCCAGGGATGCTCTGCGCGGACGTCTCTGAAGTCATCTCCGTATATCGATGACAGCGCCTGGAGCTCATTCTCCTGCTGAAGAGAGTAATCACTCATCCTGCATCCTGAGCTCACAGACTGTCCTCAACACCATCGCCGATCACAGACACGCGCTGCGAGGCCCTAAAAATCACAAATAAAACTTGTCATGTGGAGGCATGTAATCATAACAGCTGTCGCGTGGCAGCGTCTCGCGCTGATGACGTGAGCGGCGCGACCCGCGCTACGTCATCACGCCGCTGAGTGGCGCTGCTGCTCTTCAGTCCGCGCGCGCTGCGAGAGACATCCGAGAAGCTTTATAAACTTTTATTCATTTATATTTGACATCTCGATTGTATCGTTCTTAAATTAGGACTGAAACAAATAGATCGTGCTTTTTAATGTTAAACTATTCGTGTGGAAAGTACCAAGTTCACTACTGCTTATATTTTTATTTCATCCGGTTTTATTTTATCCATATATATATATATATATATATATATATATATATATATATATATATATATATATATATATATATTATTATTATTATTATTATTATTAAATAATATATATAAATATTATTATTATTGCATTAAATAATATATATATATAATAAAATATATATTGCATTAAATATATATATATTATTTAATGTAATTAATTTATATTTATATATATATATATATATATATAAATTAATTGCATTAAATAATTAATTGACTTACAAGTTTAATAAAATAATTGTTTTTGAGAATATTTTAATCTTTGTCATATTAATCAAATGTATATTATAGAAATGGCTAGGAATCGGGAGCTTGGATGCTTTATAAAATAAAATAAAAACCTAGCTTGTCGTTTGTCAAACCCCTCTGAGCGATTTATCAAAACAAACAAAAAAGTATATGATTCTTAAAGTATATATATATATATATATATATATATGAAGATTAATTCTTTTCGCACCTGAATTAAACGTCAAAAGTTATCATTATACACAGTTGTATTAACATAGAACCTTAAGTTCATGCAGTAGACAAATCAGATTTACATTAGTAGTCTTTACTCAAAATCATTAGTTCATATCAATTATTATTATTATTTGGTGTATAGGTTGTATAAAAAATAGCTATTTCAAGTTACAACTACAAAAACATATATATTAGCAAATAACATTAACAAATGTTTTTAAGTAATGACACATTTATGTAATGTATTAGACAAAGATTTTGAGATTTATTGTATTAAACATTTAGTTTCAAATAAATTGGAAAAAAAGAAAAGCAGATTTCAATGCAACAATGTTTTAAAAAAATTGTATTATTGTTCAAAGAAATGGTAGCACGACAATACGAAGAAAGTTTGTAATCAGGCTGTTTTGGGGCACCATTGACTTCCATAGTAGAATATAAGAAATTTGTTACACCTGCTGAAGTTAATTAAATGAATAGTCCACCAAAAAAATTTATTCTCTCTCCTCACAATGATTATTAAAATTTTGGTAGCATAGACTTTTAATGGAGGGACAGAAACCCATGATGTTCCATTAAAAAAAAAAAAAAAAAGTTCACGCAAAAATTAAAATCTGCTGTTAATTTACACACCTCCGGCCATCCAACATCGCTGAGTTTTTCTTCAGTAGAACATTTACGATTTTTAGCTGTAACTTCTTGGTAATTCATTTAATGCAAGTCAATGGCTGCCATCACTTGGAGTAAAAAAAGAAGAGAAAACTATCAGAAATGACGATTTCCATTGATCGCTTTATATCAATTACAAGCACCACAGTTTCAGCTAAAAATCTTGTTTAAAGTTTAAATATTACTTTAAAAATATATATATATTTTGGGTGAACTATCCTTAAAATTGGCATTTCAAAAATGAATTCTAAAGGGTTTGTAACAACATGGTATACATTGGTATACATTTTTCTAACTTCAATAGCATATGAGCAGAATGACTTACAGTCATAAAACTGTCAACTGTACATCTAGATGTCAACTATAATGCACACCTTTTACATTTTTAATATTTACTATAATACTGTCAAAATGATATGGAAATTTAGTTTATTATAAAAGTTTGGCCGAGTTCTGCAAAAACACTTTCCTGATCAATACGAATACAGTAATAAATCTGCAAATATTTTATATTAACTTACTGGCATAAGAGGGATTGGTAATGCTGCCTATGTCAATTTAAAATTCCTATATAAATAATGTATTATAGTTATTTTATGTAGAAGTTATGGTATTGGTGGTGGTGCAGGGAAATATGAAAATATTATTGAAAAATAATAATTGAACGATGCAAATTAAGTATCACAGTTGTCATTGTTGTTGTTTTTTTTTTTCATTTTTGTTTAATGGAACTTCTGAAATACATTAATTTTACAATTTCGCCATATGTGAATGAATGAGGAACAATGTAGATTTACAAAATAGTAAATTTTAGTATAACAGTAAACTTTCTAATGTTTTACAATGCATTACTGAAGAAAAAACAAAAACACCAATACATTAATAAAATATTTTACAGTTAAAGAATATAAAACTGTTATTGATTTTACATGAAGTTAAATGATGTGCATTACAGTTGACATCTAGATGAACAGTTTACAGTTATCTTTATGACTGTAAGTCATTCTGCTCATATCATATTGAAGTTAGAAAAATGTATACCAATATCGCATGTAACTTCAGAGACTGTCCCTAAATATGCAAATATCGAACGTCCAACATCAAGCCAACTTTATGCCAGTCTGTAGAAAAAAAATATCGTTAATGGATGTTATGCTGCATGAACTAATTAAAATGAGAATACATCATTTTGAAACTGTTCTTAATTTTTGAAAATGTCTAACTATTGTACAATTTTTACGTTTGACTGTTGTTCATGTTACAAATGACTTAAGACACAGAATGCGGGCATTGAATGTTAGATATACTGTGTTTTTAATCAATGCATAACCTTGAAACCTGCATTTAATCCAATAGAAGTGTTGACAGCAGAACAGCAACTTAAAGTATGAGTTGTATGTATTAAAGAATGCAAATTATGAGAGCTCATAGATTTTATAGTATACTTATAGGCATACTAGAAACTTCCATTTTGTGAAATCTTGCGATGGTTTTACGAGTGTTTTTGCAGCTGAAGGCATCAGATGTTGATCTAAAGCGGTGTCCATCTGTTCTCCTGCAGTCTATCTGCTGACCGCTGCCGCTCTCTATAGACCGAGTCCTTCTGGTCAGACAAGTGTTCACTCCTAAGTCGAGCAGTGTTGCCTTGCTGTGTCTTTTCTGAATTACTTTGCACACTGAATAATTTACTCCATAGTTCTTTTTAAACTAGCCTATATTTCTATTAATGAGCCTACTTCTCCATGATTAACTAGCACGCTTTAATGCCAATTAAAACATTAGCTACCAGCACGAACAGTGTTTTTAACACTTTTTACCTCTATTTTTACCTCAGTTATGCACTATAAATTTCTATACTAAATGCATATTAAAGCACTTATGCTCTTTTTCAGTTAATACTGCATGCAACTTAAAATTAGAGCAAAGGTGCATAAAAAACAGTAAACATTGACAGTGCTGTATGATGGAATTAAATAATGTAATACTGTGGTGTAACCACTAGATGCCTGTATACTGAATATCAGTAAATCAGTAGATCTATCAATCTTTTTTTTTTTGTATTGTTTTTTGTTTTGTGTACAGTAAAAAATGTAATGGCCTATTGTGAAATATTGTACTTTAAAATAAGGATTTTCTGTTTTAATATACTGTCAAATGTAATTTATTGCTGTGATCAAAGCTGAAATGTATTATTATGATGGATTAAGGACCGTATTAAAATCCCCTCCATTAATGATTTTCAGAGTGTGGGAATGTGGATATTATTGAGAGAACTTTGTGGAATATTTCATCGTTGTTTGTGTTTGGCCCATAAATGTTAGCAATGGTCATTTCTGTATTATGGATGCATTTATGATAATATAACGTCCCTCTGGATCTGATATTTCTGTTGTTTGAAATGAATATATTTTTGATTAATAGCAACTCCTCTCTTTTTTGAATTATGTGAAGCACTGTAAATATGCGTGTATTGTGTAGATTGCAGTTTCTTCATTTCAGATTCGATTAAGTGTTTCCTGTAACATGCATATATCAGCTTTTAATTTAAGGTGATTAAGCATCTTATTTCTTTTAATTGGTGAATTGATGCCCCTCACATTCCAGCTAACAAACGTTAAATGATAATGAATAAATGTGTTCATATGCATACACAAACTCAAGTACACATACATCAAATGGACATCTACACATCCGCTTACGAACTTGTCTAATTTCTGATTGTTTTACTCTCTCTCCCCATTTATGCTCAAAATGTAAAAAAAACTGATATTTTACACAAAACAAACATAACATGTACGACATTCGTGACTTGACTTTCGTAGTGTTTTTTTTTGTTTTGTTTTTCCTCTTAATTCAATACTTTTGGCTGGCGATTTAAATGTTTCCTTTTTACATCTTTACATCCAGGTGGTGTCAGTGTCTCTATATAATTGTCCATTTATATACAGTTTGTCTACAAGTGATACTCGTTTTCCTTCGTTTTTATATCTTTTTAGTGTGTTCCACGTAATTCTTTGCCTTTACTTTTTACTAGTTCTTTGTGTTTGTAGTGTTCGAGTTCTGCCTCTATTGGTTGTTACCTGCTATCTGGTTGTTTTTACGGCCGAGACGGTGGATGCAATGAAAGGTTACCTTCTCTACCGTTTCTTTTGGCATCTTCAGATTTGAGTGCATGAATTCTTTTATTGCGTCTTCTGGGTTGTCTTGTATTTGTTCGGAAATTCCTGTGAAAATTAGGTTGTCGCGCATACTACGACACTGAAGATCAAGGATACTTTCTTTCAGGAGCTTGTTTTCCTCTCTGATTTTGTCCATTTGTGTTGATTGTTATCTTGATTTGCAGTTCGTTGTTATCGTTTTGCAAGGATACGATTTGTGTTTGAGTGAATTCCAAACTTGCCTTTAGGTCTTTTATGTCTTGTTGTAGAAGTTCGAGTATTGCCAGGGGTGTATTCCAGAAAGCATGGTTAACTTACCGTCAGATAAACCCTGAACTCTCGGTTGATTAACCCCAAACCTTGCTTACTCGAGGTATGTGGTTCCAAAAACTCGTCCGGGAGTAAGTTCACTCAACTCAGAGTATGTTCCTGGTTAAGACTCAAGACATTCTCAACAGAGCGACGAATCTACGAGTCACTATGGAAACGGACGCTAAGAATAAGCGCGCCATGCTGCTTCTTTCTTCTTCTTCTGTTCAAAGGTCATGTAGGCCTTACGCTTAGTGCATATCGCCACCTAATTAATGGTTTTGCAATCATTTTAATTTTTTTCCCGTTTAATCTTTAATCCTTGAGAATAATAATTATATTGTTTGATGCTAATTATATATTAAGTCATATCAGATATGTATTTTTATTATAGAAATACATTATAGAAAATGCCGATCCATGTATGAGATGATAATATAAAATGTAATATATACATATATATATATATATATAGGCTAATATAATAAATTAAACATTACCTTGCCATAATAGTGTTTTATAATTTATACAGATAACTGTTATATATGCCAATAAAATATAATAACCATATTAGAGCAATATATAGGCAAACCTTATTTATTACTTATATTAGCGCTTTATCATTAAAATAGCATATATATATATATAGTAGGCTATATACATAACTGTATTGTAATAATATATAATATTGTGTGCTATCTGTCATGCTCTGATAGCGCTGAAGTGAACTAACCCTGGAACATAAGTTGCTCCGGAGCAGGTTATCTTCAGAGAGCAAGTTGCTATGGTTACTTACCCTGAAAGTAACCTCCGATTTTGGAACCGAAAGCTGAGGTTATCCGCTCACTTATCCTCAAACATACCCGGGTATGTCACATAACCTGCTTTCTGGAATACACCCCAGTTTGTTATTGATTGATTCTAGCACACATACCTCTGTTCGTAGTGCTGCTCTCCCGGCGTGGTTGCTTTTTCTTTGCCTGTGGCATGGTGAGTAATCCAAAAAAAATAAAATAACGGTCTATAAAAAAAATTCCAATGTTTCTATTGTTTCCGTGGCTTGTATGTTGTATTTTGGGTTATGAGGAATTGGTTATACTCAGCACGTTGCCATGTTGGATCGCGTCCATCGCTGTCTTTTATTACAGTTTGGTTTTAAATAAATCTAGTTTATTTCAGGACTCCACAGTTGATCTGTACTTAATTTTTGTTTCAGAAAGCCATTTTTAAAACCTTGATTGTCATTTGTCAACTTAAGCTGGTTTTAAACGGATAAAACTAGTTTAATTTTTACCAAGTAATCTACCTGACATAATATCCTTCCAGGGAACAAAAATAGAATGTGTTGTAAGTTGTCCAATAATCAATTAAATTTTAAGAGACATGTTGATGAATTAATTTCTAAACTTAAGCTTAAATTGAGTTGTTGGGTTTTTTACTACAGAAATAGATCTTTATTTTCTTTTAGTGCAAGGAAATATTTGGTATCTGAAACCTTTCTACCACTATTGTACTGTATGAATGCTCCAGGACATCTAAAAAAAATATAAAAATCTTGATACTGTTTTTCTTAGCGCTTTCTTTTATTACTGGTTGTAGCTATTAAACACCTCACTGCACTTTATATGAGAAGGCAGAGTTACGTTGCTTTCATTATGACTTGTTTGCAAAAAATAAAATTTTTTATAAATTTAAAAAAGGCAGAGTTACTATCTACGGAAGCCCTGAACCGCATGGTGTGGGAAAAGGAGAACTTATCTCGTTATTTCGACATAAGTCCCATTGTGTTAAGGTTTGTATTACTTATATCAGCCACTAGAGGGCAGAATAAGACGGAATCAATTTAAGAACGCATTGTAGTTGCGATGAGCTAGTCTTAAGCACTTTTACAAGTTGGAGCTCCCAAATCTCAGGGTTTTAGATGGGAATTTACATTCATGCCAGGCTAACTTTAATTGAAGTTAAATTCATCTAGCGCATAAATGCTACCGTGAAAGGTTGTCATCATTTATTTATTTTTTTAACTGGATATTCTACTAATTCATACTTTTCAAATAGGCTACGAGGCCTAATAGGCAATTAACTTAGTACATAGCTATATAGTTTTGTGCTAATTGCCAGTATTGCTCTTCAGCCTCTTTATCGGTTAGATCTGGTGTATTTGGCGGCAGCAGCGCCACTTCCGGTGGCAAACCCAGATGCCACAATTCGCGAGTGACGTCACTTGCAGTCTTTATTTTGTTCTGTTTATTGATTTTTTTATTTTTTTTTGTTTGAATCTCTCAACATTTTACCACAGTAGCCAGGTGGTGAAGGCAAGAAAAAAGAAACTAAATTACAGTGTCACTTGCTATCGCCGCTTGCACTTTCCACAACTTGCGACGTCACTTGCGATCCACAGAAATCGTGCGCGTTGCCATGGAGACGAGACGCTGTGGTGGTTAAATGATTAAAGCTAATTTAGTACAATAACGAACAGGGTCCTGCAAGTCATCTGTAGGAGAAAAAGACAAGACCCGCAAATCCGTGGCTGCAGAATATGAACGCAATGCGCAAAGTTTCTCGTTAAGCGTTTCCTCCCGCAGAAAACCATACAACCACTTAATGTATTAAGAGTGCTATTAAAATATAAAATTCAATAGTTTATTAATATAATGAATATGTATATAGTATTTTCCTTCCGTACCGCAAAACATGGGATAGCGTAGCCTAATGGAGTAAGATGATAGTGCAAACTCAATATGCTCCTCATTAACATATACATAACTAATGTACAGGCAGGTGAGCCCATAATAAACGCAACACGCAAAGTTTAACGTTTTTTTTTTTTTTTTCAAATAGAATAAGTCTACAGTTCTTTTATATCATTGTCTTTGTCCATAAGCTATATTATGTTTTATTTAAAATGATTTTCTATGGGAGGAAAATGTTTAACGTGCAATTTAACGCATTGTGTCCTTTTAATATCACTTAATGTATTTCATAATGCGCGTTCATATCGGTATAAATGCGTGTTTAATACTGCAAAATACGCTCGATGTTACAGTCACTGCCCTTGCTGTCCAGAATAAAGAGAGCGTCCCAATCGAGTGAAGGATTTGTGGAAACTGTGGTTCCTAATTATTGTGATCCAACATAAAAACATTTTTTTTTTAAGGATTTGATACATAAACGATTTAAATGACTCAATTTATACTTTAAAAATGAAATGGAAACACAGTAGGTGATAGCAAGTCACTGTCTTTGTCACTGAGCATTCAATCGATTCGTTCAAACGGCTAAATCGTTTAGGAACGAAGCACGTGGCTGTCTATACGAATAGGTCATTGAATCATTTACTCAATAGATTTGTTCAAAAACTTAGATTCATTCATAAACCAAATACAGCGGTGCTTGCTTTGGAGATGAGCTGCGGCTCAGCTGTGATTTGTTTGGAACTATTTTCGTTGACGAAATAGGCCTAGTGTTCCTAAAATTGAAGTCACTTAATATTAACTTTTGATTAAATGCAAAAATGTATAAAACTGTAGTATAAATTCAATTTCACATTTGCAAACTCCCGTTATAATTAAAAGCTGTCACTCGTCTTAATTCATGGCGATCTCACACACTATTTTAATTAATGAAGCTCTCTACACTGAATCAATAAATCTATTATTTACATTGTCTCTACACTTCGTTTATTATAATGAATGACAAAACCTGCAGTCTGCTTAGTGCTTTCATGATCTGTGCTGTGAGCAGCAACACGTGCACCGATAGAGAAGCATTTCTATTGGCTGCAGTCTGCAGGAAGGCCTATTATCCCTTACATATACATTTATATATATATATATATATATATATATATTTTTTTTTTATATATATATATATATTTATATATATATATATATATATATATATATATATATATATATATATATATTTTTATATATATATATATATATTTTATATATATATATATATATATATATATATATTTTTTTTTTTTTTTTTTTTTTTTTTTTTTATATATATATATATATTTATATATATATATATATATATATATATATATATTTTTTTTTTATATATATATATATATATATATTTATATATATATATATATATATATATAAATATATATATATATATATAAAAAAAAAAAAAAAAAAAAAAAAAAATATATATATATATATATATATATATATATATATATAAATGTATATATAAAAATATATATAAATATAAATAATGTAGGGTGAATTTGGGTAATCTGGGACATTTTTTTACAATTTTGACTTCTGTGATTTTATTTCGATATCTAACACATTAGACTTTTCTGAAATCCCTAAGATGTTTTCTAACCACACCAGAAGAAATAATGTAGATATTATGCCCAGAGGAGACATGCCACACCTATTAAGTGTTTTTGTGCTCCCCAAAAAAATTCTGCCTGAATTTGATAATCTGGGACAGGTCACTTTATAATCTGGGACATATGTATTAGGCCTAAAAAAAGCCTATATTCACCATACTTTATGCATGCCAAACACTATCACCAATAGATCCCTTCATTCTACTCTCATTGCATTGGTTTAGCTTCTTCGCATTTCTCTTATTTCCCTCTCTCTCTTCCTCGCTCTTTCTATTGCCATCTCTTTTCCTGACGCTGTGGTGCCATTGCATTTTGTAATTTCATTGAGTTAAAGGCCATGGATATTTTCATATTTTAGCTGACTTAATGACTGTGTGTGGGTGTGTGTGCATTTGTGAACAGAACATTGTGAACTGGCCAGAGCGCAGATCCCCCTCCTGCTCAGTGATTTGAACCGTTGTAGTCCCTAAATGCATATTTCCCCCATTTGAAGACTGTCCCAGATTACCCAAAGCATGCTGTCCCACATTCTCAATCATATTTGATAATGTGGGACAACAAAAAAAATGTTTGAAAGAAAAAAAAAAAACTAAAACACATTTTGAACACTTTAATACATATTTTGTTGCTTGAATAGATCACAAACATAATTTGACAACAATTAGGAACATTGTCTTATTCATGACAGATTTATGTCCTTAACATTGATCTTGTCATGCAATTCCCAGGGGAGCTTCTTGATTGACAAGTGCCCCGCCCCTTTCTGTGGAATCACCAAATACTGCCAAATACACCAGATCTAACCGATAAAGAGGCTGAAGAGCAATACTGGCAATTAGCACAAAACTATATAGCTATGTACTAAATAAGTTAATTGCCTATTAGGCCTCGTAGCCTATTTGAAAAGTATGAATTAGTAGAATATCCAGTTAAAAAAAAAAAAATTGACAACCTTTCACGGTAGCATTTATGCGCTAGATGAATTTAACTTCAATTAAAGTTAGCCTGGCATGAATGTAAATTCCCATCTAAAACCCTGAGATTTGGGAGCTCCAACTTGTAAAAGTGCTTAAGACTAGCTCATCGCAACTACAATGCGTTCTTAAATTGATTCCGTCTTATTCTGCCCTCTAGTGGCTGATATAAGTAATACAAACCTTAACACAATGGGACTTATGTCGAAATAACGAGTTAATTGTCGAAATAACGAGGTATGTTGAAATAACAAGATAAGTTTTCTTTTTTTTCCTCACCATGTGGTTCAGGGCTTCCGTAACTATCTTTGTAAAACTTTGAAGAAGTTTTAATTGGTATTGTAAAGTCCATTGGGTCCGAATGGATCCATTGTTGGCTGAAGGCTTCCCGTGTGGTCAGTCTTATCGGTGCGCAAATTAATTTAGTTTTCTATTAAACTGTAGTCTGTGTAGGCCTATTGTGAATTTGTTTGTCGCTGTGGTTGCCTGTTTGTTTAAAAAGCTCTTCTGTGGGTCTGGGCAGCACGTGTTAACGAATTAAAATTAAAATAAAGCGGTCATATACTCCCCTTTATGTCGTTGTAAACCCATGTAGCTTGCTTGCTTCATTGGCATACAGAAATGCTGTAAATAATGTTTGTTTCAGTCAGCTATTTAGATTTTTAATTTTTTTTTTCCCACAGAAGAAATTCATAATGGTTTAGAATGACATGAGGGAGAATAAGCTCAAACCCCAGCTAAAATCAATTTTTTCATAAGAGTGCTTGCATGTCAACTTTTAAAGTAGCCTTCGGGTTCAGTGTAGGCAAACTAACTGGCATTATTACATTGTGTGGTGTGTATTTTCTGAAAACATGTCTTATTCAGTCTAGATCTGAGAACCATTTAATGGCCTTCCGGAGAGTTATTGAACCTGCGTCCCGCAGCATGGCACGTGTGACCAGAGCAAAGACAGCTACGAGGAGTGAAGTTGAGTAACAAGCAATGCAATGGTAAATATTGGTATTGTTTGTGACAGAGAAAGAAAATGTTATATATATTTACATTTTTTGATGCACACGTTACATGCATGTATCATAATTATTTAAAATGTATTTTGACAGTGTCAGTCTCCGCAGCCCTTCGATGAGTTCCTCTTCATGGTCCAGCTTTCCGTTGGTCTTCCACAGAGAGATCTGGCCGTACACAAAACACTTGGGATGGATTCATTTGGTTTTATTTGTACAGACTAGAATATACAAATGTAAATTAAACACAGTATGCAAATATATGACTTTAATACAGTTTCTTGCTCACTAGTGTAATGTAAACATGTAAATATAAACACGTAAATTTTAGAAACTGTGGTAGTGTAATAGTATGTTTGTTTGTTTTTAACACTTCTGCCACTTGGAGGACTGATAGGTCAGGCAGATCGCTGGTGACACCGCTGTAAAGCGTTCTCCTGAGATGAAAAACAGAGGTATAGTGTAAACTGACCATTTAAAAAAAAAAAATCTTCCATCACTGTCATTACACGTTGCATACATTATGAATGGAGCCATATTCAATATGATTGTTTGTTTTTTGTCTGCTTGGGTTAATCATATAGGCATGTTATACATTGACTATAGCAAGATATGAAAAGATGTAACAATATTAGTCAGTATACTCCTACCTGGCTTGACTCTCTAGGCATACCAATGGGGCATGTTAATATTATTAATCAAAGTTTATTAATTATGTAATTCACTAGAGAATTTGATAATTATCTATCTTCACATTGTTCTAGGTTTGTGCCAGCTCTGTACGGGAGGAACTGCACTGATTCTCAGTTCTGAATAGTGTGCTGTCTGGTACAGTGCTGCAACAGTATGGATGGGAGTCCTTTAAAACAATCTGTTAAGATAATTACATTGGGTTACATATTGAATTACTTTGTTGCATTTTAAATTAAGTAAATTCAATATGTATATGGTTACATTGTAAATTAAACTACATTAAAATAAATTCTGAAAAATTAAGTCTATATAATGTTACAAACATGACACTGCAAAGAGTTCAGTAATATTTCAAAGGATGTCCCTATCCCTCTTAACCATTTCTGATCTAGTTTGCTTTTTACTGAACAGCTTCATGTTTGTGTTAGGGATCCTCTGCAAAACTGCTATATTAAATTTAAACAATTCAAGCTTCAGGTTACAGATAAGTTAAAAATATAACAACTGCCAGAAACTGTCAGACTTGGTTTATTACGATACATGGAAATCTAAAAATGGGAACAGTATTTAAAATACTTTATAATCAAGTGAAGACGTTCCTATCAGAGCCACAGATGCAAACACACGTGGATTACCAGGAGTAGGGATGGGCGATATGGCCTAAAAATTTATCACGATAATTTCAGGTATTTATTGCGATAACGATACCAATGACATATATATATATATATATATATAGTGTGACGAGCGTCCCGATTACCCATCAGCGTCGCCCTGGAAAC
Source organism: Onychostoma macrolepis (assembly GCF_012432095.1). NCBI lineage: Eukaryota > Metazoa > Chordata > Actinopteri > Cypriniformes > Cyprinidae > Onychostoma > Onychostoma macrolepis. The sequence continues at coordinate 1,051,562 of NC_081171.1, read as the reverse complement.
TGATCAGGAACACCTGCACTCCCTCATCACCGGCTGCTCGGTCACAGCTGCAGCTCGTTATTGGCTGGGTTATAAAACCACGCCGAGCCAAGCCACAAGTGACTTCATTCTCCATGAGGCAAGGACTAACGTCGTTCTCTGATCTTTCCCGCAGACAGCAGCAGCTGACCGAGCGGCACACCCCTAAATCCAGGACGAATCACATAGCACGATCACACGGCCAAGGAACAGGAGGAGAGAGAGCACGAACAACACAGAGGCACTCGTTTCACTTGACTCACCCTGCTTGAATACCAATAAATCCACCCTCCTGGGCATTTATTTTGCATTCACTTGTCGTGTGATTCTTCACCCCGTGACAAGTGGTGGAGAATGCGGGCATGAGAGTGAAGGATCACCGACAAGCGGGATCACTTACCTGGCTATTCACCCCCGGTTTTTTTTTTTTTTTTTCCTCTGTTTGTTTTTCTTTAGGTGCGCGCTCCTCCCTCCTCAGACATGGAAGAACTCCTGAAACACCTCACCGAGGTTAGCATCCGCCAGCAGCAAATAGCCGAACATCTCGCTGCTCGGCAAGGCCAGACGGATCAGGAGATCGCAGCTCTCCGAGCCGCTAACCCGCCCGTGCCACCCTCGGATGCCCGGATGCAGGCCGTGAGGTTACTCCCAAAAATGACCCCACACGACGACGTTGAAGCGTTCCTCCAAACGTTCGAGACAACCGCGACCTTGGAAGGCTGGCCGCCCGCTGATTGGGCCCGGGCGCTGGCTCCTCTCTTAACCGGTGAAGCTCAATGAGCTTATTTCAGTCTCTCCGCAGCTACCGCTAGCCAATATGAAGAGGTAAAGCGTGAAATCTTAGCCCGACTGGGCCTATCGGCCGTATGCGCGGCCCAACACTTCCACAAGTGGGAATATAAAGCCCGACTACTGGCCCGGGCCCAAGCCACCGAACTTACACGACTGACACGACACTGGTTGTTAGAGGGGGACCCATCAGCGACGCAGGTGATGGAGCGCATCGTCGTCGACCGGTTCCTCCGGGCCCTCCCTCGTTCACACCGCCGAGCAGTCGGCATGAGGAACCCTACCTCGACATCAGAGTTGGTGGAAGCCGTGGAGCTGGCGGATGCAACCCAACAGCGAGATGGGGGGGAGAGAGTGCCGCCATTTCCCCGGAGGGTGAGCCAGGAGTGACGCGTGCCGGAGGGCACCCCGCGACATGAGTAGGCCGGTGGCCCCCTCTATGCGAGACGAACCGATGCCAACGGAGCCTCCCGCTCGAACCTGGCTGGCAGGCTGCAGCATGCACTGGGACCTTCCTGCTGGGGCACCGAAAACCGAGGTGAAGGTGAATGAAAAATCGTTCCGGGCCCTTCTGGACTCGGGAAGCGCAGTAAGCCTCATCCAGGCGCATGTCCTAGCCCCTCACACGCAGTGCAAGACGTCGCTACCCATAACCTGCGTCCACGGAGACACTCGTCAGGTCCCAGCACGTCGCGTGACCATCTCGGCTGGCCCAGGCACCCAGGCATCAATACGAAGTGGACGTATTGAAGGATCTCCCCGTACCCGTCCTGATCGGCCGAGACTGGCCCGGCTTTGATCGCCTTCTAGCCTCCATCACTCAGCCTGCCGGCCGTGGAGGGGGCCGCTGAAACCAACCAGCCCCGAAGAGGCCTCGACGACGCCCCGTCTTCATCACCACGGACAGCGGGAGAGATGGTGAGTCCCCTTCCCAAAATCCTAACCTCTTCTATGACACTTTCCAACAGGTGACGGGAGGGGGCTCTTTTGACCGAGCCCAACGGGAGGATGACCGACTAAAGCACTGTTGGACCCAGGTCCGGGTGATAGACCGAGAGGAGCGCCAACCGGGGCCCCATCCTCTCCCGCATTTCATCGTCGAGAACGGCCTACTCTATTGTGTCGCACAGCGAAGGGGGGAGGAAAAAAAACTATTAGTGGTGCACCTCGGCGCGGCCAACACCGCCCAAAGGATCAAAGACCGTTTCCACTGGCCCGGCTTAGACGGCGAGGTAACACGCTTCTGTCAGGCCTGTCCCACTTGCCAGCTGACAGCACCCAGGAAGCCTCCCCCCAGTCCGCTGATTCCGCTCCCCATCATTGAGGTGCCCTTCGAGCGCATCGGGATGGATCTGGTAGGGCCGCTGCCGAAGTCTGCCCGGGGGCACGAACACATACTGGTGATCGTCGATTATGCAAGGTCCCCCAGGCCTCAACTGGCTTCACCCCCTTCGAGCTCCTCTTCGGACGACAACCTCGGGGCCTCCTAGATGTGGCAAAGGAGGCCTGGGAGCAGCAGCCGGCCCCCCAACGTTCTGTCATCGAACATGTTAAGGAAATGAGGGAGAGGATCGACCGGGTCATGCCATTAGTCCGGGAGCACCTGAGCCATGCGCAGCAGGCCCAACAACGCCACTTCGACCGGGCGGCCCAACCACGGGAATTCCAGCCCGGAGACCGGGTCATGGTCCTTGTCCCCACAGCGGCCTGCAAGTTCCTGGCCACCTGGCAAGGCCCGTACACGGTCCTAGAAAGAGTTGGGCCAGTCACCTACCGCCTCCGACAACCCGGCCGCCGAAGAACGGAACAACTGTACCACATAAATCTGCTGAAGAAGTGGGTGGGGACGAGGGACCAGCTCGTCGCCCTCGCCACCTCGGAGCTCCCCTAGTTGTAGACATCAACCCCCATCTGTCGGCCGCCCAGAAGACGGAGCTGCAGCACCTGATCGGTCAGTTCTCGGATGTGTTCTCCCCCCTCCCTGGGCGGACCAACGTCATCCAGCATGACATACAAACCCCTTCTGGAGTCATCATCCGGCAGCGGCCTTATCGGGTCCCTGAGGCTCGTCGGCAGGCTATTGAGGCAGAAATCCAACAGATGTTGAAGTTAGGGGTGATTGAACCATCCCGCAGCCCATGGTCCAGCCCCATCGTCTTGGTCCCGAAACCCGATGGCACCCTCCGTTTCTGTAACAACTATCGCCGCCTGAACAAGGTTTCCCAGTTTGACGGCTACCCCATGCCTAGGGTCGACGAGTCACTGGATCGGTTGGGAAGGGCCCGATACATCTCCACCCTAGGCCTCACCAAGGGCTATTGGCAGGTGCCGCTATCACAAGACGCCAAACAAAAGACTGCCTTCTCCACGCCTAGCGGCCACTGGCAGTTCCGGACCCTTCCCTTCGGCCTTCACGGGGCCCCTGCCACGTTCCAAAGAATGATGGATATCCTCTTACGGCCCCACCAGTCATACGCCGCCGCATATCTGGACGACGTGGTCGTCCACTCCGAAACGTGGGAAGACCACCTCGAAAGGCTACGGAGGGTGCTGTCGGAACTCCGGAGGGCTGGACTCACCGCCAACCCCCGCAAATGTCCTCTAGCACTCTCGGAAGTGAAGTACCTGGGGTTCCAAGTCGGGCGGGGCCTGATTCGGCCCCAAGAGAAGAAAGTGGAGGCCGTCCGCTCCGCCCCCAGGCCGAAGACGAAGTCCCAGGTACGAGCCTTTTTGGGGTTGGTGGGGTATTATCGCTGCTTCATCCCTAACTTCTCCTCTTTAGCCGCCCCTCTGACAGATCTGACCAGGAAGGGGCAGCCGGAGCAGATACAGTGGACGTCCGCAACCGAGGAAGCCTTCCGGGACATCAAGGCAGCCGACCGAGCGGCTTTTATAATCTTAATTTGTAAGCAAAATGTAGAAATGAGGCTGACATGAACATGTCTGGTAGTGAAAGTTATATAACACACATACTAGTGTGATTCAGTAGCTTTCAAAAAGAGAACAGGGCTCACACCTTAAGATTTTTGGTCAAGAAGACCAACATATTCACTGTAGCTGGTTTCAGAAGAGACCTTTGGCATGTCACAACATTTCCAGCAGCGCAGAGGGTGTACTTGTGGCGGGGATGCACAAGTACTTTTTCACCAAACGACTGATGTTAGGGAAATTCACATCGTGTACCTTCCACCACGTAAGGGGATTGCTTTCACCATCTGCAAGTGGCCCATGCAGGTAGTTTAATTCAGCCTCAATTTTCTCTGTTTCAGAAAGGCTGGTCATCTCAGCAGCTGGTTTCTTAAAAACTTCCAAGACTCTTCTTCTGCCTTTTAGATGCACTCTGAGCTTCTTTTGTTGATTCAGCTGACGTTACAGGGGTAGCAGAGCCAGCATCACTTGGCATGACAGAAAGGGATTCCACCTCTCGGACTACTCTGGCTTTGATGACCAGGATCTCTTCTTGACTCATATACTGAGTGCGGAAGCGTGGATCAAGAATGGTTGCCATGTTGATCAGTTCCTGAACCTCTAGGTCACCATATTTGGTGTTCATGTAGTCCAGTATTGAACTTTTAATTGTCTTGGTGAGATCTGGGTCTTCATCTTTCCCCTGCAGCAGCTCACCGTTGAAAAGGTGAAGAGTAGGCTTCAAGCTCTGTGACATAGTTTTCAGAAGAGAGGGCATCTGTAAAATCAAGAGGAGGCCCAAGTGCCTTACTGACAGAGTCTAGGACATCAATATCCTGCCATGTAGGCACCAGATGCCTGGTTGACCTGTCAGCAGCCAGGACTTGCGTAATGGCCTTCTCTTGCTCAAGTATCTGCTGAATCATCTTCTGCCTTGATCCCCATCGTGTAGCCGATTCAGTCACAAGTTTGTGTGGCGGAAGGCTAAGTTCTACTTGAGCATCTTTGAGTGTTCGCTGCTTTTTCCAGCTGTGCGAAAAAACAGACAATCTTCTTACAGACTCCCACAGCTCTGTCAATCCTGGTATCACTCATGCTTCTCTCTGCAAAACAACACAACTATTTATTTTTATTTATTTGTTTCTTTTGCACAAGAATAAAATACATACAATAAAAAACAAACGAAAAAAAAGTAAAAAAGTTAGTTCAGTTAAAATTAAAATAAGATATGATTAAAAAATCATTAAAAAAAATTAACATTTAATATTAAATGCACATAATATATACATATTAGCTAATGAATTACTGTTCAGAATACTGCTTATAGTTACATTACTAATGCAGAAACAAATACATAAGTTCAGTAAATATTAAGCTCATGTTTGCTCAGTGTGCATGTATTAAAATATACTGACACTAAGAGAAAGAGTAAACTTACCAATAGCAATGTGAAGACAATGGCCAAAGCAAGACAGTCTTGTCCACATGTTTAGAGTGACTGCTTTTACTATATTGGCCCCGCTGTCCGTTGTTAGGCACACCTGTTTCTCCTCGTCTAAATTCCATTCTTGAAGAAATTGCTTCAAGCCACTCGCGATGTTTTCACCCGTGTGGTCATCTGGGAAAAAACTTGTCTGGATGCAACAGCTGTTCAAACTCCAGTCACTTGTTATGTAGTGGACCGTAAGGCTAATGTACGGCTCAGTCGCTCTGCTACTCCACATGTCAGCAGTTGAAGCATAAAAATCCGCCGTAGACGGTGCTGTTTGTACCCTACCATGGCACTCTTCATACATCGTTGGCAGGGCTGTTTTGGAAAAATGCTTCCTTGAAGGCATGTTGTATCTTGGGTCTAGTTTATGGATCATTCGCTTGAATCCTCCTTTTTCGACAGTTTGGATTGGCAACATGTCTTTTGCCGAACAAAACGCCACTGCCTCCGTCAATTCGTTCCATCGTTTACTTTGCTTATCATAAGGAACGCAATTAGCAAATGCGCTGAATTTTCATCTGGGTGGGAATTTTCTTACCCCTAGGTCCACTTGTAGTTGGTGCCTCTGCCTCGCGTATCTTCAAACTTTCTTCATACTCTGGTTTGTTTCAGATGGTGGAACAAATTGGACGTGTTTCCACTCTTTGCCACGGCTCCCCGCAGTCTCTGGCCCAGGTCGCTTCAGTGGTCGGAGCATTAGGTGTCTGATGACACCCCGCTGGAGTGGTGCCGTGACTCCATGCGAATTGAGTCCTTGGGCTGAAAGTTGGGGCATGTTTGGTGAAAAGTGTGGGTGTTGTGAAGGTCCCTGGGTGCACAGGGAGGATCACAACAGCCACACGTTTCGCCCACATTCACCGACCATCGGCCCAAGGGCTCAGTCCGCAGGGAGTTTGCAGCACGCTCCCCAAGGGGCTTTCATCAGAGCCTTGATGTTTTGCCCACTGATGCAACCTGTGCCAAAGTCTCAGCCTGCAGGGGGCTGTGGTGGCAACGGACGACCACGACATGGAGTCCTTGGTCTGACAGTAGGGCTTGGTGGGTGACTCGTGTGGGTTTCTTAAGCATACCTGTGCACCCAGGGATGCTCAAGACACCTACGCGTTTTGCCAACCATGCCCGACCGTCAGACCAAGGACTCCATGTCGTGGTTGTCCTCAGGTGTCATGGCTCCTTGCGAGCTGAGACTTTGGCCCAGGTTGCTTCGGTGGTCGATGCATTAGGTGTCTGATGACACCCCGTTAGGGGGGTGCCGCGACTCTCTGCGGACTGAGTCCTCGGGCCGAATGTTGGGGCATGTTGGGTGAAATGTGTGGGTGTTGTGAAGGTCCCTGGGCGTACAGGGATCATCACAGCAGCCGCATGTTTCACCCACATCTCCCGGCCATCGGCCCAAAGGCTCAGTCCACAAGGAGTTTGCTGCACTCTCCCCAGCGGGGTGTTTTTGCCCACTGATGCAACCTGGGGCAAAGTCTCTGTTCGCAAGGAGCCATGGCACCTGGGAAACGACCACAACACAGCACCCTTGGGCTGGCAGTGGGGCTTGATGGTGAGAGATATACAACTGAAACGTGTAAATCAGCAAGACTTATCCGTAGGATGATATGGAGATGGATAATGGTCCTAAAAAGAAATACCAACTTAGTAATGCGCTCTCAAGTTGAAATTTTCTTACACTCATTTATTTCTATAAACACTGAATGCTGACTGCTCTTAGAGAGAGAAGGCCTCACCTACAGTCATTGTAATGACATGTACAGTCCAGCAAACAAAATGTGAACGGCGTCATCCGTAACACTAATCCCAAGTAAAATGACAGTAACAGTAGATCGAGAGAAGGTTTTCTGATATGATTTTCTTAAATGATATAAATTTTCTGGGTAACTATAGATCTCTATGAATCTAAAGTATTAGACAAGCCCTTAAAAAGAACATGAAGTCACTCGTGCAAAAATATAGAATGAAATGAATGAATGTATAATGTTTTCTTTGTTCGGTTAAGAAGGTTCGTCTGTTGGACCTTAGAAAATAAGAATAAATCATTTTAAGATCAAACACTTTTAAATGTAGTTTGTCAAAAAGAATAATCTGTTATCTGATTTAGTTGTATTTTCAAAAGGAGAAATAAAAAAATAAAAATAAAATAAATTGCCTTTCTTAAAAACATTGTCAAACTTATTTTGTAGCCTGATTCTCACTTCCTTGTGTGTTGACCACATATATTTATCAGACTTATAAAAGTAGCGGGAACCTTTGTGCAGTAATAAAGGTAAATCATATAAAACAAAGAGAACCGATTAATGATTTTGTTAGAACACAACGTGTATGAAACTGTATTTAGTAACCTTTTATTCAAACTTTAAAGTAAGTTTATGCTTTATTTCTATAATACTTGCTGATTTTAATTGATTTTGGGGTGAAGTAAAAAAGAAAAAGTTTGAAAACTTGCATATGCCGACCTGAACTGTTGACCTTCCTGAATGACGTCATTGTGTGTGTGTGTGTGTGTGTGTTTGTGTGGATCTGTTAGGATTATTTTTTTAAATAATCCCATTTTTAAAACACTGCAACAACCACGTTTGTCAACATGAATTATTTTGTAATATCATGTTTTGACCTTATATTTACTAGGAATTGAAACCTTTGTAAAAAGAAAAGGAATAAAGTAATAAATGAAAATGATATAGATTTGAGACTTGTGAACCGTTAAAACTTAACATCAGTATTACCACTATTAATAAGCAGTCTTAACAACAAAGCATATGTTTAATACATATTGTAGATAGGTTTTAACAACGTAGGTATTTTCATACCGTCGGACACCCATTTAGCTTGTCCTGTGGTTTTAAAGCATAATTAAATATTCTCAGGGGACCCTTTGCTCCGCATAAGGTGTTCCTCACATGTGCGGATTCATTCAAGAGTAGTTTACAACTCCAAAGAATGCGTGTCGTGGTCTGTAGTTGACTTAAACATTTTAAATGAGCTTCATGGGGGAAAGGGTTGGTGTCTGCAAAAGTCATAAAATCTCTCTTCAAAACGGCTACATCACATTTTGTATATTTCTACATGTATTATTCAGTAGATAACCAATAGTATATTGATAGTATAGGCCTGTGATATTTATCACGCTGATAAAGGTCGGTTCAAAAAAAAAAAAGTATGAACATGTACAACTATATAAGCGCAGAACTAGATCACAGGCTCACCCTAGTAATAGTCTAAGATAGGGAAACATTTTATTTAGCCTTTTAAGCGGGAAAATGCTTTGAAATAAAATAAACTAAGTACAATTTTAAATGATAAACTAAAATTTGAACAGATACTGTTGAATAAAAGGTTAAATTTGCAAACAGATAAATAAAATATTTTATTTAAAAACCTTTAAGATTCCATCTAAACAGTCTTTTAAGTTTGAAAGATCTTATTTACACTCTTAAGATTATATTTTAATAATAATAATAAATTTTTTAAGATGTCTTCGTTCACTCTGAAAAGGGGTAGCAGACTAACTTGACACATGAGCTGTTATAGACCCGGTCTCTGAGTGGGCCTTGAAGCATCCAATCCATTTCACTACGATGTTTAGCCCTGCGAGGATCTGTGAGTTTGTTTATATTTAATAAAGTTTATAACTTAAATATAAAAATAAAACAAAAAAGTTTATCTATTTTGGAAATCTTTAATTCCCAGTATGGACATCATTGTTCACAGAAAAAAATGTAAGACATTTTTATTGTCACCTAGCCTGGCTATTGTAAATGTTTATTTTTATATAGTATGTTACATATCACATTTTATTTATTGACACCTTTAAAAGATGAGAATGATGTGTTTTATAAGTTCAATAAATTTAAATAAATGCTGAATATGTGTTTAAAATGTATGATGAATGATTTGCTTTAGTAGGTTGTTTTATAATGTTAATAACCTTAATATATATAAAATAAATGCTAAATATGCTTAAAATGTATGATGAATGATTTGCTTTAGTAACATGTTTGTTACTATGATATATAATCCTCTGGGAGTTTTGGAGTTGAAGTTTTGACATTTGTGTTTTTCAGTATCTTAAAACATATTAATGGCCAAAGTATGATTATACTGTATTCAGCACAAACTGGGCTACATTAATATGCCAGCAGGCGGAAATGTTTATGTATGCGCGCGCTTGTTTATATGATTTATCAGAACACAAATTTAAATAATGATGTGGGTATTACTCTGATATAAGAATGTGGTTTATGATGAAATTTGAGTCGTCACAATTAGGATAGCTTGCAAACAATATTTTATTAAATGGTTGTATGCAGAATTTTGGTAGACGTACAGTAAAAAATTATTTTGTCTATGGAGTGTAGTAATACTCCAAATGATTGTACCCACGAGCATAACTTTTTTAATTAAATATATTTTTTTAATAAATTAGCTTTTTTGAATTAAATTATACTAAATGATGTTTATGAAAAAAATTAAAATTAAAAGTTTACTGCGATGGGTAGGTTTAGGGGATGATACAGTATAAAATTATATTTAGAACCTTTAATATTTATATTTACATTATATTAATGTAGAAACGGCTTTGCAACAATTTTTGTGAAAAGCTATACAAATAAATGAATGGAATTGAATTGTCTATGGAAAACATAGAAATTTGACATGTCCGGACATGCCCACAATACAGCTTATCATTTGCCTGTTAAAATATTAATTTTTTCACCCTTTACTTATTTCGAATATAAAATTTTTGTTTCCTAAAACTGGTGTCAACGTTTTGCTTTGAAATTAAAATAAATAAATAAACTGTGCGATCACACACGATATATAAAACAAAGAAGAGAATACGACTCGGGACTTCTCATTGATAGCCTATTTTATTTAAATTATTTTTATACAACCATCAGAATATATGTGCTAATAATAATAATAATATTATTATTATTATTATTATTATTATTAGAGGTCACAAAGGTCAAAGCAATTAATCAAAATTGACACATGCTGGAGGCTATCACTACTATCTGATTTGGGAGAAGGGGGAAAAAAGACAGGCGGGTAATAATATGTTTGGCAATACATGAATTATGATGAAATTAAAATATTTGATTGCAATACATGAATTATGAAAACGTTTGTTTGTGATACATGAATTATGAAAATAGGAAAATATTTGTTTGCAATACATGAATTATGAAAAAAATGAAAATATTTGTTTGCAATACATGAATTATGAAAAATTTATATTTGTTTGCAATACATGAATTATGAAAACAGGAAAATATCTGCAATACATGAATTATGAAAAAATTAAAATATGTTTGTTTGCAATACATCAATTATGAAAATAGGAAAATGTTTGTTTGCAATATGAATTATGAAAACAGGAAAATATCAGTTTTCAATACATGAAAAAATGAAAATATTTGTTTGCAATACATGAATTATGAAAACGTTTGTTTGTGATGCATGAATTATGAAAACAGGAAAATATCTGCAATACATGAATTATGAAAATAGGAAAATATTTGTTTGCAATACATGAATTATGAAAAAAATGAAAATATTTGTTTGCAATACATGAATTATGAAAAATTTATATTTGTTTGCAATACATGAATTATGAAAACAGGAAAATATCTGCAATACATGAATTATGAAAAAATTAAAATATGTTTGTTTGCAATACATCAATTATGAAAATAGGAAAATGTTTGTTTGCAATATGAATTATGAAAACAGGAAAATATCAGTTTTCAATACATGAAAAAATGAAAATATTTGTTTGCAATACATGAATTATGAAAACGTTTGTGATGCATGAATTATGAAAAATTTATATTTGTTTGCAATACATGAATTATGAAAAAATGAAAACATTTGTTTGCAATGAATATGAAAATGTTTGTTTGCAATACACAAAATATGAAAACATGAAAACATTTGTTTGCAATTACATGAATTATGAAAATAGGAAAATATCTGCAATACATGGATTATGAACAAATGAAAATATTTGTTTGCAATACATGAATTATGAAAATAGGAAAATGTTTGTTTGCAATACATGAATTATGAAAATATTTGTTTAAAATACATTAAAATATTTGTATGCAATACATGAATTATGAAAACATGAAAATATTTGTATGCAATACATGAATTATGAAAACATGAAAATATTTGTTTGCAATACATGAATTATGAAAATATTTGTTTAAAATACATGAAAATATTTGTATGTAATACATGAATTATGAAAACATGAAAATATTTGTTTGCAATACATGAATTATGAAAACATTTGTTAGCAATACATGAATTATGAAAATATTTGTTTAAAATACATTAAAATATTTGTATGCAATACATGAATTATGAAAACATGAAAATATTTGTATGCAATACATGAATTATGAAAACATGAAAATATTTGTTTGCAATACATGAATTATGAAAATATTTGTTTAAAATACATGAAAATATTTGTATGTAATACATGAATTATGAAAACATGAAAATATTTGTTTGCAATACATGAATTATGAAAACATTTGTTAGCAATACATGAATTATGAAAATATTTGTTTAAAATACATTAAAATATTTGTATGCAATACATGAATTATGAAAACATGAAAATATTTGTATGCAATACATGAATTATGAAAACATGAAAATATTTGTTTGCAATACATGAATTATGAAAATATTTGTTTAAAATACATGAAAATATTTGTATGTAATACATGAATTATGAAAACATGAAAATATTTGTTTGCAATACATGAATTATGAAAACATTTGTTAGCAATACATGAATTATGAAAATAGGAAAAGGTTTGTTTTCAATACATGAATTATGAAAATATTTGTTTAAAATACATGAAAATATTTGTATGCAATAAATGAATTATGAAAACATGAAAATATTTGTTTGCAATACATGAATTATGAAAACATTTGTTAGCAATACATGAATTATGAAAACATGAAAATATTTGTTTGCAATACATGAATTATGAAAACATTTGTTAGCAATACATGAATTATGAAAATAGGAAAATATTTGTTTTCAATACATGAATTATGAAAATATTTGTTTAAAATACATGAAAATATTTGTATGCAATACATGAATTATGAAAACATGAAAATATTTGTTTGCAATACATGAATTATGAAAACATTTGTTAGCAATACATGAATTATGAAAATATTTGTTTAAAATACATGAAAATATTTGTATGCAATACATGAATTATGAAAACATGAACATATTTGTTTGCAATACATGAATTATGAAAACATTTGTTAGCAATACATGAATTATGAAAATAGGAAAATATTTGTTTTCAATACATGAATTATGAAAATATTTGTTTAAAATACATTATGAAAATATTTGTATGCAATACATGAATTATGAACATATTTGTTTGCAATACATGAATTATGAACGGAGGGAATATTGTTGGCGCTCCACTCCACTCACATACTCTGCCGGACACCGCCACACAAATGTGGCTTTTTGTTAATAACTGTCCTACTACAGGATTTAACACAGTAACAGCTCACTACCAGTTACAAGAGACCCTGTAACAGTCTGTCAGGCAATTGTAGTTGCATTTTTTATCAATTAATTTCTTAAATTATCCTTTGACTATGTTCTGGCCCACCAGTTTTTTGGGACATTTTTTTTTTTTCAAACTCCACTCAGGTTTTGCGCTTTCATCCATAAAGAAAAGATACAACTTTTCAACACTTTCAATGAAAAGGGAGGTAAGTCCTTCAACATTTCTAGTGAAAAACAAACAAGGAAAGGAGTCTTTGGGATTAGAAATATGGGAACCTACACAGTAACAAGTCTATTTCAGTTGTTTTAAGGGCAGCTTGCCATTTCATGAGCAACTGGGTAACCAAACGAACAGACCTGATTCCCAAGTGTTGAGCTAATACTGTTTCGTTCTTAAAATCCGGCCCTACAATATTCAGTAGCTGAGTAATAACGCTGTGTTCAATCAGCAACCTACCAAGTCCAGGAAAAAAGGTACTGTCCAACCGAGAGCCATATATTAAAGGCTCCTCGAGTAATCAAAGAGAATGTGAATTTTCTCTAACAAAGAGACTCGGAACCTTAACGGAAAAAACTGTGAAAATGCTACAGTAAAAACCTGTTAATTGGTTAACGGTAAGTTCCTCTAAAACATACGGTGAAAAACTGTAATAGACATATCAGAAAATTTTACGGTGAAATACCGCTTTTGGAAGTGAAAGAAAGTAAAATTTACAGGGAAAAACCGTAAATTGACGTTCCCAGAATTCCCTGCTTTGCATTTCAAATTGGATGTTTTGTCTTTGAAATAACTATGTTTCTTAGTTTTTTCTTATCAGTTATGTTTATTAGGGTTGTATGTTACATATAATGTTGTTAAATTAAAGTTTATTGCAAATTTCAGTTTAATGAGTCACCATGATGGTGTTTAGTGTTTGTGTGAATGACACTGTGCACCTTCTTAATTGGTTCATCATGTGACTTTCTCATCACCTTCTGTATTTGGTGGTTATCAGTGTATTTCAAAGGTACAAAACAAAAGATTTCAGTACTTCAATAGGTTGGTATATTAACATTATATCAGTTAATGAAATTACGGTATTTAACTGTAAATCTAAGTTAAAACCGTAAAACCAAAAATTTTGCTACCCTATTTTTTACAGTAGAATTCCGGCAACCACAGCTGCCGTTTTTTTTACAGTGCATCAAAAAAAGTGCTTAGTCCAGCCCCAACCCTGCAGAACTACTAGAAGCAGGCATGAAACCAAACACCCGGTAAAATCCGACGGTCCATCCAACATTCTTTGCACAAACTGCAGATGAAAGGTTGCAATCCTGCTTTGGAAATGTACGAGTCCTTGACCACCTTCCTCAGGCAAAAACAATATATTCTGTGAGACCCAATGTAATCTACGCCCAAAAATGTCCACCAAGACAGCCTGAATTTTTGAAAGCAACTGCAAAGGAGGATCTACACAAGCAAACTTATGCCATAAGGAAGACGCCACCAAATTGTAAACAATTAAAATGCATCTTCTGTATGACAGTTTGAGAAAAAACATTTTTCTAGGCATCCTTTGACTTTCAAATAAACCTGAGTTTTTCTGTACTATTGGGGGTGGGGGGCCTCCAACATGAATTTTGCCTAGGGCCTCCTAATGTCTAGAACCGGCCCTGCATTAAGGTACTCAAGCTTGTTCCTGGGGACCCACTGCTCTGCACATTTTGCATGTCTCCCTAATTCACACACCTGATTCAGATCATCAGCTCATTAGGAAAGAGCTCCATGAACTCAGATGAGTGTCAGATAAGGGAGACATGCAAAATGTGCAGAGCAGTGGGTCCCGAGGAATAGGATTGAAAATCATTGCTCTATAGGAGCTTGATTCGTTTTGCCAAAATCAGGTGATCTATGACGTCTGAAGCTTCGTTCGCCTGAAAACCACGTGGCTGCTTCAGTATCATTAGGCTTGTTTGAGATGCGCCTCGCCTGAAATGTAGGCGTCTGCAGTGAGGGGACGAGTGAAATAAGCGCAGTCAAGACGGACAGTTCTGCCCTCTCGAAGTGGAACAGATACCTACGAGCTCAAAGGCACACTCATATGCTGTGCTGCTGATAAACATTAGGCCAGTGCTTCCCAAACAAATATTTTAGCAGAATGTATATTTTATTCAGAATTACTGCGCTAGTACTCTGCGCTCGTCTGTGTAGCGCGCATGCATTCACTCACGTAAGCCTCGCCCACTCCTGACAGCAAAATGGATATATTTGCATGACTTTCTAACATTTACAGATGAAAAATATACCTGTGACGTGTCAGTTATGCACTGAGGAAAATACAACGTCCCAAATGCATTAAACAGCACAGATATATTCGCTGTTTGCCATCGTGGCTCGATTTGATCCATGATCGACATTAAGGGCTGCTTAAGAATAAGCGTGTACATCAAATTATCCTGACTCACTGAACCTGGATTGAATTAGTGAGATTGCGTGAACTTAAAGGTCCCATGACATTCTGCTTTTTAGATGCTTTTATATAGGCCTAAGTGGTGCCTAGTACTGTATCTGAAGTCTCTGTCCCGAAATTCAGCCTTGGTGTAGAATTTCAGCCGCTATGAGCAAGTCCCACAATGAGCTTTCCTTAGGACGTGCCATTCTGTGTCTGTAGCTTTAAATGCTAATGAGGAGGAGAGAGGCGGGGCAAGGTGGAGGGTGGGTGTGGCCTTAACCAGCTTGCGCTACCATGCGCTAATGTAGACAGTGGATGTATCGCAATGGCTCGTAGACACACAGTCCTTCGCTCGTTTGCAAACCATGATGTCTCTCGAGGAAAAAACATATTGCGCTCGCCTCACACGGTAGCAGCTCATCTTCTCATGGGCGGGCAAAGCAGAGAAAGGGGAGGTAACCTTTCCCCGTATGACGACATAAAGGGAAGATTCCAGATTGGGCATCTGAGCTTTCATTTTCTCAAAGGCGAAGCATCGCTATCGCCATTTCTAGCCACTGGGGGACCATAGGCAGGCTTGGGGAACTCATATTAATGTTAAAAAACCTCATAAAGTGAAATTTTCATGCCATGGGACCTTTAAATTGTCGTTTATGAAACCGCTTTGTCCCGATTGATTTGTTAGGTTATTTCAAGTCAGGTTTTGGACTTTAATCCCTGTGTTTCTTAGCTTCTTTTATGACACAGCCCCCTGGAGGACTACTAATTGGGTAAGAAAAATAATCTTAATGCAAACTGAAACAAGAATATTTTAAATTTTTTACCCCATTGGCAGATAATTTGCAAAATAAGAAAAATGCACTTTAAAGCATCGGAGATGCAGAACACATTATAAGTCCGCTGTATGCAGATTTTAAGGAAAGTGTGCATCCCTCTCTCACTCATTCTGAGGATTTTTCCTGGACACACATCCATCAAAGAGGAGTTTCACAGGACTGTAAATCAGGGGTGTAATGAGTTTAAATGAGGCTAATCTGATAAATGACGTTCACTTGATAACATCTTTCTGTGACCTCTGGAAGTAACCCAATAATCAGAATTTCCTTCAGGATTTCCAGTGTGGTCGGATGCATCGATGACAAGCATATCTGCACCATCACACCTTCTGAACATGAAACTCATTACTGTATGGACTGGAAGGATGCCAGATGGAGGAGGAGTAGCTACCAGACGCCGTTGTGTCGTTTCATTGCATAAACCTATGCCGAAACATCATTTCGTAACAGTTTTTATCAGTTTGCAGTGTTTTGTTCACACAAACCTTCGTCGTCTGTGGCTAAATGATTGCAGGCATTCTTTGAGTAATGTTAGGATAAAGCACAAGTCATTTGTTGCTTGCAAAGCTTTAAAACTCTCTTATTAACTGCCTGCTACAACTGAAATAAACCTATATGAATGCGTGTGGACATATTTTTTGTACAGGGTGTAATGATCCATGTCTTAACTTACTCTGTTCAACATTCTCCATGTTGTCTGGTTGTAAACTATCATACACTGCTGAAATTGTCATTGTTTTTTTTCATGTTTCCAATATATATAATATTACAATACAATATTATTAATAGTACAAACAAATATAAATTAAGATGATCACAAGTAAAGGTTTAAGGTTTCCCTTGCACAGTGAAACCAAGAATCCCAGAACATCTGGATGTTTGTGTCTACACTGATTATATATATATATATATATATATATTCTTAATTAGGCTTTTAAATAGAAGCGCTTTTTATTAAAAAATAAAGTGGAATAAAGATTGGATTGTGGCCTTGACTAACTTTTGATAACTAGATGTTGTTATAATGTGTGTTGGTGTGGAAGTTTGATATTATGTGAGAAAGTGACATTTTGTTTTTAAAAATATGAATTCAATAATGATTCACACTCAAAATCCAGGAAAATGTAGTCATGGAGGATGTGATTAATATAAGTTTTCCTGAATTTTGAGTATTAATCACTACTGATTTTAAGATTTATGCACCAAAACAAGACTACATGGGAGAAAAGAGAGTGATGTAAATATTCTTGTTTAATCTGCTGTATAAAAATATGACGCATAATAAAGCTATTCTAAGATCATATGCAAGATATGTAAAACAACAACAACAACATATTTCTAAACTTGCATTTGACTATTGACTGGATTACTATTTTGTTGTTTTTTTATTATTATTAATTTTTTAAGAAAGCTTTTGTTTGACAGGGATGCATTCAATTAATTAAAAAAAAAAGACAGTAAATACATTTATAATGTTACAAAAGATTTCTATATCAAATAAATGCTGTTTTTCTGAACTTTCAATTCATCAAGGAATCCTGTACTGTATAATGGTTCCCACACTTCATTAAGCACAACAATTTTCAACTGTAATAATAATCAGAAATGTTTCTTGAGCAGCAAATCAGCATATTGAGCATATATGACAAATCAAAATCTGGCATCACAGAGAAAAACCTTAGAACAGTAATCAGAATCAGATTGAATCAGATAGAGATTTATTGCCAAGTGTCAAGGAACTCGTCTCGGTGAACTATCAGTGCAAAGAAAAAATAATAGAGACATAGTGCAGACATACATTTTGGCATACATTTAATAGACATACATATGATCAAATTACATGTTTTTATATATATATATGTATATACATATATCTCAAATATTTTATATATATATATATATATATATATATATATGAAGAGTTTATTTGCAAAAACAGATAATCATGTTTCAAAAATCATGTTTTTATTGTGTTTTATTGTGTTAGTTAGCTAGTATTTTTAGTTATTTTTTACCTAATCAAAATAACCCAACTGCAGTATGATTGAGATTAATTGGAATGCACAATGGATAAAATTGATTTTTGAAAATTGTTAAAAACGGAGTTATCTGTTTTTGCAAATGAACTCTTCATATATATATATATATATATATATATATATATATATATTAGGGGTGTAACAGTACACGTATTCAGTACGGGTCTTTCGGTTCGACGCATGTGTACCGAACGAATACAGTATTTTTTATTTATTTTTTTCAGGAAATTCATATGTGACCCTGCAGCACAGAAGCAGTCATAAGCAGCACAGGTATATTTGTAGCAATAGCCAACAATACATTGTATGGGTCAAAATTATACATTTTTCTTTTATGCCAAAAATCATTAGGATATTAAGTAAAGATCATGTTCCATGAAGATATTTTGTAAATTTCCTGCCATAAATATATCAAAACTTCATTTTTGATTAGTAATATGCATTGCTAAGAACTTCATTTGAACAACTTTAAAGCTATTTTCAAATAGTTGTATCTCAGACAAATATTGTCCGATCCTAACAAACCATACATCAATGGAAAGATTATTTATTCAGATTTTAGATGTTGTATAAATCCCAATTTTGAAAAATTGACTCTTATGACTGGTTTTGTGGTCCAGGGTCACAAATAATAAATGGTGTTTTGACGGTGTTTGATGTGGCCTGACAGATCGCTGTATAAACGCCTCGGAGAGCCGCTTCTGGGACGGTTCAGAAATGTGCTGGAATAAACCCAAAAGTCATCTATTTAAAAATAAATAGTAATTAAATTTAAGTTTGGGTTAAGTTAGGCCTAGTTGTAACCTTCTAATGTAAAAGGACTCCCTATAGTTTTAAGCATAAGCTGAGGTAATTTTTATCAGTAATAAAATGTAAACTATAACTGAATGCATTTAAAGAAAGAGCTACTTGTTCAGTAAACCACTGTTTATATATATAAAAAAAAAAGTATATACCGAAATTGTACCGAACCGTGACGTTAAACCGAAGTGCATACCGAACCGTCATATTTGTGCACTGTTACAACCCTAATATATATATATATATATATACATATATAGTCAAAAGTGCTGTCAAACGATTAATCACATCCAAAATAAAAGTTTTGGTTTACATAATATATGTGTGTATACTGTGTATGTTTATTATGCATATATACACACACATACAGTATATATTTTGAAAACATGTATGTATTTAACAATTTATTATATATAAATAAATGTTTTTAATATATACACATATTTTTCTTAAACATACATGTGTGTGTGCATTTATATATACACATAATACACAGTACACACTAGGGCGGTGCAATTATTCTGTCAAAAAAAAAAAAAAACATTTCTTTTGGATGCGATTAATCATAATCATAATCAATAGTTTGACAGCACTACATGTATAAATTAACATGAGACACGCCCACATGTATATCAGGCCGGGAGTAACGTAGAAAGTGAAATAAACAACTAAACTACGCTCGTTTATGCTGTAAGAAACCTTGTAAGTGAACTTATGACTGAAAACGAGTCATTTAAGACATGAACTAGATGTATTGTTACTGAGAGACTCATATAAACCCGTGGAGCTGATGAGGAGATGACGTCATCACGCCGCTGCGTGGCGCTGCTGCTCTTCAGTCCGCGCGCGCTGCGAGAGACATCCGAGAGACTTCACGAGCTTCGAGAGTCTTATCGAGAACTATTTATATTTGACATCTCGATTGTATCGTTCTTAAATTAGGACTGAAACAAATAGACCGTGCTTTAACTGTCTTAAACTATTCGTGTTCACTACCGCTTTATAGTTTTATTTTTCATGTAATCTGATTTTATTTAATCCTTTTCTTTTTATGTTATTCAAATTTATATTTTTTATGACTGATGAATTAATTGTATTAAATAATTAATTGACTTATTACAATGAATGATAACTGGTTTTGTGTGTGTGTAAAAATAATTTATTTTTAATAACTTTCATAATTTTACAATAATAAATAGACATTAATTTATTAAAAAGAATCATAACTGGTTAATTTTTATAAACTTTTATAACTATAAAATAATAAATTGACATTACTAAAATGAATAATTACATAACACTAGTGTTCATGTGTCTTTTACCCTTTTCTTTTATAATATTTTTGTAATTTTAAATTGAATCAAAATATGAATAATTAAATTAATTATTAATTAATAAATAATTAAAATTGACATTAATTTACCAAAATTAATAACTGTTTTTGAATATATATATATAGAGAGAGAGAGAGTTCATCTGTTTTTATTATATGTAGTTAAAAATATTTTATATATTTCATAATTTTTAATTGAATTAATAAAATTACTTAAGCATTAAATAAATTTTTTAGTAATTAATAGTCATATTAATTTACTAAAAATGGGGTATACGACATGAATAATTTCACGTCACTGCTGCTGATCTAAACGTCAGCTTGAGACTCGTTCTGCTGTTTGTGACTAGTGTCTAGTGTTATTGGCTAACAGTAAAAACGGATGCAAACTATTTAACTGCTCTTCATATGATAATTAAATGACTTATTTCCCTCATGAGATCACATGTGCGTTATTAAATCAGGGCTGTATTGGTTCATCATTGAACTGCTGTGGAATCCTGCGCGCTCCTTCACTCGCTTCTATGTGCAGACAGAGCAAAACAGCTATTAATAGTCAAACTCTCAAGCAGTGGACTATGTGAAGGAGGAACGAACCCTCGTAACCTACAGTGATATAAAGTGACAGATCAGACGCCTCCATCAAACTCAGCTTCAAAACACACATTTACAGCTCTACATATTCATTTTCTGCATGACAATTTATTTAAATACAGTTCACCCATTCTTACACTCTTGAACATGGTGAAGTGATAAATTAGTGATTTAATCTAATAGACAGATTTACATTTCAATAATATACACAAATAAATATTTTACCTTTTTATCAAATTAAAATATTTTAATTACACACACACACAAATGTATATATATATATATATATATATATATATATATATATATATATAATTTTTTGATCTAATTAAAAATATATTTTTATATTTACTTTTCAATTAAATTATCATCAATAATATATAATAAATAATAAATAAATAAAATTGACATTAATTTACCAAATTAAATAAGAACTGGTTGAATATATAGACAGATTTTCATTTGAATAATATATAAAAAATTAATTAATTTTATCTATTTTATTTGTATAAATATTTGATATTTGTATAATTGTTATACATTAATTTTTTTTTTCTTTTTAAAAATAAGTACAAATTAATGTACTTATCCACCACATTTTGATAGATTTTGAATGTATTTCGTTTTTAATTTAATTATATTCTGGTCATTTTTAACTGAGCATTTAATCCAGATAAATAGAACGAGAGAACAATTGACTGATAGAACAATAGATAGATAGATAGATAGATAGATAGATAGATAGATAGATAGATAGATAGATAGATAGACAGATAGATAGATAGATAGACAGATAGACAGATGAAAGGAATGATTCACATTGATTTTATGTGGTTCTATTTCAGTTCTCAGCTCCAGTCCATGCACTAGTTTGGAGATGTGTCTAAGAAAGTTGATTTGCGTGCACAGACGCGGCTCCAGACGTCCATATGTTGCCATAGTGAGGTTGTATTTCCTAATGGGGTGCTGCGGATCAGGGCTCTTATGAATCACACCAATGGGACAAACGCTCGACCGGCTTCACGTTCATAACACCTGATGAGAACTGTGACCCTAAAAGGAGAGAGCTAAGCCAATCAGAGCGCAGCTACTACTACACCCCGGCCAATCAGAGCGCGGCAAGGGGGAGCGGGCCCGGCTGGCGTTACCCCTCAGCTGTTAACCACATTTAGGGTTCGAGCCCACATGCCAGCACACTGGCCCATTGACATATACAGTATTCATCCTGGAGAGAGCGAGGAGCCTCTAAGATGTTGCTAAAACGAGAGCCGGCAAACCCTGGTTACGGTTGGTTGACATCTTTAGGCAGCCTGTGTTCGTAAAAAGCTGAATAATCAGAATTATATCAAGAGAGTGCTGACTATAGCCTAGTAAACCTCACAGCGTTTCCCACAGCAGACTGACACAAGCACGGCAACAATCAGCCAGAATGAAGAAGATCTGTGAGAAATCCATGCAAACAGTGCAGGAATGATTTGAAAATGTGGGGGGATAATGATTATGTGCCATATCTTAATTATAACGGATGAATGAACGTCTAATTGTTTAAAACACATTCCAACAGTGATAATGCATGCTGCAACCTTTCATCCAAGCAGTAAAAAAGCACTTAAAAAGCAAACAGATTAAAAAGTAGTATAAAAAAAAATATAAAGGGTATTTTTTTTAGATAAAATAAAAACAGATGAACACTACATATATATAAAAATATATTTAGTGCAATAAAGTATATTTTTAATTACATAAAAGAAAAAGATAACATAAAAGCAGGTGAACACTATATATATATATATATATATATATATAAAGTTTTCTTTTTAAATATAGTGTTTTAATAAAAATATAAAAGTATATTTATTATAATAAAAATATACTTCATGAAAAGTATATTTTTAATTACATTAAAAATATCCAATAAAAGCAGAGGAACACTATATATATATATATATATATAAAGTATTTTAAAAGCATTTAATAAAAATATACTTTTTAATTGCATAAAAGAAAAAGATCAAATTAAAGCAGATGAACACTGTATATAAAGTATATATTTTTAAATATATATATTTTATAAAAAGCAATATATTTATATATGAAACATGCACATTATAATTTGCTATTTAAATAATCATAGCATGAAATACGCACACAAAAAAAGTGCTGGGTGGTGTAAATATAAACACTATAATAAATATTCAAATATGCCTTTTTATGTGGCATTTAACGCAGACATCTTAAAGACTCATGACGTGGATGACTGGCGCTCAGCCCGCTATTCCTAAGGAAGCCTTTCTTAATTTTAGGGAGGCCCGATCTACCCGGAGATCAGGTTCATGGGTGGAGAGGGTTATTTTCTGGTTTTTATTTTTTCTTAGCTGCACTTATTTGGACTTGTGTGAACCCGATGCTCCGCCCCGGGCCCCGGGAGCCGGTCTTATTTAAAGGGGCTCCTCACCTTGTCTCTCTGTCCCAGTGGAAGCATCAGTCTTGTGATAACAACTTGGTGAGTCCTACGAACAACCGGAGAAGCTACCGCATCTGAAATCTCTTTAGGTCTTTTAATCTGCGCTTTGAGTTTGGGCTGGCGGGTTTGCGAAGGACTTAACAGTTAGATTTTGCTACTGGAGAAAAGTTTTAACGATTGTTTTTCTGATGGAGCAGATAATCTTACAATTGAGTGCGATTAGCAAGTAGATACTAGATTTAAAGGCGTTTTTCTTGAAGCATCAGAGCGGCATGAATGAAGGCAGGCAGGTGTGACGCAATGCACTGACAGCTGCGAGCAGAGGACTGAGGACTTCTTCTAAATACAGCGTCTGTCCTCCAGTTAAACTCTAGCCTTTCTTTGGCATTAGTGAATCCGGCTGGAAGTCTTGAGCTGCCATGAGGAGATATGATTTCACTAACCCTTCATGGGCAGAGCGGGGAGAGCAAACACGTGTCTCTGATCGCTGTAGTCTATTATTATTTAACGATTCTAATGTAAAATCTAAGTTGCAGACAATTCATACCGAATGAATATGTGATTTAGGTGAGTTTCTAACAGGAATGATTTGGATAAAATCATCTGCTAAATGCATTAATGTAAATGCAGAACCGGATCCAAAGAACTAGTCGTTTATTTTTACGTTTTCATTTTAGCGTCAGTTAAAGTTTTAGTCATTTTAATTTTTTGATATTTATAATTCCTTTTTATGTTTTCTGTTGTCATTTTAGTTAAAGTTCATTAATTTTTATGTTTTTTTAAACATATTTTTAACTCCTTTTTTTGTTTTCATTTTAATTTTGTTGCGCGTTTTTGTCATTTTTATTAGTTTTTGTAATATTTTGAATTTGTTTACATTTTTATTTTCCGTTTTCCTTTTAATCTTAGTTTTAGTCATTTTGATGCTTTTGTAATTATTATTATTTTTCTTTTTATGTTCTCCATGTTCATTTTAGTTAAAATCGTTACATTTTGTTGTGTGTTTTTATCATTTTTATTAGTATTTATTTATTTATTTTTTTAGTTAGTTAGTTTGGTACTCCAGCAACTAGCAGAAATAACTTTTTTAATATTTTATTTCAAGTAACTAAAGTACGATCTTTGACCAAATAGCAGTCAGCCTTAATCTGTCTTTTGAACTCAAATTAGACCTTTTTTTATGTACCTGACAATTAGACGACTAACTGTTAAGACTAGTCTAGGCGGTTTAGGATGTAAAATCAGTGTAGAAACCATGTTTATCAGCACTTTCGGTTCTTGCTCTCTGCGTCTCTGACCGTGTTGTGATGTTTCCTTCACAGACCAACCAGAAAACCAACCATGTGCGACGACGACGAGACTACCGCCCTTGTGTGCGACAACGGCTCTGGCTTGGTCAAGGCTGGATTTGCCGGAGATGACGCTCCCCGTGCTGTCTTCCCCTCCATTGTTGGCAGACCCCGTCACCAGGTGCGGAACAATCACAGGCTTTATAGAGGAAATCCTCTCCTGGAGTGGTCACTAAACATGCTTCTCTCTCTATCAGGGTGTGATGGTGGGTATGGGTCAGAAGGACAGCTACGTAGGTGATGAGGCTCAGAGCAAGAGAGGTATCTTGACTCTGAAGTACCCCATTGAGCACGGCATCATCACTAACTGGGACGATATGGAAAAGGTGCGATTTTTACAGTAATAAATTATAGTTAAATGCATAATGCAATAATAAATTATAGTTAAATGCATGCATCTCGCATTGCGATTAACACAATCATCTGTGCTGTTCAGATCTGGCACCACACCTTCTACAATGAGCTGCGTGTGGCCCCCGAGGAGCACCCAACCCTGCTCACCGAGGCCCCTCTCAACCCCAAGGCCAACAGGGAGAAGATGACTCAGGTATTGATGAAGAGTCTGACGGTTTCTCAGAGAGTTAGAGCGGTTTAGTCGGACTGGTTCATAACACACGCCTGCTTTGCTCTTGCAGATCATGTTTGAGACCTTCAACGTCCCTGCCATGTATGTGGCCATCCAGGCTGTGCTGTCCCTGTACGCTTCCGGCCGTACCACTGGTTAGTGCTTTTAACCCATGTTCTGTTATAATAAAGAGCGAAATCAATATTATAGTTAAAGCATGAATGCATATTTTGGATCATGCAATTATGCAATTAATGCAATAATGTTATGATATAAATGCAATTAGCTATAAGAAAAAAAGTTCCCTAGTCAAAAAAAATCTGGTAGAATCTTCTCTCTTAAATCCAGTAGAATCTAATTTGACTGTTACATTTAAAATCTAAAAAATTATTTATTTATATAAATGTAATTTAATTATTATTTTTTTGCATTGGAATAGTTTCTGTCTTTAAGAGCTGAAATCAGATTCTGTTTGATTGTAGTTCCCCGTGATGTCCTGCAGGGGCATCAAATGTGAAAACATCTCTTTTTTTATTTCATTAATTTTTGTGATATGTTGGAATCATATAACAATTATTATCATATACTAGTTACATTTTTATTAAAACTTTGAATTAGTTTTTTTTCCCGTTTTAATTTTAAAGTTTTAGTAATTTAGTTCTGTGTTTTGTCATTTTTATCTTTTTTTTTTTTTAAATATCTTGAATTCGTTTTTATTTTTGTTTTCCATTTTCATTTTAATTTCAGTTAAAGTTTTAGTAATTTGGCTGTGTCTTTTTGTCAATTTTAATAGGTTTTTAATGTCTATAGTTGTATTAATTTTTATTTAAGTTTTTGTTATTTTAGTTCTTCAAAACGAAAATGTTAAATCTTGTTGCCTTGGCAACAAACTAGACGATATGGGCAAAAAAAAAAAAAAAAAGATCACAATAAAACTTTTCAGATCAGTCAAATATCAATACCGATAATTGCCACGAAAAATGTCAAGTCTTTAATTCTTTCAAGTTTAAAGGCAGATTTTTTGAATAGTGCTGTTTCGTTCCGCTTTTGCGAACATTTATCAAACTCGTTATCGTTTTATTGAGAAAAGTTAGCCTATATCGCGATAATTAGCGTTACTGTTTTATCGCCCAGCCCTAAATGAAATAAGGTTTATATAGACTATATTTTTTATATCAAGTGCTTTTTTTTTTTTTTAATGGTTTTAGTTTTGGTTAACAATAATAACCCAGATTCCCAGTATGATCTTTTAGTGATGTTTTCAAATCATTATAGATTGAAATTATGTAAAAAAAAAAAAAATTCCTTTTAAGTTTGTTTAAGGTTTTAAGGTTTTTGGGTTTTTTAGACTATGGCTGCCGTTTATGTTTTTATCACTAGCACTGTATTATTTATGATACAATTACACGTGTGGATAACTTAAATGCTGTCTGCATTGTGTAAGATTAGCAGCTGACAGGTGTGAACGATACATCAGCGACTGCTGTTGTCACGATTGTTGTTGATTTACCCGCGCTGTCCTCCGCAGGTATCGTGCTGGACGCCGGTGACGGTGTGACCCACAACGTCCCAGTCTATGAGGGTTACGCCCTGCCCCACGCCATCATGCGTCTGGATCTGGCCGGTCGCGATCTGACTGACTATCTCATGAAGATCCTGACTGAGAGAGGCTACTCTTTCGTGACAACCGGTGAGTGTCGGTATAGTCTGAGAGGACAGGTGCGACAGTAGCACGAGCTAACGCGTGAATCTTGCCTCTCCTCAGCTGAGCGTGAGATCGTGCGCGACATCAAGGAGAAGCTCTGCTATGTGGCTCTGGACTTCGAGAACGAGATGGCCACCGCTGCCTCCTCCTCCTCCCTGGAGAAGAGCTACGAGCTGCCCGACGGTCAGGTGATCACCATCGGTAACGAGCGTTTCCGCTGCCCCGAGACCCTCTTCCAGCCTTCCTTCATTGGTGAGTCTCGCTTGGATGGTCTTATATTGGCTATTAGTGATCGGTGTTGTTGACTGAACGCTCAACATCCACCTCACCTCTCAGGTATGGAGTCCGCTGGTATCCATGAGACCGCCTACAACAGCATCATGAAGTGCGACATTGACATCCGTAAGGATCTGTACGCCAACAACGTCTTGTCCGGTGGTACCACCATGTACCCTGGTATTGCTGACCGTATGCAGAAGGAGATCACCGCTCTGGCCCCCAGCACCATGAAGATCAAGGTGAGATGACATGCATTCAACAATGCAACTCAAACAGAAGGTCATGGGTTTGATTCCCATTAATGCATGAACTGATCAAACTTTAAAATGCATGCAATGGAAGAGCATTTGCCAAATGCATTCATGTAAATATTTTTTTACTTCCAATTAATTTTTGATTCGATGTAGGATATATATATATATATTGCGGACATTTATAATGAATCAATTTTCACTCAGAAAGGGCAAGTACATTTCACTATTAGTTACAAAGAAATGGCAAGTAACACATTGAACTAAAAGTAAAAAGATTGCTGAAACATAATTCAATAATCTTTGTTTTATTTACAACTTAGAAAAAATAAATCACGTTTTACAGTGTATTAGTAAATGTTGAAATTAACGTGAACTAAGATTAATATATGCTTTAGAAGTATTTTATTCTTTGTTCATGTTAACTAATGGAACCTTATTGTAAAGTGTCACCAATCAAAAATTATTACAATTATGAGCCGCTCTTACCATGTTAAGATGTTGTCACATGTTGGTTACTCAGAGTTTAAGACACTAAACCTTTCTCTGGTCTCTCTGTAGATCATTGCTCCTCCTGAGCGTAAGTACTCCGTCTGGATCGGTGGCTCTATCCTGGCTTCCCTGTCCACCTTCCAGCAGATGTGGATCACCAAGCAGGAGTACGATGAGGCCGGTCCTTCCATTGTCCACAGGAAGTGCTTCTAAACCAACAACAATCTCTCAGTCTCAGCCGTACATTTGTACCGTCTCTTTTACTGTATATACATGTAATGTTGTAATAAAAACAGATAACTGATAACAGAGAACATTGTATTGAGTGATCACTTGAATGTTTTTGTTTTTTGCATGACTGCATCAACCCAAAATGCAAAAAATAAAATAAAATAAATACAGAGGTATACAAAAAAGTAGCAGTGCCATGGTACAGTGTTGATAAAAGGCATGGTATGACATATATTACTATACATATATTATTGACATGGTATGGTACTGAATAATTACATACACCAAAGAATACCATGGTACTACCACAGAATAATTCCTAAAATAAAAAATATGCATGCTATTAAATATGTATGGAAGCCTGTTTCCGCCACAGAATAAAAAAAAAAAAAAAAAAAGATTATTTTTTTTTTTTGTTGCAATTCTGAAAAATAAAAGTATAAAATACATAAATAATTGCAAGATATAATCTCAGAATTGTGAGATATAAACAAGCACAGATGAAAAGTCTCAATTGTGAAATAAAAAGTCATTTATTTTTTGGTTTTTATTCTATGATGGAAACTACAAAAAGGAATTTATGGGGGTGGGTGGGGGGGGGTAGGCCATAGAACAATTAGGACATTTAAGTAACTTTTATAAATGTTGATAAAAACACTACTGATGTGTATCAAGAGACAAAACAACAGAACTGACATATTTTAAGATCAGTCGGTACCAAGTTTCAGTTAAAACAGCCCAGACAAGCACTTTAGTCTTAAACCTTGTCTGTGAAACCATGATATTCTTTAAGTATCATGTAAATTACTAAATGACATAAATACAGAAATGTTTTATTATGCAATAGCACAATGTCCATTAACTAAACAAATAAAATAAAAATAAAATAAAAATTGGTACAACAAGAAAAACAGAAAAACAGGGAAAACAGATCAGACCAAATCAGATTTGGTCAAATATACCACTGCTACCATGGTATATGGTATAAGCCTGTGAAAAAATGTAGCAACCTATATTTCAGTCACCAGATCATCGGATAGATATGCCACTAATATGGACCCAGCACTAGTGCGGACTTGTTGCGCATGGCTTTCTGCACCGGCGCTGTTGTTCAAGAAATGTATGATATTATGTTGCAGGTCAGAAACAAACGCGCTTTAACCTTAACACAACAGCATCTGCTGCGCCATCAATCACGCGTGTCACGCAGAGGAGGGGGCGGGTCCATGCCTCACGTGACTCATCCCGACCCAATCAGAGTGCAGGGAACGCGTGCGTGACGTAGACAGAGCGAAATTTGAACGTCTTTCTCCGAGCTGCCGTTGTGAAGACGGGAACTAAAGCGGACACAGAAGCAAACACTGCATTTATATGGCGATATTTAGACTTTAAAAGCGCGTTTTTCATTTTATAAAATGATGTTTAGGCGCAGCAGAGCCGGGAAACGAAATACGAGAGGAGTCTGATGACTTTGATCGGTTGTTTTTATTGAAATGTGTCAAGCGGAACTCTGAGGAAAAATAAGCTAACCGTCAGAGCTTGTGTTTTTAACACATCCAGGACGTTTATTTCGCTTGTTTTTAAACCTAAAGCACCTTTTAACGTATTACCTCTCACATCGAGCCGTTTAAAGTCGTTTTTATCCGTAATAATGAAGGTTTTGGAGAGAAATGTGGTTCGTCTGGCCGTCGTTCAGCATCTTCGGTCGGTTTATGGAATAAAAATCAAAAACTGGAATAAAAACAGAAACAAACAGACATCGGCGAACACGGTGAGTTCATAAGACATCATTAAATATTGATTTTATCACGGAAATACTGATTGTTTAGTCAATCTACGGCGGTGTCTCAAATGTTAGTGAGCTTACTATGTAGACAGCAGCATTTCTGGGCATATAAAATGCTGTATATTTGTCAAATTCATTAATAAACAGACATATGCAAACCTCAAGAAAGGCAGATCACTAATTATTGAGATACAGAGATATAGTTGAAGGCGTGTTATGATTAATGCTCAGTATTCATTAGTTGGAATTATTTTTGTTGCATGTTTTTCTATTACTGGGGCACGGTTTCATCTGTTCAGAATCGATCAAGTCGCACCAAATGGTTGATTAACCTCCTGTGCATGTGGTTTATTGTAATACAAAGATGAGTTAACACATCTTAAATGTTGTGCATTAACATTACAGAACAAAACACCTATTCTAGTACAGGTCTGTGTTTATGGCTTGTTTATTGGCTGTAAAAGCACAGCAGGAAATGTGATTAATTACAGTAACGGTTACTGCACACAATCAGTTTGATTCTGGTCTTATGAGAGTAATTTGTGTTTGGTGGAAATGACATGAAATGGAAATGCTGTTGATTTTCAAACACACAGAGCTTCTCTTGTTCATATGCATCATTACCTGAACAGATCTTTCTTGTGTTTCTAGGTGAGGGTGTTTGGGGTTGCGCTTGAAGGTCTGCCACACTGTCATGTGCTAGACTACGGTGACATACCCTGGTAAGACTGAGTCAAACATTTACTTGCATACAGATGCCTTTAATATATGTAAATGAACCAAAAACAAAGAATGAATACCCTGGTTGATTTGAGTGCATGTCTAAACGACACCATTTATCAGCTACTTACAACGTCTCAAGGTGAAACGATGTATACGCCCCGCAGCATGAATGGCTTTAAATGCCAGAAACAATGGAGCTGATTGACACATGCGTGATTGATCCTCAAAGTGAAGATGTGTACAGCATGGATTGCACTGAAATACAGTATGGTTACAATGTTTTGGGATACAGGCATTATGGAGTGCAGTATCCCTGGAATGTGGTTAACCATATAGTAAAAAGAAACACAAAATCAGCAAAATATACATGGCAAGACATCTGTCTAATTAAAGAATTTATAACAAATCAATATAAATATTTTGCCTGATGATATGGACACATTTATCCTACATTTCATTTACATTATTTTATTACTGTTTTATTTATTTTTAATTTTTATATATTTCCCTTTATTTTATTTTACTATTTGATATTTATTTGCTCTGTATTTTATATTTTATGTATTAGCCCTATATTTTCTTTTATTAGTTTATTTTATTTGACCTGAATATCCCTATTTTTAATTGTTATTTTAAAATTTTATTATAGGGCAAATAAATATAATTTTATTTATTTACCCTTTATTTCCCTGTATTTTAATATTTTGTTCTGTTTTATTATTTTATTACTATTTTATGCATTTAGATTTTATATATTTTCCAAATATTGCCCTGGATTTTATATTGTATTATTTATTTATTTGCCCTGCATGTGTATGTGGTGTTAATGTGTCTCAATCTCTGTCAGCTTCATAGCAGATGTTTGTACGAGCCTCATGGAGCATTTGGACACAGAGGGCCTCTTCAGAAAGTCAGGCTCTGTTGTGCGGGTCAAGAGCCTCAGGGTGAGTGGCCTCCGCTTCGCTTCACTGGAGAGACTCTCACTGGTGGCATTATTTAACAGCGACCGTATTGTTTTGACCCTGTAGGCCAAACTGGACCAGGGTGAGGACTGTCTGTCCACTGCTCTCCCACTGGACGTGGCTGGACTTCTGAAGCAGTTTTTCCGGGAGCTTCCCGAGCCGGTTCTGACCGCAGACCTGCACAGTGCTTTCCTGAAGGCCCAGGAGCTGCCCACGGAAGAGGAGAGGACCTCGGCCACGGTCCTGCTGTCCTGCGTGCTGCCCGACAGGAATTTAAACACACTGCGGTACTTCTTCAGTTTCCTGAAGAGCGTCTCCCAGCGGTACGACGACAAGCGCAGCAATGTTTCTCTCCGTCTCGAATCTCTTGTTATGCTAATTGTTGGATTCCCTCTGAATAGCAATTCTTTTCAGAAGCTGTTTAGAGGCTCTTTTGTGTTTAAACACGTGTAAAGTGTGTGTGTTGCAACTTTCAGATGTGCTGAGAATAAGATGGACAGCAGTAATCTCTCGGTCATCTTTGCACCCAATCTCTTTCACTGTGGAGACGGCGTGGACAAAATGAGCAGCAGCACGGAGAAGAGACTCAAGCATCAGGCAGCGGCTGTGCAGTGTCTCATAGATAACGCTCAGCACCTGGGTATGTGTGCCTTCCATGTAATTACATTATGAAAACATTCGTTTTTAAAGCATGTTAGGGATAGGACTATTATCTGATTAATCCATAAAGTAGTCAATCAATTCAATCATGTAAATCAGGCATTCACACACTTGTGATTTAAAGTTGATATTTCAATAATTACACACGTTTTCATGATTATACACATTTCATGGTTTTCTGGTGTTGATTAATAGTCACATGCAGGTAAACAAAGTTTCAATTGTTCTATTTTAACTACTTATTTTGAAACTTTTTTTGTTATTTTACATTTTTACAGTTTAATAGATTAATAGCTTTTCGTCAACTTTAGTTTGGGAAACCCTGATGTAAATACATCACAGCCCTGCATCATATCTGCTGAATGAAATCCAAGTTTCTCATTAATTTTGAGCGGCTGATTCCAAAAATAGTGTCTGTTTTGCTCTTTCATGTCACACTTTCTCACGAAATACGATTCATTTTGTAGCATTTTTGCTTTTGATATGCATTTGTGAGTTGAAGTATTTTATTCTCCCCTAATGAGCAGAAAAACACCACTATTGCCATTTAATGAATTCTCAGCTTATTTTTACATGTATGAATGATTCTGAAGACATTATTTTATGCCTAATCTTGAGTCCTGACTTTCACTTATTTTTAAATGATACATTTTGAATATTTCTTTTTAACATTATTTATTTTAAGCACTGTAAAGCTGATGCATATAACATCTCCATTCTTATTTTGTGAAAAACTGTACATGATGTAATTATTATTATTATATAGGGATATTTTTGAACTCGGCATCATCAAATTAGGTAATATTAGGCCTTTATTTCAAATCAGCAGAATTTTTTTTTCAAGATGCATGACTATGAAATAGAATTGAAGCTTTGAAATGTTTCGTATGCATTCGCCAATGTAAATTTGAATCAGCTAATAGTGAATGGCAGTGGGAGGAATTCTCTTTAAAGCTGACCCACCTCACAGAGCTGTTATGGGATGTTGTTTATAGGTGTGGTTCCTCAGTTCCTGATGGAGAAGGTTCCAGCTATGTTGGGTTGTGATGCTGGAGTGTTTTCTCCATCATCTTTGTCTCTAGAAGAGAGTAGCACCAACTCAGACCTGAAGAAAAGCAACAGACGCAGTTTAGGAGGTAAGAACCATGTCTGAAGTCATAACATGTCATTGGGAAATCACATCACATGACTGGTTTGAAGGAAGGTGGATACGGTTAATAATGATTTGAAGGCATATAATTAGTTGAGTGGGTTTGTTTTGTATTCCAGACATGGTAAATGGAGCTCTGAATAGGTTTAAAACTAGTAGAACCCCAACAAATACCCCTCAGTCTGATGGAGCAGGTGGGTACATGTTCTCATCAGACTTCACTGCATGTAGATCAGCTGCCAGTTTGTCCTCTTCACGTCCTACATGTCATGAACACGTGCTGTCTTCAAAGTTTCTTTATTATCTAGTTTAAGATGGCTTTGTCTGTGCCTGCTTTCATGCATCATGTAGATGGGTCTCAGCTTTGTTATGACACACTGTTGGTAACATACAGCTTGATATTTCTCTTTCAGAGCTTATAAGAATGTTTCCTCTACTTTTAAATAATTTCTGCTTGATTCTCAGTCAGTCACTCAAAGCTTTCTTTGTCATTCTGAACTTTTTGCTTTGAAAGTGACCTGTTTAATTTGGCTTTTTCTTTTGTGTTAAATCTGTAGTCGGAGTATTTAGACTACTGGTCAGCAATTTGGAATAATTAGTTTCTTATTGTATTTTTGGAAGAAGTCTCTTCTGCTTACCAAGGCTGCATTTATTTGAGTAAAAATATTATTAGAGTTTAAAACAGCTGTTTTCTATGTAAGTATCTGGTGAAATCAAAACTGAATTTTCAGCATCATTACTTCAGTCTTTGTCACATGATCCTTCAAAAATCATTCTAATATACTGATTTGCTGCTCGGATATCAGCAATCAGGAAAAAAGAACATAGATAAGAACCTTTATTAATAATTAAGCACCAACAGTAAATTGTTAATAATTGAGCAGCAAATCAGCATATTAGAATGATTTCTGAAGGATCATGTGACACTGAAGACTGGAGTAATGATGCTGAAAATACAGCTGCGCATCACAGAAATAAATTACATTTTAACATTCACATAGAAAACAGCTGTTTTAAATTGTAATATTTTTTTTTTGACCAAATAAATGCAACCTTGGTGAGCAGAGGAGACTTCTTTCAAAAACATTTAAAAATCTTAATTATTCCAAACTACAGAACAAAGTTAAAAAAAAAGGCTTTTAACAATAACTCTCGTTCTTCTGAGTAAATGAAAGTCTTTTCCTCTCAGTTTTCTCCATAGCCACTCCTGTCATCATGACTCCGAACTCCAAGCGTAAACTCCCATTGAGTCGGCACAAACTTATGGCTTCTCCAACAAGAAACGCAGGTCCATCAAGAAGAACCTGGGCCTGGAGCTGTTCCCGAACGCTTTGTTTGGAGGAGCATCTACACCCGGATCAGGTGAGGTTTATGGCATACTGTAGCTCCAGGACTCTTGTGTGGTTCTGGATGATCATCTGATGGTGTGATCTCTCAGCACACAGCGCAGCAGGAGTTCTGGACTCGTCTTCTGTGGGCAGAAACACTCGACTGTCCAGCAGCTCTGCCAGGAGGAAGAGCAGACGTCTGAGAGACCGCAGCGTGAGCAGGTACGACACACCTTGATATTCTCATCTGCATTTGTAGTGACTCTTAGTTAACTAACCCTTAAGGTGTGTGAGGGGAGAAAGTGTATTGTCTACTGCCAATATAGTACAGTGGTGTATGAAACGCAGAAGTCGCTTTCAAACCACGCAGCTTTCTGTTGGTCAACAGTTAATTCGCATAACCAGCTTGAACCCGTTGTGAAATCTGCTTGCGTCCTCATGCAAAACTCCTGATTGTATAGATTCCTATTGAAATTATTGGATATTGCTCTCAAAAATTCGTGCATATTTAAGCTGCATTGATTCAGATTTTACATCATGTCTTCAACTGCTGGTTGCATGATTTCTGTATTTGATGTGCCAACAAAATCTAACCTGGTCCACATAGCATAATTATTTAAACATGAAGTGTGTTTATGATTGTGAAATCTGTTGTTGCACATACTAATATTTTTGTTTTTGAGGATGGAATGGCGTGTTGAAGGTTTTTGTTTATTGATGTGAGACTTGGTCATGGTTTCGGGTCTTAAAAAGTTATAATTCAACCTTTCACAAATTAAGGCCTTAAAGGTCTTAAATTGGAGCTGAAAGTCTTCAATTCATTGTTGCATGGAATAAAAAAAATGAATATCTTCCCCAGTATTTTTGTCTTGTTTTCCAATATAAATATCTGAACACCCTTAACTCAAGATACATTTACTGGAGATGCAAAATGATATGAAGTTTTGTTTTCTGAGAAATTGAACAAAATTAAGTCAATTTTTCTGATCAAATTGATAGATATTTGTCCTTGATTTAATTATAAACTCGCTTCATTTTGATCAATTCCTCAAAAAATAAGACGTCTTCTGTCTTATTTTGCTTAAGTAGTTGTCTTGATTTAAGAATCTCTAGATATTTACAGTGGAAAACAAGAACATAATTTTTTTGCAGTGTCATCAGAACATACAGTAAAAGTTACATATATATATATATATTAGTTAATCTAGGTTTTTTTTTTTTTTTTGTAAAATGAATGAAAGTAATGGACATTTTTAAACTTTAAAACGTTGCTAATACAAGACATTAACATCTAGAGACCATATTGACATTCCTTCAGTTTCTTAAGTGTTCTTTATTTGGTCTTGAAAGCGTGTTAAATTGACCTCCATAAGACCTGCAGAAACATTTCAAAACTACTGTTATTGTCTTTCAAACCCATTTCAAATTATGATGTGTCTTCTTCAGAGCTGAATCGGGGAAGGCAGGCTGTTTCTCGCCTAGAGTCGCTAAGAAAGAGCCTGTGAGAAAATCTCTGCGTCTGCGCTTCAGTTTGGGCAAATCCAGCCGAGAGTCTGTAAGTTCAGATATATCGTCTCTGTCAACCTCCACCAGAGACTGAACAATCAACCGCTCTCTCCTATGCATCTGAGATTTGCGTGTTTATAATTTGCATGATGGTGTCCTCTAACTTTGATATAATAATATTTACTCATGGGTGAATAATATAGCACTTTAAGAAGTTGTTAACAGAATTTAGGACTTTTGTTTTGTTATTAATCATGAGTACTGGGTGACTCTCATCTCTTCAGTTTTCTCTTGTTCCATCTAGTGGCAGTATAATGTAGGTACATGCTGCTATTAATGATGCAAAAAATCTGAGGAGGATAAAGCAAGATCAATCCATGCATACAGTAATCACACTGTTCTAATGTATTCTTTAACTGTCTTGGTTTGAGGGTTTTACTCATGCATTTTATGAAAAAGAAAGGCTGCTAACTTCAACAACTGGATGTTTAATGTGTTTCTATTCAAATGGCTTTAGTGCTGCTGCTGGAAATGGTGCTTTTAGCAATCAAGAAAATTACATTTTTACACTTGTTAATATTATGACACTAAGATAATTGATGTAATGTGATGTGTTTGTTCTAATCATTGTGTTCTCATTGACTTTGCACATGTTGTCCAATGTTGTAACATTGTGACTTTAGAAAAGCAAATATCTATATTTTATAAAAACCTGATATTACTAAAATATTTGTAGAATAATAAACAAACAAATATTAATATTATTATAACAGTTTTTATTTTCCAAATTAAAGTGTATCCTTGTGGTTTTGGGTCGTTCCTTGCCATTACTGACATGGTCATTATTTTATGCATGTGTATATGCTCAAATAAAAAAGACGATTGACCAGAAACGCTTTTACTATCAGTATTTCTTCTGTCTTAATTCAGCACTGACATGACTCAAACAATCACAAACCACTGAGAGTAAAAAGCAGCTGCCTCTATTTCAACAGAACGTCATTACACATTCACAACTGGGGCCAAAGAGGTCAGAGGTCATAGGTTGGCGCCTAGCGACACAAGAGAGCTGTTCTGGGTTTCACTTCACCAAGGAGCTCAGTCCGGCTGTTTTGAACAAGAGCCCCTCGAAAGGTCAGTATCGTTATTGACATGCTTTTGGCATTTATGACATTCCTCAAACTGTCCTACACGCTTGGCTAATTTTAAGCTTTTAAAATAGCGGTTATGCCTGCAGGAATATTCCAGGTTAAATACAGTTATGCATTTACAGTAGAAGTCTGTGGGGCAAATGTACAACAGCTGCCGCTTGAATTTTCCGTTATAAGCCAGTGATATTGTGTGGTCATTATCATAAGGCCACATATGCTGGACAGAACTTGTATTTGAACCTGTTACATTGCGCTAAGCGTTCATATTCAGAAATTGGTTTAATTATTATTTTTTTCAAGTCAACATTAAATCAAAATTATACTTAAATGGACACTTCTGACCTTATGAACAATTCATGCCATCCCAAAAAAATTTTTTTCGATGGATGTCATGTCCACTTGTACAGAGACACTTCTGATCATCTGTTTAACTGCACGTGGATAAAATTACATGCAAGTCTACTTTTATTTTTCTAATTCATTATCTTCATCAGATTACAAAAGTAGAAAATGGGCTGCCTTTTCATGTTGACCTTAAAGCTGTTAACTCTTTGATTTCTCATACTTTATTTCTTCTACACTATTAGTCAAAAGTTTGGAATAATTCAGATTTTGTTCATGTTTTTAAAGGAAGTCTCTGTGCTCACCAGATAAGCATTTATTTAATCAACAATACAATAAATAACAGTAATGTTGTGTAATATCATTACAATTTAATATGCTGATTTGCTGCTCAAGAAACATTTCTGATTATTTTCAATGTTAAAAACAGTTGTGCTGCTTATAAATGTCTTTACTGGCACTTTTGATCAATTTAATGCATCCTTGATGAATCAAAATATGAATTTCTGTCTCTTTTTTTATTTTTATTTATCTTTTACCAAATGTTTGAAAGGTAGTGTAACAATTTCAACATAATGAGAAATGTTTGTTGAGCAGCAAATCAGCATATTAGAATGATTTCTGAAGATCATGTGACACTGAAGACTGCAGTAATGATGCTGAAAATACAGCTGCGCATCACAGAAATAAATTACAATTTAACACATTCACATAGAAAACAGCTGTTTTAAATTATAATATTTCACAATTTTTAATGTATTTTTGATCAAATAAATGCAGCACAGATGAGCAGACTTTTCAAAAACACAGATTTGTGTATATTTTGTGTTTTCTTTGAGAATATTGTTATATTGTCCACGTTTGCTTTACAGGCTCCAAGTTCATCAGTAAATCGGAGGATAACCTGCTGACCCCGCAGTGTGATTCTACAAACAGAAGCTCGTGGAGCGGAGACACTCCTGACATCGGCATGACCTTCCCACGGATTCGTTCTCTGAGACTCCCGTGAGCATCTGTCTAAAGAGCAGCTACCGCTCCGAGCCAACCATCACCGTGAGCAAACCTGCGACGGTCAGCAGCGTTATTCCCAAGAGCCTCTGCTGCACCTCCAGCGACGGAAGCGCCTTGGATCTGTTCAGCGAAGAACGCTCTCACACTGGACCCACGCTACTGAAAATCAAGCAAGTTTCCGGCGAATCTGGCAGCATCGTTAAACAGCAGAACCGCGACGAACCCCAAGACGACTCCGGTGCAAACTCTGACGTGGGTTTGCCTTCGGAAACCTCACACAAAACAGTGTCTGAATCCAGCGAATCGGATGACCACAATGTGACGTTCGGCCAAATCGAGATCGTTCCTTTGACGCCTCTACATATAGACAGCGCTCTGTTTGACAGCGGACTGACACGGTTTGTGAAGACCAGCCCTGATGGGTCTCTTTGTCTTGAAAATGAAAGCAGGGCTTTCCTAACAAATGCCACTGGAGACTGCAGTCAACTGATCGACGCTTTAGACATCCAAAGTCCCGTGGCTTTCAGATTGGACACTTCCAGTAGGGTTCAATCGACTCCGTATGCAACAAGATCGCAAACGAATGCCAATACGTCTCTGCCGAGTGAGCTCAAAGAGTCTTTATTAACAGATAAGACCGACGGTCCTCAAGATCAAGCGGAGAAGCCACAGAACCATCCTGGAGCCAATGAAACGCGCCGAATAAAAGTTGCAGACCAGATTAAACTGTTCAACATGATGACGCTCAATTCACCCAAAGACAAAGCGGTCCGATCTCCTCTGAAGTTCCAGCGCACGCCGGTCCGACAGTCCATCAGAAGGATAAACTCTTTGATTGGAGGCCGGAAGGACACAAGGATGGGTTGGTGCGCCGCCAGTCAGATAAAGACTGTAAGTTTAGAAAGTGGTTTGCAAATGTCCTCAAAACCCAAACCTCCAGTTCGTCCAAAGAATCAAGCTGTCAAAGCGCTGGAAGACGTCACCAACAAAGCACCAAAGACCAATAAGAATGCTGCAAATGAGCGTCCCAAATCTGTCCTGCTTACGTCTGAAAACGATACCAGTCACTATAGAGGTTCACCCAAAAACCCTCTTACGGAGGGGAGGCTGCTGTCAGCGATGAAACCCATTGATATATAAGTCGCCATAACTTTAAACGCTTTCTTCTGCAGATGTCTTGAACTCTTGTATTCAGGGGTCTTAATTTATTTCACTAAGGTGAGCTTCGATCGTTTTACAGGTGAATGGTGCGAGTGATATTTTTACATTATGAGGAAAGTGCTGAATTTGTTTCAGCACGTGGATTTCATGGTCGCTTGGGTGTGAACGTCAAACTCTAATGTACGAGAAGCAAACCCAGTGTGATTTGAGGTCACCAGTTTAAAATCCATAATTTTGTAATCTAGTAGTTTTGCTGTAAGTGAAAAGACGAGTCCGTGAAAGTGTGAAGAGTGATGTTCGTGTAAGAATAGTTCATGAGTGTATTTAGAGTGAAAATGGATGTTTGTAAATTAGATCGGAGAAGGCTGGATTTGGGAAGTGTCTTATTTACTGTTATTTATGTTTTATGCAAAATCTTGATTTTCATTCGAAAGGCCTTAAAGACAACGTTCATGGTGTAACTCAAGGAAATGTATGTTATGTTAAGCAGTATTATGGTCTTATGCGATTATCCTCAATGCTGTTGTTATTTTTCACTCATTTATGAAGATTTTGTACATGAAGTTGTCAAACTAAACTCTCTCTGTTTAACTGGTGTTTTGAAGTTCCTTTCTTCACCACTTGGTGGCGCACTTTGTTCAACAGGACCAAGATTCGGTATTAAAGTTCATTGGTCTTACATCACACTATTTGAATGGTTTTACTGCCAAACAATACACAGCAAAAAGATAGCTGGGGCTAAACGTAAACTTGACTTCAATATGTTTATTACAGTTTGAAGCTGATTTGATAAAACTCCTGGAAACCAATGCAATATTTTGGCACGAATGAGAAAGGTTAAATCAAGTTAATGGGTAAATGTAAACTATTCTATCAGCATAAACACCTACATCAATATTTTCATAAAATGTCATATCACGTCCTAGTTTTGTGGTAGTGGATGATTGATCATCTGTAATAAATCCCTTTTGCATTGGGGTTAAGCTGACCTCCATTGTTTTCCATGCAATTTGCCATAAAAATCGACACAATGGAGAACAGAAAGATTTAAAGATTAAATAAAAACAGAAAACCACTATTCTAGCTTGTCAAAAACTAAAAAAATATAAAATATGTGAGAAATGTAATTAGTTTTATTATTATTTTCCATTGTGTTAGGGTTTAATTTGACCCACATATTTTAATGTTCAAAATTAGCTGCACCAACACATGAAAAAATAGATTTTGTCATGACTACTTTAAATATTATAGTGACTAGTATAAATATGATCTAATATTATTTATACTTGGTGAAAGTAGTATTTATTGCTATTTGTACTTTCCCTGCCTTTTTGTTATGTCTTTTTCTCAAACCCTTGTAAGGGTAAAATGGGTTTCTGGCTTATTTTTAGTTCTGTAACAGATCCAAAAAACTAACAACCAAAAACAGATTTTTTTTGACAGTGAAACTCAACTAAATAAAGAATTTTCTTGGGATGATTCAGAGGACAAGTCTTCAATTTCAAGTAAACTTTGAGTCTTAAATTTAATAAGTTCTCATGTGTTTCATATTTTAATGTCTGACAAACTAAAATAAAGGTTTCTTACCTGATTCGTTAGTGTTTTTCAGAGTGTTGATTTTTGGCAAATTGCATGGAAACCAACCTATTTGACCCCAACAGAAAAAATGTCAAACTTTTTGTACAGCCTTTCCAAAACACTTATGTTTTGAAACTTTGCATGTTTATTCATAACCCTAAATAAAAAACATTCACCAAAGTTCAAGAACAAATAAATAATTTAACCAGTATTTCAAGCAGTTTTAAGATGGAGGCTGGGTCAATTTGACCCCAACACAAAAGTCATCTTTTTTGTACAGCCTTTCCAAAACACACACGTGTCGAAACTTTGCATGTTTATTCATAACCCTAAATTAAAAACATTCACCAAATTTCAAGATGAAATAAATAGTTTAACCAATATTTCAAGCAGTTTGAAAATCAAGCATGGGTCAAATTAAAGTGCGACACAATCAAGCTGCTCTGATTGAGAAATCATGATTTCTGTGAATTTCTGGGTTCATTTTCCCTGAAGACAGATCCATACAGACCCAAACATATCCACTAGTGTGTAAAGGATCACAATTTAATGCTTTCATCGCCATTAGAAAGAATTTGGAAGGAATTTGGCCTTGAGAAAAACACAAACTAAAACAGCTCAGGACAGGAGAGCTTGTTAGATTCTTGTACATGGATCATGTAAGTTATATCTGGCAGAAACCATAGCTGTGGTGTGTTTTATAAACGACAATACGTTCATATTTGTGGTCAGTTGTTTTGTAGCCAGAAAGAGAATAAATGAGAAACACATGCTGAGAATAAACTGACGTAACATACCAACTCTAAACAATTATGAACTGAATTAATGGGTCCGAGTCAATCAAACAAGAGCAGATGTGTTGCTAGAAAGTGAAACAAATTAATAGCAGCTTATTTCTTCCTTAAAGGATTAGTTTAAATACAGATTCTGTCGTCGTTTAACATACTCACCCTCAGGAAAAACGTCCCAGTCGCTCAGTGGACAATAAAGTACAATAAAAGTGCCATATAAACAGTTAATATGACTCATATGATATATTCTTTTAGTAAAATGATCGTTTTTTTGTGTGTGTAAAACGAAAGCAGCCGTTGCTGTGAAACATTCGCGCTCGCGTTCATTTCAAAATTGGCGCCTTTTGGATATCCATGGAGATTCGCGCGTCACGTGACTGAGCGCGACGCGTTTAAAAACACGACGCCGATGGAATTTGAGAAAAGGTTTTGTTCAGGTTAAATAAAACGTCTTGATTATCGTTGCTTAAAGATCTTACTTATGTTTAAAAGTTCGAAAAATTATTAAAAAAAAATTTAAAAAAAAATTTGGCATTAAATCATAGTTGTTTGTGGAAAATAGTTTGAATGTTTTCAGATATGTATGAAACCAATATGCCAACACAATTATTTTTAAGAGGATGAAGTATGACATGTTCCAAAATAATATTAAGCAGCAAAAGCTTTTTACAACATTGATGATAAATCAACATATTAGAAGGATCACGTGACACTGAAGACTAATCACAGCAATTAATTATATTTTAAAATATATTCACATAGAAATAGCTATTTTAAATTTAGCCAATTAAAATACATTAAAATAGAAAACCATTATTTTAAATTGCAATAATATTTCACAATATTACTGTTTTTACTGTATTTTTGATCAAATAAATGCAGAGAATTCTTTAAAAAACATTAAACATCTTACTGATCACAAACTTTTGAATAGCAAAGTGTGTGTGTGTGTGTATATATATATATATATATATATATATATATATATGTATATGTCATATATGTATGTATGAAGAATGTATTTGCAAAAACAGGTCACTTTTTTTTTCATTTGAAATAACATGTTTTTATGATGTTCACATGTTTTTATTGTGTCATATTGTTAGTTAGCTGTATTTTTTTTTTTTTTTACCTAATTAAAATAACCCAACCGCAGTTAAAATGAGATTAATTGGAATGCACAATGAAAAAACATGGTTTTTGAAAATTGTTAAAAATGGAGTTATCTCATTTTGCAAATGAACTCTATATATATATATATATTTGTAATTTACTTATAGCCTATATTTGCACACAGTTCACATCTCAGGCTGCTTACAGTATACGCACAAACCCATCATCAACATGAACCATCATAAAGATTAATTTCCATCCATAAATGACATTGTTTGATATGATGGAAGGGCCTGAGGGTCTTGATGAGATCTCCA
Organism: Onychostoma macrolepis; assembly: GCF_012432095.1. Classification (NCBI taxonomy): domain Eukaryota; kingdom Metazoa; phylum Chordata; class Actinopteri; order Cypriniformes; family Cyprinidae; genus Onychostoma; species Onychostoma macrolepis. The sequence continues at coordinate 1,007,833 of NC_081171.1, read as the reverse complement.
GCAGCAGAGTCTGAACACACACACACACACACACACACACACACACACACACACAGAGGAGGGCTCTCTCTCTATCTCTCTCTCTCTCTGTGTGTGTGTGTGTGTGTGTGTGTGTGAGGGGCCGGACAGCTCTGATTCTCCAGAGTCGTGTCTGAGAGCGTGGAGATGCAGTGCTCATTTCACCAGCAGACTCTCAGTGTGTGTGTGTGTGTGTGTGTGTGTGTATGGGACGGATCGCAGCTCCTCTCCTCACACAGATCTCCTCGAGAAGCTCCTCTACACTGACAGGTGAGAGATCTTCACACTTCTGGAGCAGGGTTTAGATGATTTTATCAGTTCAGGATAGATGTGATCAGTTCATGCTTTCCCTGGGAATCGAACCCATGACCGTAGCGTTGCTAGCGCTCTGCTGTCTGAGCTATAATACTGTCATTATGTGTTTTATGTTTAATATCAGCACAAATGTCTGGCTGGACGATTCTCCAAAAATGACTAGGTTTCTCAAAAAGCATAAATAAAAATTCTGCTGTTATTTAATGTTTAGACAATTATTAAAATCTAAAACTAAGAATGTTTGTTGTTTCATGGTTATTTGATCATGTATTAGTCGTAATAATGATCCAGATCATAGACTAGGCCTATATTTAATCCATATCCATAAACCAACCTTAAATGTTGAAACGTGGTTGAAATATTGTCATTTGTTGTTTCAAAACTGATGATGCTTAATGCTCAATGGTTGATTTTTTTTTTTTAGCAAAGTACTTAGAAATAAGTGTTGAAATATTAGTTTTTGAGGTTTTAATATGTAATGATTTTATATAGCCTATATCATTATTATTATTAATAATAATGAATATGTGAAGTTGATTATTATCAGGCTGCATATGAATATAGCTATATAAAGTTATCTCAAATGAAGATTTTATAGCTTCTGCAAGAGTTTAAGGCAAAAGAAGTTAGGAACAAACGTTTTTTCCAGTAATGCTGAAAAGGTTATTTTACATTGTTCAGCGGACATATTCATGAAAAGCATGACACTTTGATCTGATCATGTTTTGCTGAAGTGTTTTTCTTTAATTGCTAATGTGATGTTTTTACACACAGACTGAACACAATGAAGCATTTCTTGGTAACTGGTTGAGATAAATTGGTTTTATCCGTGTTCTTAAATTTTCTTAAATGCAGTTTAACTCATATTTTATGACCTTTTTCTAAACTGCAGTGAATAAACTGATAATGCGAGAAATGTTGAAGGTGTCTGAATAAATTCAGCTTTGATAACCAAGAAAAAAAACATCTTTACAACATAAAAAAACAAACACCTGGACATTCAAAAATGCCGTTTTCATCAGTGAACAGGAAGCTGTTTGTGAATGTGGTTACACTTTATTTTAAGGTGTCCCTGTTACAGTGTAATTATACATTTAAGTACTGAGTAATATTAATTAACTACATGTACTTACTATATATGCTTAGGGTTACTTGCATGTAATTATGCATACTGTTATTATACTAGTAAGTGTCACAAGGACACCTTAAAATGAAGTGTAACCGTGAATGTTTTCTCTCGTCAGTGCTGGTGATGGCCTCCTCAGCTCGGATCGTGTTTGCAGTGCTCTTCGTCTGGGTTCTTCTCCTCTCGAGACCCGCCGAATCCAAGCGGAACCGAGGCGCGATTCCTCACCCGGACAAGAACAACCCAAACGAGTCGGCCCAGCAGCAGCAGCAGCAGCAGGCGGCCCCGGGCTCCAGAGGCAGGGGCCGCGGCTCCGAGGAGGTTCTGGAGTCCAGCCAGGAGGCGCTGCATGTTACAGAGCGCCGTTACCTGAAGCGTGACTGGTGCAAGACACAGCCGCTCAAACAGACCATCCACGAGGAGGGCTGCATCAGTCGAACCATCATCAACCGCTTCTGCTACGGACAGTGCAACTCCTTCTACATCCCCAGACACGTGCGCCGAGAGGAGGGAGCCTTCCAGTCCTGCTCCTTCTGCAAACCCAAGCGCTTCACCACCATGACCTTCACCCTCAACTGCCCCGACCAGCAGCCGCCGACCCGGAAAAAACGCGTGCAGCGGGTCAAACAGTGCCGCTGCATCTCCATCGAGCTGGACTAGACCCAGACCCCAGACCCGAGACCCGAGAGCGAGGCTTCAGTGACAACACGCTTGATCTGCTGTCAGCATTACACACTACAGTCTCAGATTCACAGCATAAACACAAGCACCATTGAGATTTGTCTGCAGTTAAATGTGTCCAAATTTTGACTAGTGGTGCACGACATGAAAAGATGATTATTAAACATGCAGTTTTAATCGAGAGATGCATGCGGTATTTGTACTTCTATAAACGAAGCTTAACTGTAGGATTATTGAACAGCAGTAAAAATAATAATAATAAAATAGAAGGCACCTAAAATTTTGACTAGCAGTGCATGTGGGTTGTTCACAAAAAGGTGTCTAAAACTCTTGTTTTACACAGCATTTAAACATTTTTTATGATTATTAAACATGCAGACCATTAATTGAGAGATGCATGCAGTATTTAGCCTATACATGTATAAACTAACTGCAGGAAAAAAAGGACCTAAAATGGTGAGAAATAGCCAGACAAATGATCAATGACACTTGTTTACGTTAATCTGATTGGTCACGGAAATGATTTTGTATTCATTTTGTACCACAGTTGTTTTAAGTATTAAAAAATTCTAATACAAATTTTGATTAGTATTGCATGTCGGTAGTTGACATAAAAATGTCATATTTAATCTAAAACTAGTGTTTTAAACATGTAAATATTCTTTTATGATTCAACATGCAGTTTTTTGAGCTCAGATGCATGAAGTATTTGTACTTTTATAAACAAAATTTAACTACAGAATTACTGAGAACCAGTTCAAAAAAAAAAAAAAAAGCATTTAAAAATAGTCAAAAAGCACCAAAAGACACTCGTTTACTTAATTTTGACTGGTCACAGAAATGATTTTGCATTCATTTTGTACCAAAATTATTTAAATATTTAAAACTCATATTACTTTAACAAAAATTCTAATACAAATTTTGACGTAAAAATTAAAATTTTCATCTAAAACTATTGTTTCAAACTAAATTTTATTTAATTTTTTTGTGCTCATTAATTAAGGAAAGCATGAAGTATTTGTAATTTTATAAACTACGTTCAATTGCAGGAACACCAGTGAAAATCTACAACAACAAAAAAAACCTATAAATGGTTAAAAATAGTCAAAAAGCACCTAAAAATGTCAAACGATCAACGGCACTCATTTACTTTGATTTCACTGGTAAAAATCCTAACACTTTCAATTAATTTTTTTATTTTTTAACCTTAAAAAAATCCCAAATTGTTGGTTTTAGACTTTTTGTATCTTGCTGTTGAAAACATTAATGCACATATTGTTTATAAAGAGCTTCAGGTGAAACCTCTCTGAACTGTACGGTGTAATGGTGACGGACGCAGAAGAGCATCATTCCTCACGGTGAATGTCTTCATTCATCTCCAAACCTAGAATCACGAGCGTTTAAGGACTGATAGTTTCCACTATGTGGAACGACTTTATTTAATGTGACCGAACGAGACACTGTTCTTCATGTTTCTGCTGGATTGCTGTGAGTTTCTTCATGCTATTCGTCTATTTATAATATCAGTCATAAAGATTATATGCAGTTTAGTTGTGAAGAGCGAATGATCACACGTGCTGTACAGATGTTGTGTGTAATGTTGTAGATATAGTGCTTGTATGAAGATGTTAAGGCTTTGGGAAGATCGTATGAATAAAAGGTGAAACATTTTGACCCCTGATGTCTCTCTCTCTCTCTCTCTGACAAACGCACGATTAAATGCGTCATAAATTAGCACGCAAATCAATTTCACGCTGCGTGTTTTACGCACCGAGCTGAACTTACGAGCCAATTTAGAGCAAAAGCTCGTCACTCGTTAAACTGCAGGCGCTTTGAGAAACTTCATTAAACAATATAAACTCCCGTTCCAGATAATTACACATTTCACTTCTGATTTGCATATGTTGGATCATTTACAAGATGATAAGTTCATGAACACTGAGATACTTTCTACACGAGAAAATGAATAAAATGATTAGAAATGAATATGCATTCTAATAATCTCAGGTATTTAAAAATGAAACAAATCAAACGTGATTTAAATGTAAATATTTTTAATAATACAACAAAAATAAAATGCAAGAAATCAGAAGACATATTTTCTTCGGGTTTTGAGAGTCTTGCGCAGATGCTGATGTTCAAAACATTTATTGCACCTAATAAATGTACAAATTATCACAGGAAATTAAAACAAATGTCCATAAAACCTGACACTGTGATAATGTTCCAGGAGGTCTGTAACAGTGAAAACACCTTCGGGCCTGAAATAAACCACACGTGAACCAACAGGAAATAACATCATATTCTATTCCTTCATTCTGTGAATAAATAGGGTTTTGAATCACGGAAATAATATCATCAGATGTTGCTACACGCTCACTGTAGAGTTCTCACATGAATATGATCTGCACGTTTCTCTTCTTCACCAGCGAGGAGGAGTGTAGAAGTGCTTCATCGAGTTTCATTTTGGCAAGAAGTGAGTACAAACACAGATAATAAACATGTTTTGATTTGATGAACACGAGGCACTGCTGATTACGACACGTTTCTCTCCAAACACTCGATGCGGGTTTCTGGAATCTGATGATGAAATGCTCTTCAGTACCTTCTCGTCCTCCAGACGAACACAAGCAGCGTGTTCCTGTCCTGCCGGATGTGACGAGACGCTTCAGCTGGACGAAACACCCGCTTCTTTCATTCGCAGTCGTTCTTTCTGCCGAACAGATTTTTACAAACAATGTCATGCATTTGCTCGATGCTTTTATCCAAAGCCCTGCATTTAAAGTACGTTTGATCAGAGTCCATCTGTTTGAGATACAGGAATTCAATTCATCTAACATCATGTGAAGAATCTCAAAGCTCAGTTCAGTCAATCCGCAATGACAGATATTATTGAGTTCAAAAAATGCTGATGATTTTATGCTTTTTAAGTGATTCTCTCCTTCAGAAATGACATTTGTGTTGTTTATGGTGAGAAAATGATTAAACTCTGCATTATTCTTGTGTGTGTGTGTGTGAACTGATACGACTAAAATGATCGAAAAGAGTAAAAAAAGCACAAAAAAACTAAACAAAATGGTGAAATAAAGTCAGAAAGGACCTAAAAATGATCAAAATGTTAAAAATGGTCAATAAATAGTTGAAAAGCACCAAAAATCGGTCAAAATGCACCTAAAATATGTCAGATGACACTAATTGATTGGTCACAGAAATGCATTATTTTTTGCATTCGTTATTTACCACAATGTTTTAAATATTTAAAAATCCCAACACTTTCAATTTATGCAAAATATTTTCCTGATTTCTCATTATGATCATCAAATTCAAAATTCAAATTTTTAATTTTTTTAAGGTTAAAAAAAAAAAATATATATATATGTGAATATAAGAACCAAAACAAACACCTAATAATGATCATAATGTCAGTGATAAATGACACTCGATTTGATTTGTAACAGAAGTTATTTTGCATTCATTTTATACTAAAATGTAAAAAAAAAAAAAAAAACTAATATTTTCGGTTTATTTATTCAGGTTAAATAACTTTAGGCAGCAAACGAAGCATGTCTTTGTGTTTGTATGTGACCATTGAAGCTCGTCTTCAGATTCTGCTGCTGAACACATGCAATAGAATTATTCGGATTATTAAATGTGTTCTGCGTGTGTTATGAATATCAGCAGCACAGCTGTGTGTTTGAGTGTTTTCTCACCAGACTGTTTGCGTTGATCTTCTTCGTCTCCACTTTCTTCTCAGCTGTGATTTTCTGGACGGTTTGCTGAGCTTCTTTCAGTCTAAAATGAAAGAGCACAAAATTCAACCAACAGTACATTTCCAACAACAGTTTGTTCTCCAGATGAACACAGACGATGTGTTTTTGTGAATGGAGGTCAAACTAAAGCAGCATGTTCATCACAGTGTTCATTCTGAGTCAACATTTCCTCTTATACAAGCTGTTTTTGTTTTTAAACCTCGCTAAAGTTTGTTAGATTTATGCTTAAAATGAGAAAACACTACGGGGAAACAAAAATAAACTGAACTGATAGATGATACGTTCTCTGAAACGTGGCATTTTTGCTTCTCGAGTAAATGTTTGGATACTTTGACTGAAAAACAAGAGCAACGGTGACTAATGAGAATGATTTTTATGCGTTTCTAAGTGAGAACTGAATATTGGAAGTAAGTTTGATCTGTAAAAGCCTCACTGAAAAGCTCTCGGTCCTGGATTTATGGCGCTGCCCTCGACCCGTGATCGCGTCCCACTGAGAGACAACATCCCTCCGCTTTTACTGCTTCTGCCTGTTAAACAGGGCCTTCTGGGAGATCGTTAATGGAGTAGTTCAGCCAAATCAGCTGAAAATGTGTTCACTCTCAGATCATCCAAGATTAGGATGAGTGTGTTTCTTCATCAGGTTTGTAGAAATGTGTCTCTGCATCAGTGTCTCAGCAATGGATGCTCTGCAGTGAATGGGTGCCGTCAGAATGAGAGTCTGATAAAAACATCCACAGCACTCCAGTCCATCAGTTAACATCTGGAGAAGACAAAAGCTGAAACTAATCCAGCATTAAGACGTTTTTAACTCAAATACAAGTCCATAATCTATAATAAAAAGTGTTCTGGTCTGAATCAGGAGAGAAATCTGCAGATCAAGCAGCGTTTACAAGACAAAACAGCTCTAAACTGTAAATCTTTTGTCTTCTCCAGATGTTAACTGATGGACTGGAGTGCTGTGGATGTTTTTATCAGACTCTCATTCTGACGGCACCCATTCACTGCAGAGCATCCATTGCTGAGACACTGATGCAGAGACACATTTCTACAAACCTGATGAAGAAACACACTCACCTACATCTCGGATGAACTGAGAGTGAACACATTTTCAGAAATTTTCATTTTTAGCTGAACTATTGCTCGAAACATGGTCATGATGTGAGCAGCTCCTGATGCGACGGCTTCAGTCTCTAAACGTCAGACTCAGCGAGCGACTGAGAGACGGATGGTCCTCACCTCTCTTTGGAGATGTTTTTATTCTCTCGGTTCCAGGTGTTCTTGAAGTCGTTGCAGAACTCGTACCACAGCATGAAGATGTAGTTTGGAGAAACCTCCTTCTCTCCAGACTTGGGTTTGAGCCCAAAGTACATCACCATGTCCTGGAAGCTACGAGAAAGACATGGAAGGTCAGAGAGAGACGGTCTCCGCGGTCAGCGTGATATCTGCTCTGACCAGACAATCAAACGATTCTCTGATGAATAGAAAGATCCAAAGATCAGCGTTTATCTGAAATAAAAAGTTTGTATTTTTTTGGGGGGGGGGGAGAAATTATAGAAATTAATACTTTAAATTGATGCTTTAAATTGATCAAAAGTGATGATAAATACATTAGTTACAAAATATTTCTATTTCAGATAAATGCTGTTCTTCTGAACTTTCTATTCAGCAAAGAAACTTAGGTTATAAAAACATTTCTTACAGCATTCTACTATTTTACCCAAAATATGTTATTTCAACATTTATTTTAATATTCTATGAACATTAAAATGTCTTGTTTACTGGTGCATAAAATGCAACTTAAGTGTTCCAATAAAACCCTTAGAAACAAATAAGATCCTATAGGATCAACGAAAACTTTTAAGAATGAAACTTTTTGATTCTAGCAAGTTTCTTATTTTTTATGCCAAGGATCTCATTATAATGTACTTTCGTCTTCTTATGATAAATCAGAGCAGGAATGTCTGTGAAAGTGTCCCGGCTGCTGTTGTGACGAATGATGACAAGATTTACTCCCATTAACGGTAAAACAGCGTGGAAAGAAACTTAAACACAATGTGCTGCTAGTGGCAGAAAATCACGCTCAGCGGCCGCAAATCAAGTGGAGCGACGAGATTAACGGTCCGGCGTGTGACAGATCACACATGACACGAACCGAGGAGAACCGCAATGCAGCGTTAAACACGGACACGCCAGGAACGCTCAGGTGCGTGTCAGATTCATCCAGCTCCTGACGGCACGACAAATATATTACAGCAGTCACAAACTGAGAATAAAATAAAATAAAATAAAATAAAATAAAATAAAATAAAATAAAATAAAATAAAATAAAATAAAATAAAATAAAATAAAATAAAATAAAATAAAATAAAATAAAATAAAATAAAATAAAATAAAATAAAATAAAATAAAATAAAATAAAATAAAATAAAATAAAATAAAATAAAATAAAATAAAATAAAATAAATAATTAAAATACTAGATTCATCACTCTCCTGACTGTGGAGGACAAATATGTCACAGTGGTCACGAACTGAAAATAAAATACAATAAAGTAAAGTAAAGTAAAGTAAAATAAAATAAAATCATCAGCCTGACAGCAGGACAAATATATTAAAGAGAAAAACTGAAAATAAAATATAAATATTAAATTCATCAGGCTGCTGATAGCAGGAAAAAAATAATTCCAATTCCAAATATGTTACAGCAATTAAAAATTCAAATGAAATGAAAATGTTTTAGAATATATTAGAATAAATAATATATAATTTGAATAATAAATTTATGAAAATAAAAAAAGACAAAATAAAAACAAATAACATATCTGAGAAGAACATCAATAAAATAATAAGAATTAATAAATATATATTTATAATAAATAAAATAAGATAAAGTCAAATATATGACAATAAAAAATGAAATTAATTATTATTAATTATAAATTATTTATAAATTATAAATTACTTAAAAATAGCTGAGAACATTAATAAATCAATCATTAGAAAAATCCCTCTCAATTTACAAATTCCCTGATAATTGTAGGTTTTTCATTACTGTGCGACACAAAAAACACGCAACTACATGTTCTGTTTTACTAGAGTAAATTTAAGTTTAATCTCTAAGTGCAAACCAGAACAGACCAGCGCACACACACACACACACACACACACACACACACACACACACACACACACACACACGCGCACACACACACACACACACACACACACACACACACACACACACACACACACACACACACACACACACACACACACACACACTCTGGGCTGTAGCTGTGATTACTGTGTGATTTGCGCAGCATTAATCTGGAATGCATGAAATGTACACTGCGCCTGTCTGTCTAAACCACAGATAACACACTCATCTCTCCTCGTCTCTCACAAGCACTGCTGTCCACTGAGCTTCATCACGACCGAGTCCAGTGACGCTAACAAATACAGCTTATAAAAACATTCTGGCAATATTGTTTTAAAATGTTTCTAAAAAGTTCAAATGAATGCACAATTAATCTTGATTAATCACATCCAAAATAAAAGTTTTTGTTTACAGAATATATGTGTGTGTGTACTGTGTATGTTTATTATGTATATATAAATACTCACGCATATACATATTTATATTTGCATAATTTATATTGTATATAAATACATTTAATATATAAACATAACATTTTTCTTAAATATATACATGCATGTGTGTGTATTTATATATGCATAATAAATATACACAGCACACATACATATATTATGTAAACAAAAACTTTTATTTTGGATGCGATTAATCGCGATTAATTGTTTGACAGCACTAATTAAAATGTTTTCTTACAACATTCTATTCAACATTCATTCTTACAACAATATTTGAATGTTTATTTTTTTATATTCTAAGAACATTAAAATGTTTTAAACATTATTTAAAGGCAATGTTGGGGAAAGTTACGTTTAAAAGTAATGCATTACAATATTGCGTTACTCCGCAAAAATCACGCTACTTTGTTACTTTTTATGGAAAGTAATGCGTAAGGTTACTTCTGTGTTTTGTCACCTGGGCTGGGCTTGCTTATATATTTTTAATAACAAAGCACCCAAAAAGTTATATTTTTGGTGACTGTAAAGGCCCTTTCACACCAGAAGTGAAATGAATAATCCTCAGACTGAAGGAAACGCTTCTGCAGTCGCTCCGAATATTTCTCAACACAGGGACAGGAGTCAATAATAAATGGAAAACAAAGTAACTGGCGTTGCTTATTTGAAAAAGTAACCGATATTTCATTGTAAATTTAAGAGTAATGTGCTACTTTACTAGTCCCTTGAAAAAAGTAATCTGATTACATAACTCATTACTTGTAATGCATTACCCTCAACACTGTTTAAAGGTTACAAAAGCGCCTTACAACGTTCTACTGACTTTATCACCCACAATGTTATTTGAATGTTTATTTTTAATATTCTAAGAACGTTGTTGTGAATGTCCAGTTTTCTCGTTGCGATTATAATGCTATTTGCTAGCAACATGCTAGTCACATGCTAATCATGCTGGTCACATGCTAATCATGCTAGAAACATGCTAGCAACATGCTAGTTACTTGCTAATCATGCTAGCAACATGCTAGTAACATGATAATCATGTTAGAAACATGCTAGCAACATGCTAGTAACATGATAATCATGTTAGAAACATGCTAGCGACATGCTAATCCTGCTAGAAACATGCTAGTCGACATGCTAGTCACTTGCTAATCCTGCTAGAAACATGCTAGTAACATACTAATCATGTTAGAAACATGCTAGCGACATGCTAGTCACTTGCTAATCATGCTAGCAACATGCTAGTCACTTGCTAATCCTGCTAGAAACATGCTAGCAACATGCTAGTAACTTGCTAATAATGCTAGCAACATGCTAGTAACATACTAATCATGTTAGAAACATGCTAGCGACATGCTAGTCACTTGCTAATCATGCTAGCGACATGCTAGTCACTTGCTAATCATGCTAGCAACATGCTAGTCACTTGCTAATCCTGCTAGAAACATGCTAGCAACATGCTAGTAACTTGCTAATAATGCTAGAAACATGCTAGCAACATGCTAGTCACTTGTTAATCCTGCTAGAAACATGCTAGTCACTTGCTAATCATGCAAACTTCAGGCTTTTACAACTGCTGTAAACTTTCAGTATTAGGCTTTCTCAAGCCAACCTAAAGTTTGTCTTGTTGTTATTTAATATTATTTAAAGGTTACAAAAATGTTTCTTACAACATTCTACTACCTTCATTTTCAACCAAAATATGTTTTTTGACATTTATTTTTACTAAGAACGTTAAAATATCCAGTTTTCTTGCCGTGATTATAATGTTATTTAAAAGTCACAAAATGTTTGTTACAACATTCTACTACATTTTTTCACCCAAACTATAATGTTATTTGATTTTGAAAAAACAACAACATTTCTTAGAATATTAGAGCGCAAGCAGTCATAAGCAGCACAGCTATATTTGCAGCAATAGCCAACAATACATTATCCATTTATTATCCATTTTCTTTTATGCCAAAAATCATTAGGATATTAAGTAAAGATCATGTTCCATGAAGATATTTAGTAAATGTCCTACCGTAAATATATAAAAACTTCATTTTTGATTAGTAATATGCATTGCTAAGAACTTCATTTGAACAACTTTAAAGGTGATTTTCTCAATTTTTAGATTTTTTTGCTCCCTCAGATTCCAGATTTTCAAATGATGTATGTATACATCTCAATTTCAAAAAATGTACCCTTATGACTGGTGTTTGTGGTCCAGGGTCACATATAACAATGTTTTAAGATTGAAATTCTACAAACATTTTCTCAATGTTACGAGAAATGCATCAAGCACAAATAACATCATGAGAACGTTCCAAGAATGAATGATTTTCTCTCAAGGTTACAAAGAACCTTCGATTACTTTAAGAGCGTTTTGTTCTAACATGTTTATAATGTTTAAAACACTGCAAAAACTACTTTTTGTCTTGTTTTCTAGTATAAATATCTACAAATTCCGGAATTAAGATGCGTTTACTAAGTAAAATTACTCAAGATATTATTATGTCTTGTTTTATGAAAATATTATCCAAATCTTGTTAGCTTTTGCTTAAAGCAATCAAAAATATCTGCCAATGGTGTAAGAAAAATAATCTTAATTCAAATGCTAAACAAGATTATTTTTCTTACACCATTGGCAGATATTTTTGATTGCTTTAAGCAAAAGCTAACAAGATTTGGATAATATTTTCATAAAACAAGACATAATATCTTTTTACTTGTCAAGTAAACGCATCTTAATTCCAGAATTTGTAGATATATATAAACTAGAAAACAAGACCAAAATCAATTTTTTTGCAGTGTAACCGTTGGTGACGGTGGTGAGAGACTGGTTTGTCAGATCAAAGCGCTGACGGTGTTTAGGGTGTTAGCTGCAGAGGACGAGCGTGTAAAGGTGACTCCCTCGGGTCGGGACACATGTGGATGCCCACCCAGGTCCGGACGATCGCCCGCGGCCCGCATCCATCACCCGCGTGTCACTTTAACGAGGTGCGTTCCTGGGAAAAGCCTGGCTTACTGCTGCTCCTGCGAGCCGAGCGCCCGGCGCTTCTCCACGAGCAAATTAAAGGGAAATTAAACGACTCTGGAGCTGCCAGCCTCTTTTGATCAATATTGGCCAATTCAACACCTTCATTAACGTGGAGTCAAGCGTGGCGTCCGTTCTGCTCTTTCAAACGCCACCACGTCGACATCTGCAGTTTATATGAGTGTGTGTGTGTGTGTTTCGCTTTGTTTTGTTTCAGGTTACAAAAAAACTCTCAAATCTAAACAAGGAAAAATAATCAATATGCTTTGTTTGTCCTTTTCCCCCTCTATGAAAAGTTCCAGATATTTTCCGTCGCGCAGCATCTGGCAGGCGAAGGCTTGCGTATAAATCAGCACAAACAGTTTGCAGTATTACTGCTGGGAGTCTGGAATACACACGATAAGAGCGAACGATAACAGAGAGTCACGTCGAGAAGAGCATCACGGACACCTGCTCCTCACGCAGAAAACACTCCCAGAATGCACTCGCAAGCAGACAAAACCATCCCAGATGTCGTTAATAAATGCACAAGCGCTCAAGAGTTTGAAGTCGGTAAGATTAATACACACTAAATCGATCAAAAGTGACATTTATAATGTTACAAAATATTTCAATTTCAAATAAATGCTGTTCTTTTGAACTTTCTGTTCATCTGTGAATCCTTAAAAATAAAATGCATGACTGTTTCCACTAAAATATTGCGCAGCACAACTGTTTACAACATTGATAATAATCAGAAATGTTTATATATTAGAATATTTCTGAAGGATCATGTGACATTGAAGACTGGAGTAATGATGCTGAAAATACAGCTTTGATCACAGGAATAAATTACAGTTTAACACATATTCACGTAGCAAACAGATATTTTAAATTCTAATAATATTTCACAATTTTTACTGTATTTTTGATTAAATAAATGCAGCTTTGGCGACCAGAAGAGATGTCTTTCAGAAACATTAAAACAAGTACATTTCATTCAATACTGAAAAATATCAAAGAAATAATTGGTAACACTTTACAATAAGGTGCTATTTGTTAACAGTAGTAAATGCATTAGTTCATTAGTTCAAATTGTTAGTTCATTTTAGCTAATGCATTAACTAATTGTTAACAAATAGCACCTTATTGTGACGTGTCACCAAATACTTCAGTCTAATTAAAAATGGAGAAATATCTGTTTTTTATGCAAAGCTAGAGCGCTTCGCAAATCGTGCTCTGATTAGATCACATTAGTCTTGATGCTGTCTTATCAGGTGACAGTAATTGGTGCAGACAGCTACAGAGTTATTATCTCACACCCGTCTCAGATCCGTCTCATCATCTTCTTACCTCTTCTGTGCCGCCTGCAGACGCTCGTCTTCAGTCTCGTACTCCGATTGAGCTGCGAATAAAAACACCACAACAACTGAGAACATCAGACCATCACAACTTCTCAATGAGACTCTTGCTCCTGCTTCTCATCATGTTTCTGCTGAGAAAATGAATCCAATAACCTGAAGTTAACCATAAACACCATGCTGTTACTTGAAACACAATAAACAATAACTGAGATAGAATAAAATATTACAGATCATTTAAACTTATTCCGTTTCAGCTATTTGGAAGCATTTCTCATTTCTTAATTTGAAGTACTAAGAATAAACTAAAAAAAATAAAATATTAATATAATAAAAATTATAAACACACAACATTACTAAAACAAAAACATTCAAAATAGTTACAAAAACTATTAAAAAATACATAATTGATATTAAAATAACACTCAAACTGTGCTCAGATGTGCCAAGATACATAAAGTCTAACATCACAAATAATATGAACTCAAATATTTCTCCTTAAACAAAAACAGATCCAAATGTATTACTTTTTTTTTTACTTTTTAATTCTAATCTATTTATTCATCTATTTATTAATTTGTATAATTTTTTTAAACTTTATTATTATTATTATTACTACTATTAATTTGTTTGTTTGTTTATTAACTTAATGTCATTTATTATTAGATTAATAATATTTATATATTTAGATTTACAATTTATTTAGAATCATTCAGACTTTATTCTTTATGTTTTTTAAATAATTATTATTATAATATAATTAATAATTTATTGTAATCTTATTTTTATTATTTATTTCTACATTTATTTTCTCCAAACTTTTCCTAGCACTCCCTTGCGGACCTAAATAATCTATTTCACACTGAAATAAAACATATATGTACAATACTTGTTATTTAGAGGCGGTACGTGATCTGGACCGGTTTGTGAGAGGTTTCGTGATTCTGATTTAAGTCTGTTGCTCAAAATTGTCTTTATATTGTTCTTTTCCAGATGATTGAAGTTCATATTGAACGAATCCGAGCACATTTGGAGACACTGCCGAGATCTCTTTCATTGCAAATGTGACTCTTTTTTATCTGAGGAGAAACAGAAGCTCCCCAGAAACAACAGAGACGTTAAAGCGCTCGTGTTGATGTGTTTTCCTCTCGCGGGGTGTGTTTGTGTCGACGTGTGTGTGTGTGTGTGTCGGATCTCGAGTGGCTCCCGTGGAGCTGCTCCATGTAAAAGTGTCTAAATGCAAGGCAGATGTGTGCGGCGGCCCGGCCGAGGTGCAAGAATTTATCTCAGGCCAGAGCGCGCCTATGATCTCAGATTTATTGCATTTTCCAGATTCATCCCTTTTTTTTTTTTACTGTGATGGGGGACCTTTCCCACTCCTAGATTTAAGAGGGGGAAGTCGCCCAAAACTGTTCAAAGGCGAGTGTTGGGGGTCTCCGGCGGGGGCGAGTGTGAACAGCGCTGTGTGTGTGTGTGTGTGTGTGACCAGTGGCGTTGGTCTCAGCAGGGGTGGACTGGCGCCTGCGGTCTCCCTCTGCTGTTTGTGCGTGTCGAGCGCGATGTGTGAATTTTCTCCTCAGCTCCGTCTGTAAACATGAAACCAGTAGTGGCTAACTAGAAAGTTATGGGACCTGCACGCTGAGCGGGACAATAAATCCAGCCTTTAAAAGCGACTCGCAGCTCTGAGCGGCCGCCGACCTCAGATTCGGCTTCATTATGAAGCAACACGTCGCACCGATAAAAACCACACGTATAATGACATTAAACACGGCGATCGACGCGCTTTCTCACGGTCTGATAATAGCTGATAATCAGAAGAATCAATGATCACAGAGAGCTCTAGAATAATAACTCCACACCAGATCCAATCAAACACTAGAAAAGAACGGTAAAAATATCTATATAATACAAAATAAATAATGATATCTCATTTAGGGGGCCACAAGGGAGTAGTACAGGGTCCATGGAAAAGTCTGGGAAAAACAGTGTGAAAATATATATATATAAATAAATAATAATAATAATAACAAAAGTTTAAGATAAATTATTACTTGCTAAATAATTATTGAAAAATAATTAGTGAATAACAAAAACATATAAATGAATAAATAAATATTATTAATTTAATAATAAATTAGATTAAAATAATTAAATAAATATATAATAATATTAAAATAAATAAATTTGGAAATAATTAAACATTTATATAAAATAAATAATTAGGATTAAAATAAGATAAATTATTAAGTTAAGATGAATGATTAGTTATTAAATAAGAATAAATATAAAATAAATAAGTAAATATAAAATAAATAAATATTATTAATCTAATAATAAATTAGATTAAAATAAATACATAAATAAATATATAATAATATTAAAATAAATAAATTTGGAAATAATTAAACATTTATATAAAATAAATAATTAGGATTAAAATAAGATAAGTTATTAAGTTAAGATGAATGATTAGTTATTAAATAATTATTAAATAAGAATAAATATAAAATAAATAAGTAAATATAAAATAAATAAATATTATTAATTTAATAATAAATTAGATTAAAATAAGTAAATAAATATATAATAATATTAAAATAAATAAATTTGGAAATAATTAAACATTTATACAAATAAATAATTAGGATTAAAATAAGATAAATTATTAAGTTAAGATGAATGATTAGTTATTAAATAAGAATAAATATAAAATAAATAAGTAAATATAAAATAAATACATAAATAAATACATAAATAAATATATAATAATATTAAAATAAATAAATTTGGAAATAATTAAACATTTATACAAATAAATAATTAGGATTAAAATAAGATAAGTTATTAAGTTAAGATGAATGATTAGTTATTAAATAATTATTAAATAAGAATAAATATGAAGTAAATATAAAATAAATAATTATATGATAAGATGATAAGATTAAAATGAAAAGTAAATATATCAATATTACATGTACAATAGAGTAGAATAGAATAATGCAACTTGATTAAAACAGTTTTCCAAATAATAGAAATTTGTAATAGAAATTTTTCATCAGTTGGGTCTTTATACAAGGGATTTATACAATACATTTTATGATGGTGTCCTTTCCATGAGGATGATCATATTCATGGGTCTGTGGTTTTTAAAGGATTGAAAAGCCCTGTTCTTAAAAGACAAAATATAAAGTGCAGCATTGTCTTTAATATATGCTGATTTAAAGTAATCGGTAGTAAATGGTTGCATTAAGGAAATGAGCATCTAGTGAGAATTTCCATTAAAAATAAAAAGTGTTATTACTGTGACACGTTACAGTAATATGAATGTGCTTAATTGACATGCAAATGTACAAAAAGTCCTAATGGTCCGAAGGATAGGCTTCATTTTTATGGAAAATATAATAATATACTTAATTCTTTCTTTCGATTTTGGAGTGAAATATGAGATGTTTTCATGAGATTCTTATAAAACAGAAGGTGAACAGAGAATGAATGAACGAACGAACGAACGAACGAACGAATGAATGAACGAACAAACAGTGTTGGTGAAAGTTACTTTTAAAAGTAATGCATTACAATATTGCGTTACTCCATAAAAAAAAGTAACTAATTACGTTACTTAGTTACTTTTTAGGGAAAATAATGCGTTACATTACTTTTGAGTTACTTTTTAAATCTGGGCAGGGCTTGCTTGTTTGTTTTTAATATCAAAAAGTTCTTCTTTAACAAACGTAAAAGTCCTTTCACAACAAAAGTGAAATGAATGTAGTCTAGATGTTCTCATGTTCACACACAACGCTCTGCACAAACTCATGATTTCTCTCAACATGGCAAGACCAGAGCTATCAGTCAATACATGAGAAACACAGTAACTGGTGTTACTTATTTGAAAAAGCAACTCAGATATTTCCTTCTAAATTAAAAAGTAATGCATTAGTTTACTAGTTACGTGAAAAAAATGTTCTGATTATGTAACTTGCGTTACTTGTGATGCGTTATGATGCAGATGCTGATGTCTTTGAGACTCACCGGTGCTGACGAAGGTCTCCATCTTGTCCTTGAAGGGTTGTAGATGTTCCTCAGAGGAGTTTTCACACACCTGCTCAACCTCCTTCACACACGCTGCAGGACAAACACGTGAAGAATCAGAAATACTGACCGATTATTTACTGCATACGGCCTACTAAAACAATACACACATCAGACATCACATCTGATACCAGTCACATCCAGTTATCATCACTGTCTCACCAACAAAACAGCTCTAAACTAAATCTTTTGTCTTCTCCAGATGTTAACTGATGGACTGGAGTGCTGTGGATTATTGTGATGTTTTTATCAGACTCTCATTCTGACGGCACCCATTCACTGCAGAGCATCCATTGCTGAGACACTGATGCAGAGACACATTTCTACAAACCTGATGAAGAAACACACTCATCCTGATCTCTGGTGATGCTGAGGATGAACACATTTACAGAACATTTTCATTTTTGGGTGAACTATTCCTTTAATGCAAGGTGTCTCGTTTTAATTCAACTTCGTATAAAATATCTGATCAAAATGACTGGAAATAGAGCAGCTGATCTGTCACATGCAGTTCATTTATTTCAGGTCAGGTGCATTGCATTATATATCTGACAGAGTTTTTAAGCACACACAACATTCCTGTAACGCACCGCATGCACGAACTACATTCTGCAGGAATGGTGTGATATTAGGAACCGATGGACTGCTGAATGAAGCAGTAAAGCGGTGAATTAATGAAGCGCAGGTGAGTTCTGAGTATCACGTTACTAGCACATCCATAAACGAGTTCAACGAGAAACATGAGGAAGAGGTGTGTGAATCTCATCTCAAACAGATGAGCATCAAAGCCGCATTTGGAGCGAATTCAACGGAACCAGAGCAAGAATGCTTTTGATTTCCGGACCGGCTCTTCTGGTGTCAAACATGAGACTCGTTTATGAGTTTCCTAATGATTTGAGAGTATGCAGCTCATTATGATGACGGTGAGCTTGATATCTGTCTGATACGACATCATCATCCTCATCATCTAAGTGCATGCTTCGCATCTTGGAGCCAATCAGCTGAGCTGTAAATGTCATGTGACGACACGACTGATCTCTGAAGCAGCACAGATGTGGATGGAGGTTGACCCGCTGCTCGTTTGTGTTGTTTGTGCTTCACAGAGTCTTTGTTGTGCTGCCAAACAACTGCGTTCACACAAACTCACAGAAATCACTCAGCAGCGCCGTTCTCTGCCCTCCAAACATGTACACGCGGCGTGTGTGTATGGATATGTTTAGCATTAATGAATCTAGTAAATACCTGCATGTGTTTATCATTGCTGTAATATAGATTTTTATAAAGCTTTGTTTTTATATAAACCTCATACTTTTACAAAAACGCAATTGATTTGTTCTCAGGAATAAAAATCTGAAAGTTCATCTATGATTTATCTTTACATCATATCTTTACTTAACTCTAGGACAAAAATAAATAATAATAATTACCTGTATTTAAAAAAAAAATGTTTTTTTTTTTTTATTGGTTTTTCATTACAAATCAAATTAAACCATTCCTCAATCCTCACCAATAAATCCCTGGGATTGCATTCATGCCGATTATAGAGTTTTATCAAATCTATTTTCTAAATGCATTTTATCAATCTTACTGTGAACAATTCAACTGTACATTTGTCAGGGTTATTTTAGAATCACTGATATATTATTATATATTTTGGTTAATATTTTAAATTAATTAAATTTTTAATATTTTCTGTTCTCACTTTAGTAATTTTGTTATATTTTTGTCATTTAAAAAAAAAAAAAAATAAATAAATAATAATATATATATATATATATATATATATATATATATATATATATACACAGGTAGTTATAGTTTTTTAATTAATTTGCATATGTCGGTGATAATTTGTACGACTAATTTTATTTTGTTAATATGTTGAATTAGATTTAATTTTTATATTTTCTGTTTTCACTAGTTAAAGTTTGAGTGGTTTTGTTGTATTTTTGTAGTTTTTAAAATTAAAATAAAAATAATTGATTTGCATATATCAGTGTTGTTTTACATAATCGATCATTTCTTTTTGTTAATATCTTGAATCATATTTTCTGTCTTCACTTTAAAATTAAACTTTTAGTAATTTTGTTGCCAATTTAATATGCCTATATAGTTTTTATTTATTAGTTATAGCTTGTCTAGTTTTAGCTATCTTAGCAGTTCAAGCTAAATTAAACTGAGCTATCTAAAATAATATATTTAATGTCAGTTAACGTTTATTTTGTTTTTAAGTAACAAAAATGTTAATCCTCTTAAACTCCACCCCTTTCTTATAAGAATGCTTTCAAATCCACCTTCTTCCAATCAGCATCTGATGCACAAAATCAAGTGTTTAAGTTCAGACTTCATGAAAACAAGTTATTTTACATATAAATATTGACAAATGGCTACTTAAAGGAGAGACAAAGGGAACCAAATGATGAAATTGATGACATCAGGTTATGATGTAACGCTTTAAAAAAATAAAAAACAATCAATAAATAATACTACACTGAATATAAACAGTGCATCTACAGTGGGATCACAGCATCACTCATGACATACCTAATGAATCTAGACTGAATACTGAGCTTCAGTTCCAGTTTTCAGTCTTCCATCGTTTTAAACAACTAACCTGTAAAACCACGAGCTGATTTATCTCAATGGGTAACAGCGGGGATTTATACGGCTCTGACAGAGCTCTGAGGTTGTATATAATTGTGGATTATCTACTGAAATTCTTCGGCTTTGCTCCGATGGAAATGATCCACTGCATGCTATATAAATAACTCCTGGCCGGCTCGCCAGACAAACGTCTTGTCTCCTGAAAGACTTTCCAAAACATGACGTCTAAAGCCCTGTGAGACGGAGTTTGTATGCGTGTACAAGCATGGTTTTGGTTAATTCGCTCTTTCATCATTGGTAGCAGTGGAGGATGCGAGGAATGCCTCTATTGTCTCCACTCGTGGCATATGAGCTCCATTGATGCGACACTTACGCTCTTATTAAAGGTTATGTAAATGTTAGGACAAAACATCCTCCAAATAATGTTTATCAAACCTTTTTACAGCATTATTCACATCTGACATACATTCTTGTAATGTTGAGAGGAAACATTCTTAGAACAATGTTTTCAAAACATGTCATTAATGTTTGTTCAATGTTTTTGTAATGTTATCAGAAAAACATTTGACTATAATGTTCATGGAACATCCAATGATGTTTTTCATAAATGTTATGAGAAAATGAGCAATATTCTTGAATTATTAAACATAATCGATGAACTAAATCTTGGGGGGGAAATGTGATTTGATTATTATTCTTAAAAAATCCTTTAGGATCAGCTAACAGAATAACAGAATGGAATATTCCTCTAACGTTCACATAAATAAGACAAAATGTTAATGTTTTAAAAAAACTGGATGTTTTGAAAGTTTAAAAAACATTCAGAAAGATTGTTGTATGAAAAGAAGTTTTCATAATGGTTACAAAATTATAGAATGGAATGTTCCTCTAATGTTGACATGACCACAACAAATAAAAAATAAAAAATTCTTTAAACATTAAAAAAGGATGTTTTAAATGTTGAGAGAACATTCAAATGTAACATTCTCGTAATGTTTTCAAAATGATAGAATGGAATGTTACTCTAATGTTCACATATCCAAGAAGAAATGTTCTGGACATTTTTTAACATTAAAAAAAATTAAGAAAATATTTCATTCAGAAATAATGTTTTCATAACAATTTCAAAACGATCGAATGGAATGTTCCTCTAACGTTTGCATAACCAAGAAACAACATTCTTTAAACATAAAAAGAACATTCAAATGTTACATTCTCAAACATTCAAATAACTACGAGAAACGTTCTAATGCATTAAAAAAGGGAAATTTTGATGAAACGTTACCAAGAAGAAATGTTCTTTAAATGTAAAAAACAGGTGTTTAAATATTGAGGGAACATTCAAATGTAACGTTTTCATAATGTTTTCAAAATGACAGAATGGAATGTTACTCTAACGTTGACGAAACCAAGAAACAACATTCGTTAAACACAAGAAATGGTAAGTTGAGAGAACATTTAAATGTAACATTGTAATAATGTTTTAAAAATTACAAAATGGAATGTTCCTTTAACGTTCGCGTAACCAAGAACCAACATTCCTTAAAAAATGGGCGTTTTAAACATAATATTCAAAATGACGAAATGGAATGTTCGTGTAACGTTCACATTACCAAGAAGAAACATTCTTTAAAGTTAACAAACCGGTGTTTTAAATGTTAAGAGCACATTCAGATTTAATGTTTTCAAAATGACAGGATGGAATGTTCCTCTAACGTTCCTAATACATTAAAAACTGGACATTTTGATCGTTTAAAAAAAACTCACAACAACAGTATCTTTGTACCCAGCGCTGGAGCTTCTAGATTATGGAATCCTCCAGGCTCAAAGTACGATTTTCAAACATTCACAGACTGACGCTGTGTTGTTGGGAACCCAGAAATGTGAGTAAATGAGATGCAAATGCAGCACAAACACATACAGATCCTTCCGTCTGTGAAGAGACACGACTGAGAGAAACGCTCATCTGGAAACGCTCAATAACGGCCAGTCCAGAGCTGTTATTCTTTGATAGCCATTACTCATGCGATGATGTTTGTCTCTTGTCATTAAAATGTAAGAAAAACAGCTGTGCTTTCCGTCTCTGAAGTTTTTTTGTCTCTTTTGTGTTTTCATTATTTTGCCCAAAGTTGCCTGGATATTCCCGTGTTCTCCGAGCATGAAACGGTTAGTGTGGTTTTGTTTTCGGAATTGCGGTCGCGCTTCCCAGGGAAATTACACGCCCCGACAGCGGCTTAATCAAAAGAGCAGCGTCTGACCCGAGACAGCAGACAGAACAGACGGGTTCATGTTCTTCTCCGGCTGTGATTAATGCAGAGACACACTGACACTTTAGTTTGTCTGCGCTATTAACCTTACTTCAGCTTTTAGACGCTTCTTTATCTTGAGTGTGTACGCTCTATACAGAAAATATTGTAGAAAAATATTGTTAGAATTCAAGCTACACTCTTAAAAATAAAGGTGCTTCACGATGCCATAGAAGAACCTTTTTGTCTAGATCTTTAACATCTGAAGAACGGTTTCTGTTTCACAGAAGGTTTTTTGTGGTGAAAGAGGGTTCTTCAAATTATAAAAAGGTAAGAAAGAGATGGTTCTTTGTGGAACCAAAAAAGGTTCTTCTATGGCATCGTGAAGCACCTTTATTTTTAAGAGTGTAAGGTGCATCTGATCGATGCATTTATCTGAATTAATTATGATATACACTACTAATCAAAAGTTTTTGATAGAAGTTTCTTCTGCTCAAGGCTGCATTTATTTGATTAAAAAAATAGAGTAAAAACAGTGAAATATTATTACAATTTAAAACAGCTGTTTTCTGTGTGAATATATTCAGTGAGCAGAAGAGACTTTAAAAACAATGGTACAGTAAGGTGACTTTAAGAGCACAGAAGTAGCTCCATCAGCAGCAGCATGAAACCCTTCTAACCCTGACGAGAGCAAAGGAGCTGGAATAGAGATCGGATTTCTGGTAAAAGTTGAAGAGAGCGGTGCGGAGGGCAGCGGGGCAGTCAGGTTGTCTCAGGGCGTCTCCGTCTCGCTCTGCTCTCAGGGTTCAGACGTGTAAGCGGCCCCTGAGACTGACCCCGTGTCGCGACCCCTCCGCCGGGCCGTGTCACACACCGCGGGTGTAACATCAGCGAACACTAACCCTCAAACACACACGAGATGTCACCCACCGTCTCTGAGAACGGCTCGTGTCCATCAGTTATTTCTCCTACACGCCAGTATCTGGATTTAAATGAATTTGAAACGTTTCCAAGAAGATTCTTCCGAGAAAAATTAGACTCAAATGTGTCTCCTCTAGAATTTAAAGAGATGTCTCAAATTGCCAATAAAGTCAGAGATCTCGATATTAGGGCCCTATGAAATTTGTTTTATTTTTTCTCATATTCTGCAAAAAAAAAAAAACGATACTAAATTATTTTAAGGGAAGTGGTTGCAAACAATTTATTTTAGCTACATTTAAAAAAAAATAAAATAAAAAACATGTTGAAAGTTAATCAACTAAATTTGTTTCTTTAAATGTAGCTAAAATAAATTGATTGCAACCACTTACGTTAAAAAATAAATTAGTAAATTCAGTGAATAATTTTTTTCAGTGTTTTATTCTTTCCCAAATTCTTTTTTTTTCTTCTAGAAACCATTTTAATGGTTTGATTCAATTTTAATAATCGAAAAGGATGTACAATCAACTGAATTCATAAAACTTTTAAATGACATTTTTAATGTCAGTGATCTCAGTATTAGGGCCCTATGAAATCTGTTTTATTTTTCCCAAATTTGGTGTTTTCAACTTAATTTTTTTCTGGAATCAATTTGAATGGCTTAATTTTAATCATCAAAAAGTATGTATAATTAATTGAAATAAGTTAAAACTTAAAAATAAATAAATAAACCTTTTAACACTTTATTAATCTAGTAAAAATTTTAAGATCCCAATATTAGGGCCCTATGAAGTTTTATTTTCTTTTTCTCTCACCCAAATTCAGTTTTTAGTTCTATTTTTAAATTCATTTTAATGGTTTAATTCAATTTAATAATCAATAAATCAATTTTGTATAATCAATTAACATCCTAAAACGTTAACAATTGAATAATTTAAAATAAATATATATATTTTAAATTAAAAATTAATTTTTTTTTCTTTCATTTATTTAATTTTTCTGATTTTATGATTTACCACAAATTTATTACCAAAAGCACTGTTAACCGAATGTATATTACTAACAATTTCATTCAATCTATTGTCAGTGTAATCAAATGAAACTCATTTAATTTTTTTGTCAAACAAAGTGCTGCACAAAAGAGGTTTCTAAATATATATATATATATATATATATATATATATATATATATGCTGTACATATATATATAAAAAGGAAGAAAAATTGTGTGATATTTTTCTTTTAAATTTTCTTAAATATTTTAAAAATAATTTTACAAAACTGTATTATTATTATTATTATTGAGTAGTACATTCTACTGCACAATAGTAATGTATTTCTGTTATTTCAGAGTTTTCTGCATCGTGGAAATCATATGACCCTACAATATGAACATTTGATCTGATCTGAGCTATTAACGATTCATAATAATTACACAGCTCTAACCTAATTAAATAAAAATGTTTTTATTTCTCATGAAATGAATAAACATCTGAGAGTTTGAGAGTCTCCTGGATGATGTTACATCATGTCATTGAAATCCTTGCGATTTTTATTCATGTCAGTAAAGCGTTTGATTTTGCAGATTCACGGATCGTCTCAGAAGTAAATCCATCATTCAGCATCAAAGGTCTCTACACATGTACCTCAGATGCACAGACCTCCAATCTCACCCAGAAACTCTCGGTGTGACTTTGCAGGAATAATTAGGAACACTTGCAGCTCTTTATGATGGCACGGCATAAATATTTATCCCTGTCTGCTGCCGTCGTAGGTGCGATCTGGAGCCAGCGCCCGAGGACTGGCGTTTAAGGCTTTTTTGTTGTGGTGTGGATCAAATGCGAGGCCCTTATTCTGTATTTATTGTCTTGCGTTTGCGTGCTAATAAATGAGTGACAGACAGCTCGAGGTGGGGCGGCCGTGGTTTTGTAGCCGGTTTGTATTTTCCCTCGGGTCACTGAGGATCAGAGTTTTTAACAGCGATTCTCAAATGGAGGGGAATGAGGAGAGAGCATATCTAATTGCTTTCATATGCCATATTATTGGCTGATTTAAATAATTGCAGACACCGGGGGCTGGGGGGGGCGTGACCTTTGACCCCTGCGGTGGCCTGGAGCACAGCGGAACACAGGCTACGGTAAAAGCGCTTTTTCCAGTGTAAAATGAAAAGAAATGGCTTTTAACTGCATGTTAATTGACAGACGGTGTGATGAACATGATCAGTTCGCTCTTTCTTATTGTTTTGCTTTGTGGAGGAAACATTTATGACAATTTATTAACCCTTGAAAACATTTATTAACCCTCATGATGCATTCAAAATCAGCTGACTATTTTCACATTCCCAGTCCATTTGACCCAAAATTATCTAATAAACGAAACATAATGTATCTCATCAGCAACTTTTCATTAATGAGTGAATGTGATAAAATATGTAGGCCTATACATAAAGTATTTTTATCTTATATTTATTTATAAATATTTAATATCTATTTTTATTTATTTATATTATTATTTATATTATTTTTATTTATTCAAATTTTATTTGAATATATCACTGAATGAAATTTATAAGAACATATAATCTGAGAATTATCAGTATTAACACCATTGGAATGAATGGATTAAATTAAAATCCTTTGTATTTATAACTCATAATTGCTCAAAAACAATCCAAATTTATGAAACCTACGTATTTATTTCTAACAAAACATCAAAACAACATAAATATTACTCTTAAATTTTTTTCAAACAAAATAAATTCATTTTTTTGAAAAAGTGATCAGTTTTTGGTCAGCGGATGTTCATATTCATGTTCATCAACAAAATTCAGTCCCAAAAGTGTGTGAGATATGGGGAAAAGTCGAATATAAATTTACAAAAGTTTTTTTGACACTAATATAACTTTAAAGATAATTTTACAAAAACTATTTTTGACACCTAATGGTGCTCCATACACATCCGGGTTCAAAAATGACCTGAACACAAATTAGTAATTGTATTTTTTAAATAGTAATTGTAAAAACCTGAAAAAGGACTGTTTTGATGGTCTTAAAACATTTGCAAAGTTTTTGGAATTTTTAGTGGTCTTTTGGGTGAAACTCGGGTCAAAGACGTATTTTTTTAATGAATCGTTTGAACGAATGATTAAGTGACTCACTTTGCGCCACATATTGACAAAGTAACACAAGAGGAGTCACTGAACCAATCCGTGAATCAATCTGAACAACTCTGTTTAGTGAATAGATTCAAAAGAGTCACTGGAATGAAGCTCTTGTTCCAGTTGACTCTGAATCGTTTGAACGAATGATTAAGTGACTCACTTTGCGCCACATATTGACAAAGTAACACAAGAGGAGTCACTGAACCAATCCGTGAATCAATCTGAACAACTCTGTTTAGTGAAT
Source organism: Onychostoma macrolepis (assembly GCF_012432095.1). Lineage (NCBI taxonomy): Eukaryota > Metazoa > Chordata > Actinopteri > Cypriniformes > Cyprinidae > Onychostoma > Onychostoma macrolepis. The sequence continues at coordinate 980,692 of NC_081171.1, read as the reverse complement.
AGATTCAAAAGAGTCACTGGAATGAAGCTCTTGTTCCAGTTGACTCTGAATCGTTTGAACGAATGATTAAGTGACTCACTTTGCGCCACATATTGACAAAGTAACACAAGAGGAGTCACTGAACCAATCCGTGAATCAATCTGAACAACTCTGTTTAGTGAATAGATTCAAAAGAGTCACTGGAATGAAGCTCTTGTTCCAGTTGACTCTGAATCGTTTGAACGAATGATTAAGTGACTCACTTTGCGCCACATATTGACAAAGTAACACAAGAGGAGTCACTGAACCAATCCGTGAATCAATCTGAACAACTCTGTTTAGTGAATAGATTCAAAAGAGTCACTGGAATGAAGCTCTTGTTCCAGTTGACTCTGAATCGTTTGAACGAATGATTAAGTGACTCACTTTGCGCCACATATTGACAAAGTAACACAAGAGGAGTCACTGAACCAATCCGTGAATCAATCTGAACAACTCTGTTTAGTGAATAGATTCAAAAGAGTCACTGGAATGAAGCTCTTGTTCCAGTTGACTCTGAATCGTTTGAACGAATGATTAAGTGACTCACTTTGCGCCACATATTGACAAAGTAACACAAGAGAGTCACTGAACCAATCCGTGAATCAATCTGAACAACTCTGTTTAGTGAATAGATTCAAAAGAGTCACTGGAATGAAGCTCTTGTTCCAGTTGACTCTGAATCGTTTGAACGAATGATTAAGTGACTCACTTTGCGCCACATATTGACAAAGTAACACAAGAGGAGTCACTGAACCAATCCGTGAATCAATCTGAACAACTCTGTTTAGTGAATAGATTCAAAAGAGTCACTGGAATGAAGCTCTTGTTCCAGTTGACTCTGAATCGTTTGAACGAATGATTAAGTGACTCACTTTGCGCCACATATTGACAAAGTAACACAAGAGGAGTCACTGAACCAATCCGTGAATCAATCTGAACAACTCTGTTTAGTGAATAGATTCAAAAGAGTCACTGGAATGAAGCTCTTGTTCCAGTTGACTCTGAATCGTTTGAACGAATGATTAGTGACTCACTTTGCGCCACATATTGACAAAGTAACACAAGAGGTCACTGAACCAATCCGTGAATCAATCTGAACAACTCTGTTTAGTGAATAGATTCAAAAGAGTCACTGGAATGAAGCTCTTGTTCCAGTTGACTCTGAATCGTTTGAACGAATGATTAAGTGACTCACTTTGCGCCACATATTGACAAAGTAACACAAGAGGTCACTGAACCAATCCGTGAATCAATCTGAACAACTCTGTTTAGTGAATAGATTCAAAAGAGTCACTGGAATGAAGCTCTTGTTCCAGTTGACTCTGAATCGTTTGAACGAATGATTAAGTGACTCACTTTGCGCCACATATTGACAAAGTAACACAAGAGGAGTCACTGAACCAATCCGTGAATCAATCTGAACAACTCTGTTTAGTGAATAGATTCAAAAGAATCACTGGAATGAAGCTCTTGTTCCAGTTGACTCTGAATCGTTTGAAAGAATGATTAAGTGACTCACTTTGCGCCACATATTGACAAAGTAACACAAGAGGAGTCACTGAACCAATCCGTGAATCAATCTGAACAACTTCTGTTTAGTGAATAGATTCAAAAGAGTCACTGGAATGAAGCTCTTGTTCCAGTTGACTCTGAATCGTTTGAAAGAATGATTAAGTGACTCACTTTGCCACATATTGACAAAGTAACACAAGAGGTCACTGAACCAATCCGTGAATCAATCTGAACAACTTCTGTTTAGTGAATAGATTCAAAAGAGTCACTGGAATGAAGCTCTTGTTCCAGTCAACTCTGTATTTTTTTAATGAATGGTTTGAACGAATGATTCAGTGACTCATTTTGTGCCACATATTGACAAAGTAACCTGAGAAGAGATACTTTATCATTCTGTGAATCAGTTTACTAAACAGATTCAAAAGATTCACTGGGACGAAGCTTGCTATTAACATCTTTCTCATTTTATGGTCATCGTGTAAAAATCAAATGATATTAAATAAAGCAGAAGTGTCTGGAGGTTTCTGAACGCCTGCTATTCTTTTGCAATGTGAGATGCTGTCGTCCTGTCCAACTTCAGCATTAAATAAGCACAACACCACAGACAAACGGATGAGATTCATACCTGTCAGCTCCTTCTTTAACTTGCGAAGGTCTTTTGCGAGATCTTCAAACTTGACCTGAGCAGCGTGGAAGAGATCCTGAGGTTCGGGCAGCGGGAAAACGCTCTTCTCTGTTCCTGCGTTCTGAAATCACAACAACAACACAATAGCAACACAATGTTTCCATCCAATATAATCCATACAATTTAATAACAATTTATTAAAAGTTTAAAGCCATATTACGGCCCTATGAAATCTCTTTTATTTTGTTCCCAAATTCTGTTCAATTTTCTCCCAGATTCCATGTTTTCAGTTTACATTTTTCTGGAATCCATTTTAATGATTTAATTCAATTTTAATAATCGAAAAGGATGTACAATCAACTGAATTCAGTCAGAGATCTCAATATTATGGCCCTATGTATTTTTATTTTTTATTCTCTTTTATTTATGTAACAATCAAAAGGACGTATAATCAATTAAATTCATAAAACTTTAACAATTTAATAATTTATTACAATTTTAAAAAATAACACTGACCTATGAAATTTCTTTTTTTTTTCTCAGAAATTCTGTTTTAATTTTTCTGCATTCTGTATTTTGATTTAATAAAAATGTATTGCCAAAAATGGTGTTAATAAAATGTATTAAACTAACAATGTAATTTAATTTTCATGTCTATGTAATCAAATGAAATTTGAACAACTCCTTAAATTTTTTGTCAAACAAAGTGCTGCACAAAAGAGGCTTACTGTAAAAAAAAAAGATGAAAAATTGATACTCCTCAAAAAATAAATAAAATAAAAAGTATATTTTATAAATTTAAAGTTAATCAGTAAGTGACGATTTTGTTCTCTTCAACTCGCTGGATGGAAACGGTGCTTTATTCGCAAATGTTTTATGCGATATTCAAATTTTGTGCATAAATTCAATTCGTAACTTTGGATGGAAACATGGCTAATCTGTCAGAAAGAAAGAAAATAAAGAAAGAGAAACTCTCTGCTTGTAACTCTGTCTCGTTCTATCATTCTTAGATGAAGATACATTTACTTAAGATGCAAAACGATGACATGAAAAGATACGAAGATATGAAGTCTTGTTTTATGAGAAACTGATCAAAATGAAGTAGGTTTTTGATTAAAACAAGAAGAAATATCCACTAGTGGGGTCAGAAAAGCAATCATGAATGCAGTCAAATACAATAAAAGAAAAAAAATTCATACGTGACCCTGCAGCACAGAAGCAGTCATAAGCAGCACAGCTATATTTGTAGCAATAGCCAACAATACATTGTATGGATCAAAATTATAAATTTTTCTTTTATGTCAAAAATCATTAGGATATTAAGATCATGTTCCATGAAGATATTTAGTAAATTATCTACCGCAAACATTTTTGATTAGTAATATGCATTGCTAAGAACTTTAAAGGTGATTTTCTCAATATTTAGATTTTTTTGCTCCCTCAGATTCCAGATTTTCAAATAGTTGTATCTCAGCCAAATATTGTCCAACAAACCATACATCAATGGAAAGCTTATTTATTCAGCTTTCAAATCTCAATTTGGGAAAAACTGACCCTATGACTGGTTTTGTTCTCCAGGTTCACATTTTAGTGAAAAATACGAATAAAATCATGGAGAGCCGTACCTCGTCCATGTTTCGCAGGTAGTACGACACCATATAATCCACCAGACATATACGATTGTCCTGATGGGAAAGAAGGTCATTAGCAGATGTTGAGTGACCGTATCAAACCCAATCAAACCTTAAACGAAGTTGTGGCACATACTCAGTGCACGTTTATGGTTTATGAGTGTTATTTTCATACCCTGCTCTTGACATCTTTTAATTTAGGCAGTATGTCCAGTCCGAATCCGTCCGCCTGACCTCTGGTCCGGTTTCCACCGTTCATATAGTTCCCGAAGGCCAAGATGACGCCGATCACGTCCTTCACGCTGTCGTTCTCAAGAAAACCCTGGAAAGACACGTACATTCAGACTACAACACTAGTGTGCTGCATACTGCACTGCGTTCTGTGTTTGAGTCTTACGGGTTTGGAACGACATGAGGGTGAGTAATTACTAATTAATGACAGAATTTTCATTTTTGGGTGAACTATCCCTTTAAGTACACAGGTTTAGTATACTAAAAGTGCATTTGATGGGCATTTTATTAAGTACATAAATATGAAAATGTATTTGTAGTATACTTAGCATGAAATAAATGTCACCGTAGAGTGCCGTTCAACCCTCATAATACTCAATACACAATACTTTTAATTTCCCGTTCGCTTTATGTCATGTCATAAACAGTAGACACTCAAGTACTATAGAAACATATTAGCTGCTATTTTTTTTTTTTAGATAATTATGGGCCATTATTCGAAGCATAAACCATATGATATGTCCACCCTGTCATATTACTGTTAAATGTTTTCATTGCAAAATTAAGATGAAAATTATATTTTCTGAAAGGTATGATGTCCCTTTCCTTAGTTTTTAGCAATATTGACAACAAATGAATGCTATGTCCACCCTGTCATGTTTGTGTCCACTCCATCGAGTCTAAGAGGACAACGGGGTGGACATTTTGAGCTTCGATTAGCATATTAGCTTACAACAAACTGTGACTAGCTAAATAGTTAGTCTGGTTGTTGAAGAGAATTTGGTATATTTAAACTTACATATTTTGAAAATACTGTACTCTAATCACTTCTGGCATATTTTATGCCGACAGGGTGGACATGTTAAGCAAGTACGCAAACTCAGACGAAGAAAATTTGTCAGTTGAAAAGTCACCAACTTATTCACCTCAGCCGTTGAAATTCCCGCCAAAATCTGTTGTCCTGATGTCACTAAAGGGGACGGCCTTTTCTTAAAGGGGCGGAGTCCCAATACGACAGGGTGGACAACCATTCAAGGGACATGGACAAACTTTTCTTATTTATTAAATAAAAATATAGTTTTATTACCAAATGATCAATACACTCAAATTGATTAATCTGCTATTTAACAAAATATTAATATTAATAATTTTTAATTTTTTTTTAATTTTATGATTTGACAATATTCTACTATAATTCAAATTTAATGAGCAGTGCACGGGACAAAGCAAAATAACACGCATCCTCTTACTCAAAACTAAATAAAATCTAGAAAATGTATCTAAAGAGCCAAGTAACGCTTTTGTTATGAATATAAAAACTTAGCCTAATATAACACACCCTTTCATAGTCATTTTTATGTTATGTTATCATGGCAAATGAGTTATTTATGTACAGGACACCAAAAGGCACCCTACAGTGATATTGACCCAAATGTATTACAAATGCATTTAAGTATATTTGTTTTTCACTAGGGTTAGCAATAATAGAAGAAATGGCCAAAAAAATCTGAAAAGCAGAAAAGCAGAAGAGTCGTTTCGGATGTTTATAGTACCTTGGACACAGCAGAGATGATCTCCACCTTCTGATGGACGGATGATATGGAGTCCACGAACACAGACTGGAATATGATGCAGTGCGCGCGCCGGGCGAAGTCGGGAATCTGGGAGAGTTCGTACAGGAATCTGCGCGGGAAGATGAAGAGATCAAAGCGGTGAGCAACACATCTTCACACGAACACACCAATCTGGATGCAAGTAAGTGTACTTAAGTGTGATTAAGCTGAATATTAGCGGCACGAGTCACAGAGGATCGCTGGCTTCCTGTTTGATTAGCATACACGCTGACTCACTACAGCGAGGGTCAAAGGTCGCACACAGCTGGCTGATTCTGAAGAAAGCGGTTAATGGTTTTACAGGAAGGCTTTAGATGTTTGTGCAGCATGTGAGAGTTCATCTCTCACCCTTCGGTTCATAAAAACAAACCACATTAGCACACTTACACGCCTGACATTCTGCAGGGTTAGAAAGCAGAAGCATTTATTATAATAATAATGATAATAATAATGTGTTTGTTTAGAGTTGTAAAGCGTTTAATCATCCTTTTGAGGAACGACTGAATGTCTGATGTTGTGTTACTGATGTCAGCTCTTGTCTGGTAAACTAAAAAAAATATTTTTCCAAGTTAAACAAAGTATAATCATTTCGAAAAAATAAAACAAAGATTACTGGAATATGTTTTACACTCAGTGTTTGTAGATTTTATTTTTTTAGATTTTCTGCTTTCATGTTAATTTTAGTTCAAGTTTTAGCAAATTTTCAGGGTTTTTTTTGGTAATTTTTATAATTTAATAATTTTTGTAATAATTAATGTAATTTTTAATTGTTTTTAAATGTTTATTTATTAATTTTTATTTCAGTTTAAATTTTTGTTAATTTAGTACATCAAATTAAACTAAGCAAAAATGAGAAAAGGTGCTGAAATAAAATAGGTTTAAGTTTTTTTATTATATTTTCTTTCAGTTAATATTTATTTTATTTCAAGTAACATTTTTTCGTCTTAGTTTTAGTTAACCCTGTTAACAAAGAAAATACTATTTCAGTCCTTTTACTTCTAAATTGCATGTTCAATGTTAATGTTAATTCAATTCAATGTTACTTGCTGTTTTTTTGTAATTATTTGTGAAAATTACTATCAATTACTGAGTGAATATAGTTTTAAAGTAAATCGTACAGTAAATTTGTGTGTGAAGGTTACCAGGATTTTTGGCTTCACATGAGGCTCTTAAAGTCTCATATTAACACTATATATAAAGTTTACATCTTGTGGCGATATTTTCAAAACCTTAGTTTTTATGAGCTGATGGTTTGAAGTCAAAATTGTTTCGTGCTAATTGACAGATCCAGACAGAGTTTAACCCATGTTTAACCTGGAACTCTACTATAACTAGTCGTACGTGGAATATGAACCAGAAGATGATGATTTCAGCAAATCATAAATTCAAATATTGTTATAATAACACTGCCCTGCATTATATTTGCTGAATAAAATCCAATACTTGTTTCTTGCTCATTTTAAACCACTGATTCCAAAAATAATATCTGTTTTTACTTTCTCGCAAAATACAATGCATTTTGTAGCATTTTTGCAGTTAAGAAGTCTTGCAATACTCATTAATCAGCAAAAAAACAACATAAACACCTGAATCCTGTCTATTTGATCAATTCTCAGCCCATTTCCACACTTAGATCCTGATTTCAAGGTAAAAATTATGGCCAGAGACAGAAGAAAATGCTAATTTTGTTTAAAAAAAAAAGCTTATTTTGCTTATTATTTGAGTATTTGACCATATGTTTCCAGTCCTTTGCTGATTGTAAGTTCAAAAATGGAAGTTTTTGACATTTCACGGCTTTTGTTATTTTAAATCTGATACATATATAGAATTTGATATATTAATATTTAGAAGAAAAAAAAAGGAAAGTTTTTATTGATATTTCTGAACTCAGCTTCATCAAATGTCTTTGCCTTTTTTTGCAAATCAACAGAATGCAGATGCAGGACTGTGTTATAAATGAATGTTGAATAATTGCCATTATTATCTCTGACAGAAAGCCACGAGTTATTCAGTGAATGATCAGAGCGACTCAATGACGTACTGTTCCGGTTTATCCAGAAGTTTCACCTCGTCTTCTTTAGACGTCTCGTAATGTTTCTTGATCTTCTCCAGTTCGTCAGGCTGAGCTCTCTGTCAACATTCACAACAAAACCATTAGAAGTAAAACTACTCATTGCAGGACCATAAAATGCAGCCTTTGCATGATTATAATGAGAGCTGGGCTTCAAATCACTCGCTTTGTGCAATATTACACTCATAATTCATCATTTATAGATGATGAGGATCTTTTGATGGTCCTCACTGACTTCAACTGTATTTTTTTTCCCATACTATGGAAGTCAATGGGGACCAGAAACAGAAGAAAGAAACTCAACAAATGATGACAGAATTTTTATTTTCGGGTGAACTATCCCTTTAAGACCAGTTTTAGTTTAGTACGCACCTAACACACAGATATGAAGTCTTAAACAGGAAATACACAATACAGTATATAATGTAAACAAACTCTGGAACGACTAACAAGCTGATCAAATCATCAGATCATGCTTAGAGTTAATTACACACACACAGTTACACGTTTAATGAAGTAATGAAGGCAAACAGCTGGTGCTGTTAAAACACCGACTGCAGAAAATAAACCAAGAGTGAAGAATGAGGTCAAAATCAGGTGTTAATCTGGTGAAGGTTCGGGTTTGGTCTGAGTACTCACGTTCTCATATAAAGCTTCAATGGTCTCCAGATCCACCACAGAATGATCCACCGTCAGAACAGCTGCAATATAAAGACTTCATGAGACACATCCTCATTATAAACACCAGATCTGTCCGTTTACTACAGTCACAACTGCAAAAAAAACACATTTCAATTTAATTTCACATGACAAGTTTTGTGTTTGAAATGCTTCTTTCTGTTATTTCTGGGGGTTTTTTTCAGTTGCATTAACTATGTTAAGACTGTGTCTTATTAACTAATCTGACTAACTAGTCTTACTTCTCAGATTCAGACCAGTTTACGATTTTTATGTAAGTTATGACCTGTGTTAAATAAAACAATCAAATGACTAACTTTTAAGCCTAGTCTAAGCAGCTTATGCAAGAAATAAACAGCTTATGAAGCAGAAATATGTCAGATTGTGCTCTATTTCGAGCGACCAATCAAACGCGAGTAAATGGGTGTGATTGATCATGTGACTGTGTACGGACGGTCAGGTTGTGTTTGTATGCAGCAGTGTTTTTCTCACTCCAGACTCATCTCATGGGGTCTCTGATTATATTAATTTATTATTATATTTTTCATTATTTTGTTTATGTTACAAATATTAATAGTAGATTTATTTTAATTTATTCATTAATAAAAAATATTTTTGAGAAAACAAAACATATACACATTTTTTTATTGCTCCTTTCAAATCTCTTTTCATTCAGAAAGGTCTTTTTTCTTTAATTTGCAAACCTAAATATTTGTTAACCAAAAATTGTACTTTCATACTTCATTGGAATGAGATGATACTTGGTGACTTCTGTGGTAAAAAAAACAGCTCATAAAAATTGACAAAATATTGCATAGTATCATAAAATCCCACCAAATTTTAAATAATAATCAAAATATTATTTTATATATATATATATATATATATTAGTGCTATCAAACGATTAATCGCGACTAATCGCATCCAAAATAAAAGTTTTTGTTTGCATAATATGCGTGTGTACTGTGTATATTTATTATGTATATATAAATACACACACATGCATTTATATATTTCAGACAAATATGTTATGTTTATATATTAAATATATATAAATAATATATATGAATATATTAAATATTTATTCATAATATAAATTATATGAATATAAATATAGACATGTAAATGCATGTAAATATTTTCAAAATATATACTCTATGTGTGTGTATTTATATATACAAAATAAATACATACAGAACACACACATATATTATGCAAACAAAAACTTTTATTTTGTATGCGAGTAATAATGAGAAGTCTGGATGGTCCTCTGATCTTTGGGACTCAGAACTCAACATCCATTTTCCCAAGAAACAAGTTGAAATGTGGACTCATCTGAGCACAGCGCACATTTTCACTGTGTCTCTGACTATCTGAGATGACTCTGGTCCAGAGAACCCCGCAGCATCGCTGCATAGAATTGATGTATAGCTTTCTCCAAGAGTAACAGATATTCAAGTTGCATTTCTTGATGCAGCAGCAGACTGTGTTAAGTGACAGCGGTTTTCTGAAGTACTCCTGAGCCCATGTGTCTATATTTAGCATGATGGTTTCTTATGCAATGCTATCTGAGGGGTCAAAGGTCAAACACATTCACCTGAGGTTTCCTGCCTTGCCCTACATGTACCGTGATTTCTCTGGATTCTTTGAATCTTTTCACAATATTACGTGTGGTAGTTGGTGAAAAACCTTAATTCTTTGCGATTTTGCATTGAGAAATGTGATTTTTGATTTATTTGGCACAAAGTGATGCTTGTAATTTTTTTGCTTGTACAGACTGAGATGATCCTTTTGTACCCAAACATGGCCTATTACCATTTCAAAACAGTTTAATTTTGATATTCTGTTTTATTTTGCCTCTGTCCCAACTTAATTGGAGTGTGTTGCAGCCATCAAAATCTAAATTTGTTTATATTTAGAAAATGCATTTAATTTCAGCAATTAATAATCAGCAAAAACATTGGAAATATTTTCTTTGTACTTCTGTCAATTAAATAAAATTTAAAGAGAACTAACAAATCACAGGTTCTTGATTTTAATCTTGACTTCCCAACTTTTTTTCTGGAACTGGGGTTGTACTTTGAAGTATTTCTAAGCAAAGTTTGAAATATTGTCACACAATTTATGAAATACAGTAAAAGAGGGTTTATATTTCTTCCATTTGCATGTGTAAATATGGTATTTACCCACCAAAATTACCATGTCTACTATGCCAGAAAAAAAAGGAAATTCAATATATTCTAAAAAAGCGTTATTTTCAGGGATGAACAGAAGTTTCCATGTCGCCTACTTGTCTATATCAGCTTTGAGTAAAGAAAAGAGAGGTTTAGAGCTCAATTTTTGTTAGCTATCAGGAAACATAAATTAAATTAAGTACCCTGCTGAATGTCCTTCATCTCCAGGTGGAGGCTGGATATTAATATTCCCACGGCCTGAGAGCGTTTGCCATCCAGCAGCTTGATGATCTACAAGAGAAGAGAGAAGAAATTAATACTTTATTCATCACAGACACATTCAATTGATCAAAAGTAACAGCAGATGCATTTATAATGTTACAAAAGATTCTATTTCAAATAACTGCTGCTCTTTTGAACTTTCTATTCATCTGTGAATCCTGAAAAATAAAATGCATCACAGTTTCCACAAAAATATTGTGCAGCACAACTGTGTTCAACATTGATAATAATCAGAAATGTTTCTCGAGCAGCAAATCAGCATATTAGAATGATTTCTGAAGATCATGTGACACTGAAGACTGCAGTAATGATGCTGAAAATACAGCTGCATCACAGAAATAAATTACAGTTTAATAGATATTCACATAGAAAACAGCTGTTTTAAACTGCAATAATATTTCACTGTTTTACAGAATTTTTGATCAAAGAAATGCAGCCTTGGTGATGCAATTCATGTAAAATACATAAATATAAAACACAATCATCATCATCAGTGTCTTGTTCACAATCAATTAAATTAATTCTTTCTGATATAATTTCCCCATCAGTCTCCAGTGTAACTACATGACGATGTTTTGTGAAAGCACTCGAGCGTTGTGTTTTTGTCACGTTGCATCAGAGCAAGCATTTCTTCGGTTCTCGTGCGATATTGTCACAATTAGCAGCTCGCGGTGAGAAGAAGAAAAAGCCGCAGAAAGTGGCTCCATAAAAGACCATCGTTGAGCTCTGGATGAGATTTTATAACAAACTATAAATTCACAGGATTTTTATTTGTACCTACACATGGTCACAATTACTAATGACTGAATTCCCTCATAAAGGCCACGAGAGTTTTGGCACGCTAAAGAGCCGCTCTAAAACTTAATGTCCGCTCTTCTTCATTAGGATTAACGCGGTGTTGAGCTACTGCGGCGTTCAGTGGGAACCAGCGCGACGGCCTTCAGATGTGAGTATTGCATTACAGCAGGTGAAGAGAGCCTTCATTATTAATGTGAGCAGAGACACACACACACACACACACAGAGACGCGCTAATGAACGACCGCCAACCAAACCCAACCACTGCAGAACCAGTGATTTCATACAGGTCTCTCGTACCACTTCACAAGCTTATTAATAAATACTGAATATTACAATAATAAAAATATTAAATATGAAATAATAATAATAAGATATATATATATATATATATATATATATATATATATATATATATATATATGCAAATTTAAGAACTGTTTTGTTATATATTTAAAATAAATGTAATATATATATATATATATTAAAAATATATTTTGTTATAAATCTAAGAATTTTCTTTTGTAAAATGTGTTTGTGTGGGTGTGTAAGTGTACATTTATTTCAAATCTATATATTAAAACGAAATATTTTTATTTAAAATATTTATTTATATTAATTATTATATTATATTTTATAAATGTTATTTATTATTTCATATATTTAAAGTATATATGTATACATTTTTCTTGTTTACATAATATGTTTAAAATATTTAAGAAATATTTTATATAAAATATTTTTCTAACTAATGTAAATTTTATATTTTCTTGTTTTGTATATGATAAATATATTTCTATATGTAAATTAAAGAAATGTCATTCACAGTTACATATTGTATGATATGTAAATGTGTATGATATATATAATTTATTATTTATTCATTCATTCATCTATTATTTATTTATTTCTTCCACATTTCATTTTCAGGGTTATGGTTGTCGGCACGTCATGAATGAATGAAAGAATGAATGAATAAATATTATTTATTTTTTATGCACTTATTTATGTATTTAATTATGTATTTAACAATTTATTTATATATTTCACCATTTATTTAATGATATAATTTTGAGTAATTTGGCCCTCCATACACACACATTTAAGAAATATTAAATTCAAAATTTAAATATTTTATTTCTCGAATTGAAAAATAGCTTTTTATATTTAATATGTTCCTGACACGTTTCTTAGAGTGAGTGTTTTATGAAGGAAATATTCTAGATCTGATTCACGCATCATAATCTCTCCTGTTAGGAGGAATATAAATGGCAAATGGTGAGAAGTTTATTTCTGAACATTCAGTACCTGCCGCTGTCCTGGAGTCAGTATGAATCAACATATAACACATTTAATAACTCAACATAATTAAACACATCAGGTTTCTAAAGCACAGCGAGCAGCCGCTGCAGTAAACATCATTGTTACTCTGTTCCATGAGGAGAAGTTCATGAATTCTGGAATTACAAACACAGAATACTTCGATGTACAGCCGGCCGTCAAACGCTTCCCAGAATACACGCCAATAAACACAGCGTTAAAGACTTAAAGTTAGAAACAATTAAAATGTCAGTTTGTTTAAAAAGCATCATTACTCTTCAAGCTGCATATTAATAATGATTCATCTGACGGTGTGATGTTTACATACTTCACAGAGACGTCAGGAGACGAGAGACACACCAGAACATAGAGCAGGTAGGATAGAGAAAAGATAAAAACTAAAATTAAAAAGTCAAGAAACCAGCAACACACCAGAACACGCAGCAGAATGGACAGGGAAGAGATAATAATAAAAAATAAAATAAAAAAATAAAATAAAATAAAATAAAGAAACGAGCAACACACCAGAACACACAGTAGAAAGGACAGGGAAGATAAGATAAGATAAGATAAGATAAGATAAGATAAGATAAGATAAGATAAGATAAGATAAGATAAAATAAAATAAAATAAAGAAATGAGCGACACACCAGAACATGCAGCAGAAAAAAAATATATATAAATAAATAAAACAATAAAATAAATAAATAATAATAATTAAGTCAAGAAACATGATCCCAGAACACACAGTAGACAGGACAGAAAAAATTAAATTAAATTAAATTAAATTAAATTAAATTAAATTAAATTAAATTAAATTAAATTAAATTAAATTAAATTAAATTAAATTAAATTAAATTAAAAATAATAATAATAAAAAAAAAAAAAAAAAAAAATTAAAAATAAAGAAAGAAAAGAGTGACACACCAGAGCACACAGCAGACAGGACAGAGAAAAGACTATTATTCTGACGTCTAACATGTTCAGATATTGGGACTCATGTTCTTCTGATAGCACCTGTTAGTCATTAAAGCAGATGGAGATGACAGAGGCTCCGCCCCTCATGTCATCCCGCCGCGCTTTGATATGATAATCAGAGCGAGGAAAGGCGCCGCGGATCCGTGCAGCGGATGCATCTCAACACATGACACAAATTAGCCGCAGAGTTTGACATCCGCTGATTGTGTTCTGAGGAGAGCTGCGCTGCTGATAGACGCCTTTCCAAACACGGTTTCTGTATCATCTACATGTGTCCGACACAAAAACACAACCACTTCATTTCCATAATCCGTGCACAGATCAAAACACACTTACACACGCTTTCCCAAACACTCACAGATTCCCTCGCCTCTACCAACAGACTCGGACCCGGAGGGTAAAATCAACTAAAAATAAATGTTCACTTATATTTATAAAAATAATCAATAAATATACATTTGTAAAAAAAATTATATTTACAAAAATGTATAAAATAAATAATACATATAAATAAATATTTCTAAACACATACTTTTATAATAAGTGATATAAATAAAATATACATAATATTTTAATAAATAATCAGTGATTTCAGCTAAACAGAGACTACACAGAACATCATTAATCCTAATTCATTCAAAACATACTGTATTTGAAAATAAAATATGAATAATTGCATGTATTATTATTATTATAGTTTTTAATTAATATTTTAAAATTCATTTTGATATATATATAAATGTTATTAAATTTTTATATCATCTCTTTTCAATTTCATTCTGCTTTCAATTTTTAGTATTTTTAAATTAGTTTTTATTAGTTTAATATGTCTTTATTTTTATATATTTACAATATTTCACAAATTAATATACTGTATGTATATATATATATATATATATATATATATATATATTTATATATTTACAATACAATATTATTTTACATATTTACAATATTTCAAAAACAAAAACAAAAACAAAACATATATATACATACATACATATATATATATATATATATATATATTAAGGATGCACGATATTGGATTTTTGCCGATATCCGATATGCCGATATTTTTCAAATCATTTTGGCCGATACCGATATATTTCCATTTTGTTTGGAAACAACACCAAGTCTCTCCTGTGCAGAAATTATAAGCAAAATATTTTTAATTTTGATTAGTTTTTAACAAGAACTTATTTGTTAGAATTAAATAAACCATAATGGTTTTTAACAGTACATTGAAGCTTTGAAAATAACTATATATCAATCACTGCATTTTTCCCCAGAAAGATGCAGTGTTAACCCTAACATTTTATTTTAAGATTTAACATTTGTAGATGGTCTAAAAATTCTGAAAATCTTATAGAGCTTATGATTTGTATAAAAAATATTACACATTAATTAATAAATCAGTATATATATAAAATTATTTAATTTACAAGTGTCATGTTTGTGATTTTTTTTTCATGTAAGCTGTAGCTTCTGACCTTTAAATCAAAACATACTCATTATTTTATGACATCAATTACTGCTTTATGTAATCAGAAACACAGTCTAAATGTTACTTGTGTAGGCTATTTTACTTTTAATTTAATTAGAAGTAGGCCAACAGCGCCCCCTACAGATTAAAACTCATTACCGAACAGGCGTTAGGACCCGGGGGAGGCTATTACTGTTTACTCTATCACACACCGAACGCGTCATTCTGTACATGCTTGCTCAGATGTGAACTCAACGTTCCTTCGTTACTAGTTCTAAAGTGACGTTTTGGAATTAGTAACAGATGCTTGGGCTCAGCTGTTAAACTGTCAACTTTAGATTTAAATCTGTGGCAGAAGGAAGTAGTTCTGCACAATGTTTTTTTTCCAGTATGCAAAATTTAAAACCCAAAATTAAAAAAATATATACATACATATATATGCATATATGATATTTCTTAAATGGACTGATTCATATTCACGTTCATGTTGAATAAAATTTGCTAGACTTGTGTGCTGATCATTACAGAGGCATCGTTACTCGCGTGAACTGAAACACGTCTGCGCTGGCGATCAGACGAGACGCTTCATGTGAGACAGCAGCTCTATCGATCTCGCTCGCGCTCGCTCTATTGCACTGTCAGGACATCGACTCCAGTCTGGCCTGGTTTTTCCTGGAGGCCGGTTTCTCAGAAGGCTGATTCAGAACGAGTAAACACACATAAATGATGGATCTGCATCTGTGTCGCTTGTGTTTAGCCGTTCTTTCAGAAATTACATTGTCCTGCCAAAACCAGAGAGCTCCAGCATCTATTCACATTCACTAAAGGAGATATATTAAAATGTATTACAAGCCAAAATAAATAAATATAAAAATTGAATACAATATAAATATAATAAATATATTTATAAATATAAGTAATTATTTAAAAAAAATAAAATATAAATGATATTATTGTGATTTCACCTAAATCACAATCAAAAATGCAGTGATGGGGACTAAATGCTGGTTACATGCTCAGAAAATCCTAATTCATCCAAAATATATTCAAAAATACAAATAAATCATATTTGTGTTAACAGTAGTGTTACTTTAATATCACTGAGAAATACATTTTAATTTTTATATTTTCTGTTTTAATTTTAATCAAAGCTTTAGTAATTTTGTTTTGTTTTTGTCATTTGTATTATTTTTAAAAATTTGTCTATATCATTTTTAAATATTTAGTATATATAGTTTTTACTTTATAAATGAAATAAAAGAATAAAATAAAATGAAATAAAATAAAAGAATAAAATGTCAAAAAATAATAATAATAATAATTAAATATTTATTTGGATTGTTTTATTTTAAAATTATTTATTTAAATTTGCTATTATAATTATTTAATTAATTATTAGTATTGGTTTTATTTTGCTCATTGCTCATTTTTCATTTTAAAATTATTTATTAATTTATTTATTTTAATTTGATTTGTATGATTTTATTCATTATCATTTAATTGAATTTTTTTTTTTTTTGTGCCATTTTCCCAAGAAGTGGTGATTTTGTTCTTTTGAACACATGGGATGGAAATAGTGCTTTATTTGCAAATGTTTTATGCAATATTCTAACTTTTCACACAAGTTTAACTCGAAACCTTGGATGGAAACATAGCTATAAATGAGCAATAAGCTATGAATTTCACTCTGATAACTGAAGATATTCAAACTAAATAAATAAATAAAAAGCACAGTTTGTAAGAGCTGATTTTGGTTCAGGAACTTAGGTGATGCAGAGAGTGCACAATTAAAACTCTCACAGTGTGTTCAAACTGACTAATAAAGACCCGACAGGAACAACAACTGATTCACATGCTGATGTAGCAGGAGTGACCACACACACACACACACACACACACACACACACACACACACACACTTTTGTTTCTGTGGATTGTGGGGACTTTCCATAGACTTCTATTACTTTTATACTGACCGAACAATATTTTCTATTCTCTAACCCAAACCTAACCCTTACAGAAAACCTGTTTGCATTGTGACACTTTCAGATACACACACACACACACACACACACACACACACAGGAGTCGTGGAGCCCCGTCTGATTGATCAGGAGTGTCTGGAGCACTTTGGGTCCAGGCTGAATGTTTAAGTTGCCAGTTAAGACGCCAGACCAGTGCTGACCTGCACAATCACTCGCTGCTGACCGAGACATTTCTGCCTCATCAGAAAACACCTCAGGATTTCAGACTACAGTCTCAAAGCTGCCAAATTCATCGACTATGAAACAAACTCAGTTTCTTCAATAAAGCAGCTCTACAGAAGACAACAGCGTCATTATTCAGATCAAGTTTTGTTCTCATCTGACAGCGTCAGCGCAGTTAAATCAGTAATATTCTTGTCTTTTACAGTTTTTTTTTAATTGCTTAGACTAAAAGTGATACTTGAGGCCCATTTAGTGAAACCATTCACCCGTATACCTAACCTTCAGACCAAGTCTGCAAAACCACTCAGTTTGCTATTGTAAAACAAACATTTTGCAAAACTCTAAACACAGTTCTCTATACACACATCACTCAAAACGACCAGCTCTTATATTTAATTTGGGAAACACTGCCATTTAAATGCCACACTCACTGATGACCTACAGACATCATGTGTGAAAACACTTAGACATCATTTGTTTTGACATCAGTGTTTTGGGAAAGAAATTATTTTTACCCTCTTGCATTTCTGTTACAGTGTATCTATATTGTATAAAGCGCTTCAGAAATAAAGCTGACTTTCTGACTTGGCTTATATGCATATTCTATATACACACACATGCATATATATATATATATATATATATATATATATATATACAAACACACACATATATATATATATATATATATATACAGTATATATATGACCCTGGACCACAAAACCAGTCATAAGTAGCCCAGGTTTGTTATGGGTATATATATTGTATGGGTCAAAATTATTGATTTTTCTTTTATGCCAAAAATCATTAAGTAAAGATCAAGTTCCATGAAGATATTTTGTGAATTTCCTACCGTAAATATATAAAAAGTTCATTTTTGATTAGTAATATGCATTGCTAAGAACTTTTTCTCAATATTTTGATTTTTTTGCAGCCTCAGATTCCAGATTTTCAAATAGTTGTATCTCAGCCAAATATTGTCCGATCCTAACAAACCATACATCAATGGAAAGATTATGTATTCATATCGATTTTAAAAAATTGACCCTCATGACTGCTTTTGTGGTCCAGGGTCACATATTGTCTTTTAAACCTCAGGTGAGCCGATCTGTGCTGATCTGGAGTGGGATCAAAACCCCACTGAACACTAGAGCACAGAGGGAATGATGGGAATAACGGCTCAAACGAGCTCATTATGCTCCTCAAAGAGCAATGCTGAAGTACAACACACCGCCGTTAACGGAGGATTCATCCAACGAACATTAAGGTCTGGCAGTGAGACTCAGAATGTGACTCAAACCCCCTCTAGTGGAAAAACCATGTGACTTCTTTTAATTACAATTTTTTTTTTCTCGGACAGCTTACACACATTTTCAAAACTTTGCCTCTTTTTTTTTTTTTTTTAACTTCACACACAAATCCAAGAACTTCACACACAAAATGCAAAATGCCTCACATCTCTTGCAAAATGAAGCACTGCATTCAAAATATCACAAAGCAAACTTTTGTCTTACGCTGCAAGCACCTTTGCCATAATATTATATTTGTGGATAAATCATATGCACACAGTTATTCAAAACCCAAAGCTCTTCTTTCATGAGCTCCTGTGTACATTTCTTTACAAGATTGAAAGTTATTGGCAGAAAGATGTTAAAAAATTCACAGTAAACATGAAACATGACCCAACTTTTTTTTACTGTAAGCATTTGTGGTTGTGAATACAGTATTACACATCAAGCATAGTTGTGTAGATGTGTGTTTATTGATTGGTTGGTGTTCAGTGAAGCACATGTGAGGAGTTAGTGATGAATTACTGTGGCTTTTTGATTGCTTGTGCTTGAAAAAGGAAATCAAGATACTTCCTGATAGATTTGTGTGTGTTACTTAGAGAATTGTGTGTTCTGTGTTTTGCAAAAAGTGTTTTATGAAATTGAAAAATCATTCCTCTGCTCAGCGACTCAGAGCTGATGATTTCTCGTACCTTCTTGGCTTTGTTCTTCTTCTCGTACGTGTCTGACAGCGGCTTCTTCTTGGCCTGGACCGTGGCTTTGGAGAACAGATCCTCAAACTCTTTGGTGTTTATGATATCAGGCTCTTCCAGAGAACTCCAGAGCGTGTTATTACTGTAAAACACACACACACACACACATATACATACATACAGTCAGTGTGTCATATCAGACAAACACTCTTAACGGGGTCATGAACTGCCTCTGTTTTTTATTTTGTACTGATCTCTGAGGTCCACTTATAACATTATCAAGATTTTTACATCAAAAACCAGTAATAAGCTATTTTCTGTGCTGTTTTTAACCCCTCTTAGTGGGGCTAAATAGGCAGCCCTGTAGAATCGGTGGGAGGGGCTAAACAAACAGAGCCGTAGCATCGGTGGGTGGGGCTAAACAAACAGAGCCGTAGAATTGGTGGGTGGGGCTAAACAAACAGAGCCGTAGCATCGGTGGGTGGGGCTAAACAGGCAGCGCTGTAGAATCGGTGGGTGGGGCTAAACAGGCAGCGCTGTAGAATCGGTGGGTGGGGCTAAATAGGCAGCCCTGTAGAATCGGTGGGAGGGGCTAAACAGGCAGCGCTGTAGAATCAGTGGGCAGGGCTAAATAGGCAGCCCTGTAGAATCGGTGGGAGGGGCTAAACAAACAGAGCCGTAGAATCGGTGGGTGGGGCTAAACAAACAGAGCCGTAGCATCGGTGGGTGGGGCTAAACAGGCAGCGCTGTAGAATCGGTGGGTGGGGCTAAATAGGCAGCCCTGTAGAATCGGTGGGAGGGGCTAAACAGGCAGCGCTGTAGAATCAGTGGGCAGGGCTAAATAGGCAGCCCTGTAGAATCGGTGGGAGGGGCTAAACAAACAGAGCCGTAGAATCGGTGGGTGGGGCTAAACAAACAGAGCCGTAGCATCGGTGGGTGGGGCTAAACAGGCAGTGATGTAGAATCGGTGGGTGGGGCTAAACAGGCAGTGATGTAGAATCAGTGGGAGGGGCTAAACAAACAGAGCCGTAGAATCGGTGGGTGGGGCTAAACAGACAGCGCTGTAGAATCGGTGGGTGGGGCTAAACAGGCAGTGATGTAGAATCGGTGTGTGGGGCTAAACAGGCAGTAATGTAGAATCGGTGGGTGGGGCTAAACAGGCAGTGATGTAGAATCGGTGGGTGGGGCTAAACAGGCAGTGATGTAGAATCGGTGGGTGGGGTTAAGCTGGTTGCACACTGGACGAGAAGTGCAGCGCTGTGTCTTTAAAATTCGAACACATTGTTTTCTATGAGCATACGCACACGCGTCTCCTAGCAACGATTCAAAACAATGTAAAGACGTGGCGTGACGTGGCGCAGCGCCTCTCGTCCAGTGTGCGACCAGCTTTAAACAGGCAGTGATGTAGAAGCAGGCATTGATCTTCTTCTGCGGAGGCGGTGCTTATACATCATAGAGTAGAACATTCCACAAGCTGCCATTTTGGCAGACTGCCTTCAATATAAGCTGTTTTTAGACTAACAACAAAGTACTGAGTTCTGAAACTTGCAGGATGTTTTTATAGTACATTGACCTCTTTCTTATATGTCAAGATCAAGGGAATTTTGGTTTCTCAGTTCATGATCCCTTTAAAATAACACTGACGGAGGAACAGTGTCAGCTGTAGTTTAAGGCTCATTTCATGTTCAGCGTTTATTTACACGGTTGAAGACTGGAGCTGGAGACTGGAGTGGGGAATTTGGCTGATTCAGTCTGCAGTACAGCGTTCGTGGATGAGAATTATTTGGTTTGCCGTTGCTGAGAAACACGAGCAACACAAACAGGACGATGGCGCACGAGCGAGTCTTTAACGACACTCCAGCCTGCCTTCACTATCGCAGTTTCCACTCCTTTATCCTGAGGAAAAACTCATTTCAGACAATACAGATGATCCGTTTCCCAGCAGCTTCTGTTTGTGTTGAAGGACCACAGGCTTTGACATACATATCTGACCGCCGTCCATCAGAGACAGAGATTAGGAGGGTCATTAAGGTCACCTGGTCAATAAAATCTACATTAGGATGATTTTAAGTTGATACTCTAATGTTTTAACTCAGATGTTTCTACTAAAAGTCCTTCTGAGAAATAAAAACAGATGCAAAAGAGTCAATAGTTGTGATCTTGAGCTATAAAATGTATCTGGAGCAGCTCAGATCATATTGAAATCTCAAATCTGAGAACAGGACACAAATGTGAGAATACTGAGGACTTTTGTCATATTTACCTCGAAATTATCCAGACACTTTACCCTAGTGTGCAATTTATATCAGGGTTATTATGGTTAACTAAAACTAAAACTATAATTAATAAATGTTAACATTAATTATGAATGTTAACTTGAATAAAATATATTTTTATTTCAGTTAGCATTTTAATTTAGTTTAACTTAATGTTCTAAAATTTCTAAAACTGAAATAAAAATGAATAAGAACTATAGTCAAAATTACTACAACGTTAACTAAAATTAGAGTGAAAATAGAAAATAGAAAAATAACAACTGATTCAAAATATTAATCTCAATTAAACTAAAACAATATTGGCTTATATCAGCTCAAAGCAGGGTTATTACTGTTAACTAAATCCATAAAAACATTTTCATTACTTGAAACAAAATAAACATTAATTATTAAAAATAATTAATATAATAAAAATATAAAATAATTTAAACTTCTTTGATTTCAGCCTCTTGCCAAGGTGATATTTTTCATTATCAATTTTGTTTATTTTAAGTATTAAAATAACTAAACTCATACCTAAAACCTTTGTTACTTGAATCAAAATAAACATGAACTGAAAAATATAAAAGTATAAAAAACTTAAATATTTTATTTCAACTACATATATAATATGTAACATACAACAAGATAAAATATATTCTAGGCTAGGGTTGGCCACCCCTCTCACAACAGCTGCTTCTGTCTCTTTTTTCTTGACAAGAATTGCGTTTATTTAGACACAGAACGTCTTCACGATCACATCAAACAGAGACTTTTCAGATGCGTACTCTACTTCGCCTTACTCTCTTGCTTATACTGTGCTCGTAGCGCCTGTATCATTTCATATTAAAGCACAAATTAAACTACGAGCATGCGTGTCAGACCCGCGTCACGTTCAGCAGCGGCAGCTCTTAAAGTAACAGCAGCCAAATAACCTAATAACCAGCTGCTGTGATCTCTGTTCATCAAAGAACAAAAGAAAAAAGGAAATCAATAACTTTTGTAGCTTTAAGGATTCATCTATATTTAATTTAGAATTTAGTGTTTGATAACTTTATTCAATTTCCTACTTGCTGAAGGGCACAGGTAGATAAATATGACATTTATTATAATGGGTTTATGTGAAGATTTTTTTAAGTTCACTTAAATTAGAAGTTGTTATTTTTTAAAGTCTAATAAATGTTCAAATTGATAGCTCTCATTTATACTGTAATGATGAATGGCTATATATATATATATATATATGAATGGTTAAATATTAGGGGAAAAAATAATTTCCAAGAGACATCTTGATACTCGCCTTCAGTCATAAAAAAAAAAAACATTCCATTAAACAAATATACTGTCTTTATGTTGTTCCTACATTAATTTGGAAATTGAATGTGAAATTATTGCAATATAAAAGTATATTTAAAAACTTTAATGTTAGGTGGAATTAATCGTGATTTTTTTTTTATCAATTGACAGCACTTCTTTAAATCTATCATGCTATAAAATATTTCATAAAACACACTGGTTATGCTGTAATCATGTAGTTTAACAGCACTACTGTACCGTTTACTGGCGCGTGCCGTGAGTTAGTGTAAGGGTGAGGAATCACTGAACATCCTTCTGTAATCCCGCTAATAGAAGCACACAGCCATAAAGCTGCTGCCGGCAGCACATATAAACACTGGAACACACAGCACTGCAGCAGGGATTCAGCTCAAGCGTTTTACATGATGAGTGACACGTCCAAACAGCTGGAGGCGCTTTACAGTGTCAAAATCAATACAATCCATGGCTCCAGACTGCGACTAAATAGTCGTTTTTTTCTGCCAGTGCGACTAAATTTTGTGAGCGGCCGCACTGGCATTCAACGATTCAGATCTAGTGAGAAGCATTCAAATTCTGCACAGAATTCTCTGATATAAACACCAAACAGCGCGTAGAAAACCAGAAGTAGTAACGCTGACTATAACCATGGTGTTGTGGCAGAAATAGTCAAATGTTGTACATTATTCCTTTCACTTTCGAGAGAGAAATTCAAGCACTTCCAAACAGCTATTTTATATCTCTAAAAATGATCCAAATTAAATGTTATTTTAATGGGATGAGCAAAATAATCTTTGTGTTCTTACAAACACTTATGTAAAATTAAAAAATACATCAAATCACCGCTATAACCAATAGATGGCAGCAGAGGAGGACGTATTGGCTGATTAGTCATTCATTTTGCTTTATATTTTGAAACTATAAAATCACTATTATAAAATATCAAGTAATCAATAAATCAAATTTTGCAATTTTTGTGTATGAAGTAAGAAAAGTCTACTTTTCTAACTAATGTTTCAATTTGCAACTGAATCACACAAAAAAAGCAATCCATTTATATCCACAGAAGTTGTCGGTCAGTTCTGTATAGTCCTATAGAAGAAAAATGCTACTCATTTAATAAAAGTAGAAATTCAATAATATAAAGTTTCCATATGAAATTACATTTTGCACGTTACCATGTTACCAACTCGAGCTCAGTGCTTTACTGTCAAATGTGCATTACCAAGAAATAAACACATAATATTATTAGTAACTGCACTTATTAAGGCAAAACAATAGTAATTTTATGATTAAACTATCTTTATTTTTAATACCCCAACACCACCCCCAGTGCTACCAAATCTGCTCCTGCTGCCAGATGAGACCAGAATAAGAACGCATTTAATTACACGTTAAGCGATTTCCTCCCATAGAAAACCGCTAAACTGTGGCTTAATGCATTGCAACAGTGTTTTTAAAAACGTCACACTCAATTAACACTGTTAATACTGTAACTCATAGTATGTACAGAGATGCGGTTCATTGAGTTTTGGTATTTTCAAAAACACTGTTTTAACGCATTAAGCCACGTTAAGCGTTTCATTTTTAGTTTTAGTTAACTATAATAACTGAGAAGTGGACAGAAGAAGTCATACAGGCTTGAATGACATGAGGGGAGTAAATGATGACAGAACGATCGTTTTCAGGTTAAAATGTGGAGACTTACTTGTTGTCCTGAATCTGGATGCGGCTCCAGTAGAGCGGTTTCATGGGGCAGGCCGGTTCCACGGCCGGTTTACGCGGCGCTTTCTCCGTCGCCTGTCCGAATCCAAACCCACCGAAAGCAGGAGGCGGAGGAGGAGCGCCAAAGCCCGGCATGGGTGGAGGAGGGGGCGGAGCTCCTGGTAGACCGGGAGGGGGTGGAGGAGGGGGCGGGGCTCCAGGGAGAGGTGGTGGAGGAGGCGGAGCTCCTGGTAGACCGGGAGGGGGCGGTGCTCCAGGGAGAGGTGGAGGAGGAGGTGGAGCTCCTGGAAGACCAGGAGGTGGGGGCGGGGCTCCGGGAAGGGGTGGAGGAGGGGGCGGGGCTCCGGGGAGAGGTGGAGGAGGGGGCAGAGCATGTGCAAATCCAGGTAAGGGTGGAGCAGGAGGAGGGGCGGAGCTACCAGGTAGAGGAGGCGGTCCTTGACCCACACCCAGACTCATGCTGATGGAGTCCAGGTCCAGTTTTTTGGGCGGGCTGGAGCTCGGCGCTGGTCTGGCCCCGTTGCCCTCGGGGGTTTTGATGAAGGTCTCGCGGTCGGTCTGGACGCACACGTTGCGGAAGCTTTTGGGCGGCTGGTCGTCTTCGGTGGAGACGCAGACGTCCTGCAGCTCGCCGCGCTCCTGGACGGTGTTATACACCTGCGTCCGCTGCATCCCGCCGATGAGCGACTCCAGACGAGACACGATCTCCGCATGCTCGCCTCGAACCCGGAAGAGCCGCAGCTCGAAATCCGCCTGGAGTCACACACACAACAACAAGCAATTACTATTAGTATGCAACGGACAATAAAAACATCAGGGTTAACTAAACTAACTAACTGTTAACTAAAACTAAACTAAAATAAATCACTTTTGTTTTAAGCTAGTTACCAAGGAAACATTTATCATTTTCGTTCAGTTTAACTTGTTTAACTTAGTTTAAATAATAATATTAATAATTAATAAATAAAGAATAATAAAATAATAGTAATAAAATAATAGAAATGAATAAAAACCATATAGATATTTGGGGAAAATAACAAAATCAAACATCAAAATTACTAAAATATTAACTAAAATGAAAATAAAATGAAAAATATAAAAATAAAAAATTATTAAAAATATTAAAAAGTATATATAGACATTTTAAAAAACTGAACAATTAAAAAAATCTAATAAATATTTTTAAAAATACTACAACTTTAAATAAAATTAAAATGAAAACAGACAATATAAATATTTTTAAAAACTAATTAAAAAAAAACTATTAAGACATATTGGGAAAAAAAAAAAAAAAAGACAAAAACAAGCATCAAAATTACCAAAACTTTAAAATTAAAATGAAAAACTAAAAATATAAAAATAAAAACTATATTAAATATTAATATAAAATATTAACAAAAACTACTACAGTATATCAATGACACTGAAACACTGCAAAACATGATTTTCTTCCTCGGCTTTTTTGTCTTGTTTTCCAATACAAATATCCAACATTTTCAAATCAAGATACATTTACTTTAGATGCAAAGTTGCATTGGATAAGAAGTGTTGTTTTCTGAGAAATGCATCCAAATTGAGTTTATAACAACAAATATCTGCCAAGGGGGTCAAAAGAGGGTTAAAATATTTTAACATTATTTTAACAAGTTCTATACAGATATTTGTTCTTGTTTTAATCATAAACTCACTTGATTTTGAAAAATAATTTTTTTCTGTTATTGAAATGTTATTTTGCATCTTCCGTAAATGTATCTTGATTTAAAAATGTTTGATATTTGAGGAAGAAAATCATGTTTTTTGTCCTTTCTCCAAAAATCCAGAGGACGAATATCAGTTTTTTGTTAGCCCGTGCAATCCGTCTGATTCTATCACATTCAGACTCTTTGTACAGTCAGAAATATCAGCGTTTTCCTGAGCTGCAGATTTACAGATGAGTTCAGCAGTAAAGCATCATCTTATTTCTTATGAGGAGCTGCCAGGAGCATCTGGAGTCCATCAGAACATCACAGCTCCCTTCACGCTGCCCTCACATTCAATATCACTGTTTACAGTCAGAGGTCAGCACATTAAACACTAGAAACACATTAACCTGCTGCTACGAGCAAACGCGCTTATGAAAACGACATGTCTTCTCTGGCAGACTGACTGAACATGACTGAACGCTGTCTTCCTCAGTATTTCAGTCTTGTTTATCTAAACTTTCCTTAATCAAGATAAATCAAGATAGAAATGTATCAAAACATATAATAAAAATAACAAAAACAAACAAATCTAAAACTGAAATTGATGTAAAATTAATGAAAAATATTAAATAAAATATATAATTAAAAAGGCACATTAAAAATAAATAAATAAATCTAATAAAAATGACAAACAAACAAAATTACTAAAACTTTGACTAAAATTAAAATAAAAATGAAAAATATAAAAATAAAATTAATTGAAAATGTTAATAAAAATAAAGATAAAAACAATAAAACAAAAAAATAAAAATGACAAAAATAAACAGCAGCAACAACAACAAAAATTGTAACTTAAAATTTACTTAACCAACTTAAATTACAGTAACAATTAATACTGAAAATATAAAACTAATTCAAAATATTCATAAAAACTATAAAGGCATAATTTTACAAAAATCAAATCTAATAAAAACAACAACAAAAAAAAAAAACTTTCACTAAAATTAAAATAAAAATGAAAAATATAAAAATAAAAACTAATTCAAAATATGAATAAAAAAATTATAATGGTATATTTAAAAATAAATCAAATAAAATGACAAACAAACAAAGAAATTACTCAAACTTTGACTAAATTAAAATGAAAACATAAAATAAAAAATAAAATTCATTGAAAATGTTCATAAAAAAAAAAAAACCATTAAAAACAAAACAAAACAAAAAAAGACAAAAATAAACAGCAACAACAACAACAACAAATTGTAACTTAAAATTTACTTAACCAACTTAAATTACAGTAACAATTAATACTGAAAATATAAAACTAATTCAAAATATTCATAAAAACTATAAAGGAATAATTTTACAAAAATCAAATCTAATAAAAACAACAACAAAAAAAAAAAACTTTCACTAAAATTAAAATAAAATGAAAAATATAAAAATAAAAACTAATTCAAAATATGAATAAAAAATTATAATGGTATATTTAAAAATAAATCAAATAAAATGACAAACAAACAAAGAAATTACTCAAACTTTGACTAAATTAAAATGAAAACATAAAATAAAAAATAAAATTAATTGAAAATGTTCATAAAAAAAAAAAACATTAAAAACAAAACAAAACAAAAAAAGACAAAAATAAACAGCAACAACAACAACAACAAATTGTAACTTAAAATTTACTTAACCAACTTAAATTACAGTAACAATTAATACTGAAAATATAAAACTAATTCAAAATATTCATAAAAACTATAAAGGCATAATTTTACAAAAATCAAATCTAATAAAAAAAAAAAAAAAAAAAAAACTTTCACTAAAATTAAAATAAAATGAAAAATATAAAAATAAAAACTAATTCAAAATATGAATAAAAAATTATAATGGTATATTTAAAAATAAATCAAATAAAATGACAAAACAAACAAAGAAATTACTCAAACTTTGACTAAATTAAAATGAAAACATAAAATAAAAAATAAAATTAATTGAAAATGTTCATAAAAAAAAAACATTAAAAACAAAACAAAACAAAAAAGACAAAAATAAACAGCAACAACAACAACAACAAATTGTAACTTAAAATTTACTTAACCAACTTAAATTACAGTAACAATTAATACTGAAAATATAAAACTAATTCAAAATATTCATAAAAACTATAAAGGCATAATTTTACAAAAATCAAATCTAATAAAAACAACAACAAAAAAAAAACTTTCACTAAAATTAAAATAAAAATGAAAAATATAAAAATAAAAACTAATTCAAAATATGAATAAAAAAATTATAATGGTATATTTAAAAAATAAATCAAATAAAAATGACAAAAACAAACAAAGAAATTACTCAAACTTTGACTAAATTAAAATGAAAACATAAAATAAAAAATAAAATTAATTGAAAATGTTCATAAAAAAAAAAAACATTAAAAACAAAACAAAACAAAAAAAGACAAAAATAAACAGCAACAACAACAACAACAAATTGTAACTTAAAATTTACTTAACCAACTTAAATTACAGTAACAATTAATACTGAAAATATAAAACTAATTCAAAATATTCATAAAAACTATAAAGGAATAATTTTACAAAAATCAAATCTAATAAAAACAACAAAATTAAAAAACAAAAATGGAAAATATAAAAACAAAACCTAATCCAAAATTTTAATAAAAACTATAAGAGAATATCAATAACACTGCTGTACATACAATCCTCTGTATTTTTGTTTTGTTTTCCAACACAAATGTCAAACATTTTTATTTCAAGATACATTTACTTCAGATGCAAAACGACAGAAGAGGTGTTGTGTATCAAAAGTTAATCGTTCAAATCAAGTGTATTTTTCTGACCCCGTTGGCAGACATTTGTTCTCGTTTTAATCATAAATTCACTTCATTCTGATACATGTTTTGATACATCATTATTTAGAAAACAAACATAAACATCTTATTTTTGCAGTGTAAAATCAATATATACGTTTACGATTACAGTCTGTGGAGGTTTAACACTCGTCTCAAAATGCAAAACAGACCACGCGCTCATATATTGTCGAATGAAGGCTTGGTTAGGTCAGATCGTGGTCATGATGAAAGTGCTGAGCCTGAGAGCGAGAGTTTGGCTCTCGGCGTCGATCATAAAGCACGTGTGACGTTCGGCTCGTAAACTAGTCGCTCGTCCACGTCACTGATTTTCCATAGCGGCCGTCCGCCGTGTTATGTGCTTTCAAAAATAATTAAACATCATACTGTCCAGACAGCAAACGGACTGCTGGGATCTGAGATCATCAAGATTTAAAGTAAATCTGCATTTAGTGCTAAACTGACAGCAAGAGAAAAACTGGACGCTGTATGAGTTTATAGCCGTTACCTTACAATCAACAATTACTGTTTTCCCAAAGCATGGTCCCGGTCTTACTGTAAGCTATTCATCAGTGATGTTACTCTGAAACACATTTTAGTCTGTCATTTAAACATCTACTCAATTCAGAGGCGTTCGTTTAGTATTACATTTAGCAGACGCTTTTATCCAAAGCGACTTACAGTGCATTCAGACTATACATTTATATTTATCAGTATGTGTGTTCCCTGGGAATTGAACCCACAACCTTTTGCGCTGCTAATGTAATGCTCTACCACTGAGCCACAGGAACTCATCTATTAGTATTACTGAAATAATGTTATCATTTTTATTAATATTTGAATTGGTTCTTATATTTATATTTTTTTAAGTTTGAATTTTAAATTTTGTTAAAGTTTAAGTAATTTCTATCTTCTTTTTTTTTTAAATACATTATTATTCCAGATTTACTTTTAGTTTGTTTTGTATATCAGATTAAATTTTATTAATATTTTGAATTGGTTTTTATTTTTTATATTTTCTGTTTTCATTTGAACTTTTGTTAAATTATTATTATTATTATTTGTATTTATTTTATTTATTTTTAACATATATCTATATAGATTTGATTAATTTTGATTTCAGTTTTAGTTTTGAAAATTAGAAATGTTGCCTTGGAAATTAGCTGAAATAAAATTAGCTTTAAGTTTATACATATATATATATATATATATATATATATATATATATATATATATATATGTATACATACATACATACACACACACATATACAGTATATTAAATATATAATTTAAATTATATGAATATAAATATATACATGTAAATATTTTCAAAATATATACTGTATGTGTGTGTATTTATAAACACAATAAACACAGTACACACACATATATTATGTAAACACAAACTGTTATTTTGGATGCAATTAATCGCGATTAATCTTTTCACACACACACACACACACACACACACACACATACACATTTAATTTCAGTTAAAGTTTATTTTATTTAAATTTTTAACGGTTTTAGCTATCTATAACCCAGAAACAGCTCATACTGCATCAATAAAACTGCAAGCGCTGTTTGTTTTTGCCTCATTAGTAGCGCACAGGGCTGGATCTGACCGTCTCTCCTGACCTCTAGTGTTTTCTGTCAGTACTGCAGGATTGTTTAGACACAGCACTTACATGCAGTTTCTCCAGCTCCTCTTTACACTCTCTCTTCAGCTGCAGGAGAGCGGCCTGGTGCTCTGAAACACACAAACAACAGCAAGAGTTCATTCACCGAGAGTAAAACACAACAATACATGAGCTCAGGTGTTCAGTGTAGAGCTGTGAAACGAATGTGAAGAGTACAGGTCAGTTCCAGAGCCGTAACCATGTCTTGAACATTGGGGGGGGGCAACTTATATATACACACACACACTGCTGTTCAAAAGTTTGGGATCAGTACGTTTTTTTTAATGTTTTTTAAAGAAGTTTCTTTCATCAAGGCTGCGTTTATTTGATCAAAAATACTGAAAAAACGTCATTTTGTGAAATATTATTGCAATTTAAAATAATATACTTTAAAATATAATGTATTCCTCTGAAACAAAGGGGAATTTTCAGCATCATTACATTACCTTCAGAAATCATTCTAATATTTAAAACAGTTATGCTGCTTAATGTTTTTTGGGACGTGATAAATAAAAGGTTAAAAAGAACAGTGTTTATTCAAAATAGAAATTTTGTGTTATATACACAACTATTCAAAAGTTTCTTTCTTCTTTTTTTTTTTAAGAAATTAATATTTTTATTCAGCAAGGATGTGTTAAATGGATAAAAAGTGATAGTAAAGACTT